>NC_081411.1:288670459-289270459 GCF_030272615.1 Cryptomeria japonica | reverse complement strand
ACCATAAGACCCATAACAACATCATATGGTGTCCTAAAGGTTCATGAGACGCCATATGACCCTTTAGGACACAATATAACCCCTAACAACACTTGAGGGGTCATATACTATCCTAATGAGTCATATTATGTCTTATGGCCCTTTAAGATTTAATATGACCCCTTAGCACACCATATAACCCCTAAAGATGCCATATGGTATCCTAAGGGGTTATAAGATGCCATATGGTATCCTAAGGGGTTATAAGATTCCATATGGTATCCTAAGGTGTTATAAGATACCATATGACCCATTAGGACACAATATGACTCCTAACAACACCTAAGGGGTCATAGGACACCATATGAACCTATAGGACACAATATAACCTCTAACGACACCTAATGGGTCATATGGTGTCCTAAGTGGTCATATGACGTCCTATGACCCCTTAAGACACAATATGACCCCTTAGCACACCATACAACCCCTATTGACACCACATGGTGTCCTAAGGGGTCATAGGACACCATATGACCCGTTAGGACATAATATGACCCCAAACAACACCTAAGGGGTCATATGTTGTCCTAAGGGGTCATATGGTGTCCTAAGGGATCATATGGTGTCCTAAGGGGTCATAAGGCACCATATGACCCCTTAGGACACCATATGATCCATGATGACACCATATGGTATCCTAAGGGGTCATATGACACCATATGACCCCTTAGGACACAATATGACCCCTAACGACACCTTAAGGGTCATATGGTATCATCAGTGGTTATATGATATCTTATGACCCATTAGCACACCATACAAACCCTAAAGACACCATATGGTGACCTAAGGGGTCATATGATACCATATGACCCCTTAGGACACCATAAGATCCATAAAAACACCATATAGCATTTTAAGGATTCATACGGTGTCCTAAGAGGTCATAGGACACCATATGACCCTTTAAGACACAATATGACCCCTTAGCACATCATATGACCCCTAACAACATTATATGGTGTCCTAAGGGATCATAGGACACCATATGACTCATTAGGACATAAATATGACCCCTAATGACACCTAAGGGGTCATATCATAAAGTTAGAGGTGAGGATAGGTATGACAGAGAGATGGCATTTGGGGAAGAGAGAATTAGAGAGAGTTGGTGGTAATTAGGGGTTGGAAGGAGAGGGGGGATGGGAAAGTATCAACAAAGGGAGAGATGGAGAGATGAGGAAAGAGGTTCAAAGAGAGAGGTCTAGAGAGAAGGTAATTAGGGGAAGGGGAAGAGGAAGGGGGGGAGAGAGAGGGAGGGAGTATCAACAAAGGAAGAGGGGAGAGAGATGGGGAGAGATCCCCCTAATTAACCTCTCTCTAGTCCATCTCTTTGTTAATACTTCCCTCTTCCCCTATGCTCCCCCTAATTATCCTCTCTCTATCACTCTCTTAACCTCTCTCCACATCTCTCCCTCTCTCCTTTTGTTGATACTTACTCTTCTCACTCTCTTCTTATCTGATAATTACACCCAACTCTCTCTCACATTATTTCCTTCCCTCAATTACCTCTCTCCTCCTATGGGTTTATAGATACTTCCCTCTCCACCTCTCCCCACACCCTAATTACTCTCTATGTCTCTCTTCACCTCTGTCCCCATCTCTCTTCTCTCTTTGTTGATACTTTCCCCTCTCCCCATCTCCTCCTACCCCATAATAATCTCAAACTCTCCCTCTCATTCTCTCTTCACCCCAATCACCCCCTCCCTCTCTCTCTTCCCCTTCCACCTAATTACCTCTAGCTCTCTCTTCCCCCCAATTAATCTCTCCTTCTCACCTCTCTCCCCCTCTCCTTTTTTTGATACTTCTTTATGCCTCTCCTTGTCCCCTCTGAATTTTGTTGCTAGAGATGAGAAGGAAATGTAGAGAGACTAGTCTAGATCTTAGGGAAGAGAGAGTGACATAGAGGTGGAATTATAAAGAGGTAGAAATATAATCACCTTGTAGAGCTTGAAAAAATGAATGAGGTATTCAATGACAATTAGAGATATAGTTATGGAGAGATGTATAAATATGGACAAAAGAGAGGGAAGAAGAAACAAATAGGTGGAGTGATAGGTTTAGGAGAGAGAGGTGGAGAAAGGAAAAAACATAGATAATATGGTTTATCAAAATTTATCAAACTTAATAAAATTCATAAATTTTCTCTTATTAATTACTTATTTAGTTTATTGTGAGATGATTGTTACAAAATTCATGCAATAAGGAAATCATATGAAAAAGTCACGAGTTTTTTATGTTTTAAAAAGAAGGATGAATTTAAATGAATTATAATTATTTTTAAAACAAATAATTCAAAATATACTTATTCCATATCATAGATCTCTTAATTACCTTTCCAATGCCTATAAAAATCAAAATTTCTATATAAAACACAAAAGTTACTAAATTTATGCTCAATTTACTAAAATATATTTTTTTATTTTTTCAAAAATGGATATCTGATTTTAACGGATATCCGATTTTAAAACATAAATTTTTCCCTCCATATTTTTGTTCGGTTTTGCTTTGGGATTTGGCTTGGAAGTGACAAGCCTAGAAAGTCAACTGAAAAAACGTGTTTTTCAGTATTCCTTGATTTTCCAGACTTTACACTGGTGGCTGACGACTTTTTTTATAGCCAAAATTGATAAAATGAAAAGGGTTTTTTAAGGACTTTCTCAGATTTCCAACAATATAAGGCTTGTCTTATATCAACTTTAATAAATAATTATTATTTATTTTCTAATTGAATTCTGACAAAAGTCCTGATTGATAGACTGATTGAAAAACACTCATAACTTTCAAACCGTATAACATTTTTTGAATCTGAAACATGCGTCACATCCTATGATTCGTCTACTATAGGGAAAAATTAAAAAGAATTTGAATTGAATAAGGTTTTGACCAAGTTAAGGTGGTCAGACGTAGGAGTTTCTGAATTTTTAAAAAGATGTAGTAAAAAATTCATAAATAATTATTTACTTTATAAAAAATTATAAAAAAATACGTGTCACATCCGAACAGGAGTGTAATACTTATATTATAAATCTTATAAAAAAATATTATGATTTGATTGTGATTAGGGTGGTCAGACACACACCTACTTCTTATCTTTTTCCTGAAATTTAAGTACCACTGCATTGAAATTTAAAATTTTCATCAAATAGGATTTTTTTTTTCAAAAAACAACTAGTAGCTTAGAAACTGCATTCAACTTTCTATAGATTCTCCTTACATATTTTAAAAATAATGTTCATAACGTATTTAATTTTTCATGTCAAGTTGCATAACTTTGTTTTTTTAAAATTTCATTGCCACTTAAGGGCCTGTTTTGGTACACCATGATCCTGCACATACTCAGAACCTTGCTCTGGATTTCAAGTCTCTTGTGGCTCAATGGTGGAATGATAATATCCCTAGCACAACCATGTTTTTTTTTACTCGTAAGTTGATATTTTTAAAGGATATAATTCAAACTTGGAGAAAATCTTCTATTGGGGACATCTTTGCTTAGAAGAAGTCTCGTAAAGATCAAGTTGACACGTTACAAAAAGAAATGGAATCTCTAGGCACCTCAAAAGAAGATAGAATCTAGGAATGTAATTTATTGGTGGACCTTCACAGTTTGATTCTAAAAGAAGAATTCTACTAGAAGAAGAGTTGAAGAATCTAATGAGTGAAAGAGGGTGACTAGTGAGTAGGACATTGGTGGGGAAGCCCTTTCTCACTTCTCGTCATTCCTCAACCCTTTGGTAGTGCAAGACCTTACTATTATTGATATCTCTATTATAATTGTTAATTGTATTCCTAAGAGCATTAGGATTGATGACCTAAAGGCTATGGAAAATATTTTATTTGTGGAGGAAGTCAAGGTGGTGGTTTTTTCTTTTGGTCTATTCAAAGTGCCCGATTTGGATGGGTTTCCCCCTTTCTTCTTCTAGGAGTATTGGGAAATTGTTGGCCAAGACATTACTATGGTAGCTAGAGAATTCTTGTCTTCAGCCAGGATCCTTAAGGAGATCAATAAAACTTTATTGTCCTGATTCCTAAAAAGGACGATGCTAAGATGATATTTTACTTCAGGCCTATTAGTCTTTGCAATACCTTGTACAAAATATTCTCCAATCTTTTTGTTAATCCGATCGAACTTTTTCTCCATTCCTTAATTAATCTTAACTAAAAATATTTTGTCTCTGGATGTCGAATAGAAGATGCTATGCTTGAGGTTCATGAAACACTACACTCAATGAATAACAATGGTAAAGAAGGTGTGCTCCTCAAACTTGTCATCTCTAAATATTAAGATATGGTTGCTTGGCCTTTCTTTTCTTCGGTTTTGAGTAGATTTGGCTTTAAAGAAAAAATTCTAAGTTCTATTGAGGCCTATTTCAAAACACCAATGTTTTCAGTTTTAATCAATGGAGCTCCCCACGGGTCCTTCAATTCTTCTGGTGGTCTGAGGTAGAAGATCATTTATACCCCAACCTTTTCATTCTTCCAAGCTCTGGGGATAAATTTTAGGCTGGCTCTGCAAAATGGTGCTATCTATGGTATCAAACCTTCTTCGTCTCCATTTTTGATCTCTCACTAGAAATTTTTGGATGACACCATTATGATGGGTGAGGCATCTATTGCTAAAGCTAAAGGTTGGAAGATGATTCTCTCTGAGTATGCCACTCAAACTGGTAAAAAAATCAACATGGATAAAAACGCTCTATATTTTATGAACATCGACCTACCACTCCAGACTAGGATCAACAATATTCTCAACTACAAGATTGCTCTTTTACCTTCTATGTACCTAGGTATCCCTCTTATTGTTGGTAAGGTGCATAATTCAATCTAGTTGGGTCTGCTAGAAATAATTAAGAGAAAATTGGCTAGTTGGAAAAGAGTGGTCCTTAGTAGAGTCGGGAAGCTCCAGCTTCTAAAAGATTCTTTACATAGTACTTCGATTTATCTTCTATCTCTCACTCACTCTCTTTCACATTCCTATTTCTTGGGCTAAGAAGTTGGATTGAATTTAAATGAGATTCATTTGGACTGGTGTGTAACAACAAAATAGAATGTCCCTCATGGACTGGGAGAAGGTTTTCTAAGCTGAATATGCTTGGGGCTTAAGTATTAGAGGATCTCAATCCATTAATGATTCTTTATTGGTGAAGATCGACTAGAGAATTATATTCGGAGCTGTGAAGTGGACCTTAGTGATGATAGATAAGTATCTTAATAGAAGATCTCTAAACTTCCCGCACTTAGATGTTGTGCTCAATTGATCTCATATGTGGAAGAATCTCCTCAAGACCCATGACCCGCTCTCTAAAGGCTTGATCTCCCAGCTTGAGAATGGTTGAAAAATTTGGTTCTTGAAGGACCCATGGATCTCCTCCACCCCCTTTAATTCATCAAACTATTTGTACGACAACTGAATTTGATTTGTCCATGTGCCTTGGGACCCTTCTTAGTGATTATTGGGTCCCTCATTCTTCATCGATGTTATGGAGATTTAAAGCCAATGACTTTACCCAATAGAAAAGTGTGCAGTGGAAGAGCTTCTTAGGATCCTTAATACTGTTAGATTTTTTAGGAGAGAAGATGAGGATGTGCTAGTCTGGGCACCCTTGAAAGATGAAAATTTTACGGTGAAAACTGGCTATGAAATTGCCTCACCTTCCTCTATGCCTTTATTCAAATGGGACTACATATGAAGAAATAAGACCATGCCCAATGTGTGAATATTATAGCGGATGGTCTATCATGGAAGAGTTCTAACTGTTGATAACCTAAAGAAGCACACATTTTAGATGGCCAATAGATATGTACTATGTGAAAATGACGAGGAGAGTATCGAACATGTTTTTTTCTAGTTTCCTTTCTCTTAGAATGTCTGGTAGAATATTGTTCGTATGTTTATCCTTGATTGGGTCTAGAATAATGCTCCCAAGGATAATCTATTTAGTGGTTATGTTTCTTCTCATTACCCCTCATCTATGGAGTTGTAGTGGCAAACCTTTTTTCACATAGGATGGAGTTTATGGAAAGAGTGCGATAACATAATTTAATAGTGCAATAACATAATTTTTAGAGAAAGAAGGTGTAGGTGGGAAGATTTAACCAACATGATGATCTCAAATGCTAAGGATAATATGGTTTGTTTTGTGAAGAGGAAATATTCTCACCCTCTTCTTCCTCTGTACTATGGATTCACTTTCACAAAATGTCAATAGAGGCTCATGCCATGATTTTGAAGAAATTTATTATTTATGATGATTAATCCCTGTAGTGAAAAATTAGGGTTTCCACCACAAGAAGGATGGAAATTGATAATTTTAGGACTTAAAGACCATTACATTCAAAATAGGGTTCTAATCCAATAGATCTAGTCACAAAGCAACACAGATTAGGACTGAGAATTTTGATTGGATTGGGGGGGGGTGTTGATATGAACTAATAAACCCTCTTTTGTGAGTTGAATTACTGAAATTAGGTAAAAGTGTTCAAAATGAAGGTAAAAATGTAGAAACAGTAAGCTACAATCATGGGATTGAGCCACAAATCTGGATCTAAAAAATGTACATAGATTCAGATATGTTCCCAAAATGAGCTCCTAAAATGTTGGGATCATGTCACCAATGCCTTAGTCCTCTAAATTTTCACACTCCAATGGGGGATGGATTCATCACTATAATTGATGATTATTCTAAAGATTGTATCTCCATGCCTATTTCCCCCACACAAAAATAGGGGGAAATCGGTTGGGAATAGGGGTTTTGTTAAGTCAAACCTCGATTTAGGAATT
This sequence comes from Cryptomeria japonica, assembly GCF_030272615.1. Classification (NCBI taxonomy): domain Eukaryota; kingdom Viridiplantae; phylum Streptophyta; class Pinopsida; order Cupressales; family Cupressaceae; genus Cryptomeria; species Cryptomeria japonica. The sequence goes on along the minus strand of NC_081411.1, from coordinate 289,263,636 downwards.
AACCTTGAATGAAATGTTGCAAATACTAAACTAAATGATGGAAAGATATACCTCACATCTGCAATGATTGATAATGATTCTTTGCTTCTTGAATATAACCATATATGTTGTATGAAATGGAATGAACATAACAAAACCCTAATCACACACACATACTTTCATATAAATGATGTAATGTTTCTCCACGATGGATAAATGAAGATTATGCAACCTTGAAGATCTCTAGAAATGTTTGATGATGAAAAATTTAATGCTTGAATGATAGATTGATTGAATGGGTGCCTTAAAATTCTCTTGTTATTCTATGTCATGTTCAATTGAGAGGTATGGACCTCCTTATATACTTTCCCATAAAAAAACACCTTAATTTTCTGACATAGACTGACATGGAGATCATAGTCTTGATAGATCATTGTGACCATTGAGAGGGACCAAATTAAGGTCCTATTTGAGAGGACTAAGGCACCATGCCTTGGTCACAATATGGACCATGATGTGATGTCATGGTCCTACCCAATTTTATGGCAAGAATCAAGGGGCCATGTTATGTGTAACATGAAAATAAGGCAAGATTTGAATGTTAGTGTTGCATCCTAAAATTGCGCCCTTTGTTATTTTGACCATTTTTGGGGCCCTCACCTTCATGTTATCATCCTCATGCTTAACCGAGACTCATTTATGCTTGCACCATGCAATAAATGTTATATTATCATACTCCACCTTGTATTTCACCTTATCCCTAGCCCAAATATAGGGTAGGACCAGGGCATGATGCCTTGGTCCTCACTAGGACCATGGTGCCACACCATGGTCCTCCCTAATTGGGGCCCAATCCAAACCATTTTACCCATCTTAAATTTGAGCGAGAAACCTTTCTTTGTGTTAGCCTATGTCAGAAAATTAATTAGTTTTCTTGAGGGGCAAGTATATAAGGAGGTCTTCCCCTCTCATTTGAGCATAAGGCAAATATACGTGCATAATAGGTGAAATTGGAAGCATAAGAAAACAAGAATTTGAGAATTGAAGCATTCATCATCAAGCATTTCTAGAGGTCTTCAAGGCTGCATACTCTTCATCTATCTATTATGGGGAAACATTACATCATACATTTGCAAGCATCTATGTGTGATAAGGGTTTTGCTATGTTCATGCCATTTCATATAACATATGTGATTACATTCAAGAAGCAAATAATCATTATCATTCATTGTAGATCTGAGGTATACCTTTCCATCATTTAATTTCAAGTATTTTCAATATTTCATTCAAGGTTGATTCCTAACTGAGGTTTGGCTTAGGAAAACCCCTATTCACAACCTTTTTCCCCCTCTTTCTATGTGCAAGAAACATGTATGGAGATGTACTCTTCAAAATAAGCTTCATTCACAAAGACGAATCAACCCTTTTTGATGTGTAGAAAGTTCAAAGTACCATGGTGCCGCGTCATGGTCCTAGACTTTTAGGATCTTTTTTAGGGAGCAAATCCAACTCAGCTTGTATTCCTCAATTCCAGGTGCCCAGATCGATCCGACATCTATAGCTTACTTTTTAAATTCTTTTACCTTCATTTTTTAGCACTATACCTAATTTTAGTATTTCAATTTACAAAAGAGGAAATCAAAATTAATTCAATCCATTTAGAATTCAGTCCTTATCTAATCTGTGACTGAAAAAAATATCTAGTGGTTTCTCACTTCTATGTTGCAAAACCTAAATCAATTTTCCACATTACATTTTGGTGAACTCGACTCCTTACACCTTTAATTCTGATTTATGTTCTTAGATTGAGTGTTTATGCAATTTAAAATTCAAGTTTTCATTTACAAGTTTGATTTCCTTGCAAATTTTAAAAATTTAGAGGTTAATTTCACTAAAACCCTAATTTTTAAATTCCAAATTGAGCTAGTGAATTGCTTAATTTGGATTAATTATTTCATATCTGAGTATTTTTGAATTTTAAAATTTGAATTTTCATCTACAAGTTTAATTTGAAATTCAAATTTTAAAATTAAGTGGTTAATTTCAAAAATATTTAAAAACTGAGCTTGTGGGTTGTTTAAATTTTGAATTTATCATTTTAGAGCGATATCAAATTCAAAATTAAAATCTTGGATCAAATTTCAAATTTAAATTTTAAAATTAAGTGGTTAATTAAAAGATCCCCAATTTTTAAATTTAAATTAACCTTGTGAGTTGCCTAATTTTGGATTAATCATTTCAATTTCACCTTAGATCTAATTTTAAAATTAAGAGGTTCTTTTTACAAGGTCCTAATTTTAAATTTTAAATTTCTTTGGATAATTTTAAATTTAATTTTAAAATTGAGAGGTTCTTTTTACAAGGCTCTAATTTTAAATTTAAGAGGCTCTTTTTATAAGGCCCTAATTTTAAATTTAATTTTCTTTGGATAATTTTAAATTTAATTTTGAAATTAAGAGGTTTCTTTTTGCAAGGCCCTAATTTTAAATTTTAATTTCCTTTGGATAATTTAAAATTTTAAAATTAAGAGGTTATTTTCACAAAGCCCTAATTTTTAAATTTAATTTATTCTTTTCTTATTTAATTGAATAATCATTTTTCTAGAATTTTGTATTATTCAATTATTTTGTAAGTTTCAAACTTTAAATTCATATTTCACAAATTCAAATTCAAATTTCAAATTTCAAATTTCCAATTCAAATCCCCAATTTCCTTGCTTTATTCAATTGTCCATGCATGTACGGGGTGAACATTATTATGGTTAAATGACATATGAATTTCTTGTTTGATCATAAGTGCATACAAAGTGCTTATCTTATTTTGTTAATTCATTTTAAAGTTATATTAAAGATGTTCATGATGTTCCCTTTCATGCATATGATGAAAATTTAGTTCTCCCTTTCATTCATAGCTATGATTTACCCTCTCTCAACATTGATCTCATTAATGAGGGTACATTGGTGCAAAAAGGGAATATGGACACTTCTTTTAAAGATCTCCCTCCTAAAGATGAATCTTTAGAGAATTGTGTTGCTTCTTCTCCTAAAAAGTACCTTCCTCATAAGGATTATTTGGTGCAAGAGGATGATATTATGGCTACTTTTCCTACCAATACCATACCTTCTTTTCATGATCTTCCCCCTAGAGATGAAGCAATAATTACATATGATAGTCCATTTCCTAATGTTTGTTTAATCACAAAGATATCTTAGAGAAAGAGGATGATCCTATTTACCATCATTATAATGTTTCCAATGCTCTCTCTCCAAAAAATGAAGAGCCTAAAAAAGATCAAATCAATTCCATTCATATTGTTGACCAAAAATTGTTCCTAATTATCATGTGGTGTTACACATATAATAATGAAGTGTTTGTTTTAGAAACTCATGAAAATATACAAATTGAAATACAATATGCTTTGTTTGTTCCTACAATCCTCTCTCCAGTTCAAACAAGTATACCACCTCCTACTAAAGAAGTTCCTAAAGAAGAAATCTTAGAGGATGATCGGGGGTCCTTAGATTTCACACCTTCTTTTTCTATAAAATCTAAGATGCCTAAATTTGATAATCAGAATTGTTATCAAAATGCATGTCTAGAAATTAATTGGGCCTCTTTAAACCTCAATCCAATTCAACCTAAGAGTAAACCCTCTCTTGATCCTACACATGAATAAAATGACAAGTTCTAGGATGTGTGCAACAAAGTCTTGAAAGTCATGAGAAATCATAACTTTTTAGTGAAATGATAGGTTTCCAACCTCTTCCTTTGTCAACATTCCCTCCTCCATTGTCTAGTGAATCCACATATTCTCATTCCAATATGGTATTATAGCAAGAAAATGTTTTGTCTAATCTTCTCCATGACAATTTAATCTCTCTTCTTTGTTCTAAATGAAACAAGAAACGTAGACAACATCAAGAAAATTCTTCTTTTTGCAAATATCATCAAATTCATGGCCATTCTATTAATGAGTGTCAAGATTTGAAAACAAAAATACAACATTATATTGATTTAGGTGTCATAAAATAACACATGACAATGAATGGCATATTTCTCATGATCATTACAAATAACATTCAAGTCCCTATTATGTTGCTCCTCACTATGTGACATTGTTAGCCTACCTGTTGGGGGCTCATTGTCATTGATGGTGATACAATTTCAGGTGCAATCATATTTAGTGAGAAACATAATAGTCTATTTATTCTTGTCTCTATGATTGGGGGGAAAGAACATTATCCTTCCTCCTTCTTAAGTTTCACCATTTCCTTTATAGATTGCATTCTTCATAACTTGATGTCCTTTCTTGCATAGAATTATCCTTCATGCGAGTACATGTGTGTCCCTTGTTAGGACCAATTCTTTGTTTGAAATGGTACGTCTATTATGAGTAATCTCTCCTAAGGAAATGCATGATTCTTCCCACTAATCTATCCTTGTCTTCTTACTTGGGGCGCAAGGATATCTTTTTCCCTTTCTCTCTTGCTATCTAAAGTATCATTATTCCCTTTGGGGGTTGCATTATTCATAACTTGATGTCCTTTCTTGCATGGAATTATCCTTCATGCGAGCACATGTTTGTTCCTTGGTTAGGACCTATTCCTTGTTTGAAATGGTACGTCTTTTATGAATGATCTCTCCTTAGAAAATTTTTATGATCCTTCTTATATCTTGCTCTTTCTCTTTGAAGATTGTCTTTTCTTTTATGTTGTATTTTTCATAAAATGATGTCCTTTATTTCATAGAGTTATCCTTAAAGTGTGTACTTGTGTGTCCCTTGTGAGGAGCTATTCTTTGTTTGAAACGACACATCTCTTATGAATAATTTCTCTTTAGAAGTTGTGTAATTCTTCTCATTATCCTTATACTTGGGGGGCAATGATTTATTTCTCTCTCCCTCTCTAAGGATCTAATTTTCCTATTTTGAATGGTGTTTGTTTCATGATTTGATGTCAATCCTTGTGTGAAGTTTTTATTTGCTCAAGGATTCTCTCTTATGAAAGAGGTGTAAGTCCTTGGCTACAACCTGTTTTTCACTTGTTGATGTACACCTATCAAGAAATTATTGGAGATTGTTGGATATGGTTGGTCATTGTTGATGCTAGGATATGTTGTTGTCATTGATGTCAAAATATTCCTGTGATTTATTCTAGTGTGATTGGAAAGATTTTATGATATGGTTTGTAGTTGGAATTTACTGATCACTGTTTTGTAGAGGTTGATATTTCCTTCAGTATATTTCGGTGTGATCATATCTTATGCTGATACTTTAGGATATTGTTTTTTTTGGTCTTGTGTATCTTCATTTTAGATGGATTGTGATTTAGTGTTCCACAAGTTATCTTTCTTCGTGACAGTTGCTGATTGGTTGTGTTCTTGAGCTTTCAGATGTTGATTGATGAAGATTTGATAAGTGGTGTTGGTGTAGCTCTTCTGAATGATTCTAATGTGCTTGCTGTGATTCCTAGTCATGTCCTATTTGTTTTGATGATCCGTATTTATTTTTGTGTGATTTTTTGGTGGTTTTCGTCAACCAGTGTTGATTTGTGTATTATGCTATATTTCTGGTGGTGTAGCGTGTTGTGATTGATCTTGGAATGATTTCCGGTGGATGAGATTATTTGAGAATTTGATTTAGGACCTTTCTATGGTATGTAAACTATTATATTGGTATGGTGATCGATCTTTGTATCGTGTGATGTAATTTTTTAATTATGAGTTGAGGGTTGGCTTTTAGTCGACCTTGTTATCAAGGTTAATGAATTGTATATATAGGTAAATTATTCATGTATTTTGGGTCTTTATATTGTGTCTACATTATCAGAGAGAGGTATATGTGTGAACAAGTGATTTATCATTAGGTGTTGAGTTTTTGGTGAGTTTGGTGTTGCAGAGCAGATAAACCGTGCTTAACCAAAACTATCATCTAGCATTTGGAGATGTTATTCTTTTAGTTCACTTATTCCAGATTGTAGTTTGAATCTTATTGTAAATTAGTAAGACTTCCCTGAGGGTTGTAGCCTTTTGAGAAAATACCTTTTGAGTAGTGAGCTCTAGGCAATGTGTGTGAATGCATGTGCATTCCCCATTTTTAATATTTTCACATACTACTGTTACTACTTATCAAATTGCCATTAGTTTTTATATTCAAATTCATACTATACTTTCTAGTTGGTCAGCACTACCGAATCATGCAGTTGGTATAAACAGAGAAGTCGGTATGCACAGTCTAGTCGGTTATAGAAGAAAGTAGTCACAGAACGCAGTATACACCGAGCTGTCTACTGAGTATCTTTTTGAAACTACCAAGTAGTTAAGATGATACACCAAGTTGATATTCACCGAGTGAAACATGTTACCAGATACATTAAACCTGGACATGCATATGAAAATGTGTTACAAGATCGAGGCACATCTAACCGTTATTACATTGGAAATTTCACTAGAAGATTGTGTATGATTGCAAAGTCAATCTAACAAATGAAATATTTTGTTTAGTTATTCATTCGAGGAATCTTGTTTGTAAGATCGAAGCAATGAATTGGATCACCGGTTTAAGAGATTTATATATACAACATTAGTGAAGTGCATGTATGTATGAAGGAAGACTGTTACAGAGACACAAAGGTCACCGAGAAGGTTTTCAGAGAACAGTCGAAGAACAGAGTAAACAAAAGGGTTTACCGAGTTACTATATGGGTTATCGAGGTATGCTATAAGCAAGGAAATCTTATTCTGAGCACATAGAATCTGCTATAACATTTCAGATGTAAAGTTGCAAATATTTGTAATGATTTTATTGTAATATTGATAAGTTGAAAGAGAAACCTATAACAGGGTAAAAGACTCTAACCAAGTCTATAAATTGTAAAGCCTCTAACCAGGTGTAGCATTCAGAATAAATGTTGTAAAATCCTTTAGCAAGGTAGATCTAACAGATCTTGATACTCCTAACAAGGTAAGCTATCAGAAATAGCTAAATGTAGCTCTAACCGAGCATTCTTTATTATTGCAGTAGTGAAGTTGTGGGTGCCATCCCCAATACAGTTTTTCTCTCTAACCAAGAGTTTCTGCATAACCAAAATATATGTGTTATGGAGTGAATCATGTATGATTGTTATCTATTTGTTTTAACTTTATTTTATGTTACTGTACTGTTCTGTTTATGCATAACAGTAAGGTTATTATTGAAGAAAAGTTTTGGAGTACTGATTCACCCCTCCCCTCTTAGTACATTAGCTTTCCATATTGGGCCTAACAACTACTGCAGAGTATCATCTTATTGTGGGTAGGTTCCCACTATGGTTTTTCCCTTAATTGGGTTTTCCACGTCAAAATCTTGGTTTTGTGTTGTGTGTCAAAATCTAGGTGTTGTGTGTTGTGTTGTAAATTTGATTATTTATCTATTGTTGTAATTTGTTAGGTCTGTTATTGTGCTTAAAGTTTTATATTTTGGTGAAGGCTGATTCACCTCCCTGCCCTCTCATCTTCCTTCTTGGCTGCTGCTAACAATTGGTATCAAAACTAGATCCTCTGGTAGAATCTTAATCATTTGAGGAGATCTGAGATGACAGCTCAAGGTATTCTTTTCAAGAAGGACAGTTTGAGGTTTGATGGAAGCAACTATACTATATGGAAGAACTAGGTGGAGGTGCACTTGAAATGTCTTAGAGAAGATTACTAGAAGATCACAAAGAATCTCTATGTTGTTCCTTAGAATGGACCATCTACTCCAGATGAGGTTAAGGAAGCATAATATAATATTAGAGTGAAGGAAGCATTTCTTAGTGCCTTGACTGATTCAAAAATGACAAATGTTATGGGACTTCAGACCGCACATGAGATTTGGGAGAAGTTTGAGATTCTGTATGAAGGTGACAAACATGTGAAAGTTGCTAAGTTGCAGAGTTTAAAAGGAAAATATGAGACATTGAAGATGGGAGATGATTAGAACCTGCATTCCTTTATGGATAAGGTGAATGGCCTTGTCCTAGGTATCAGATGTGCCAGTGGAAGCATTGAGGAAGATGAAATTATTGCCAACGTTTTGAGATCCTTTCCTCCTTATAAATATAAGGTTGTTGCTATTGATGAGATTCGAAGTGTGAATACAGTGACAAGAGATATTTTGGTTGGAAAGCTTGCTACATTTGAGTTGAGTGATATTGGAGAATCACATGGAAAGTCTAAGACAACATTTAGAGAATCTACATCTGTATTTAGTAAGCAGAAGTATGATCCCGATGAGTGCAAAATATCAAGATATGAAAGAGAGAGAAGAGAGATGGAAGAGAAAGAAAGAGAGCTTGATGAGATTGAAACACTGATTGCCTGGAGATCTCCTAAAGGTACCGGTAAGTATGATGGAAATTTTCCCTTGAAATTTTTCTCTTGTAATAAGATAGGACATTTTTCTTCTAGATGCTCGAAGAGAAAGTCTAAGTATGGCAAGTATGATAAGTTTGATAAGCATGATATGAATGATAGATATGAGAAGCATGAGAACTATGATAAGCCTTATAAGTCTAACCAAAAGTTTAGGAACCAAAAAAATATTATTATTCTGTAGATGAAGGTGTTACAGATGATGAATCAGAAGGAGATGAAGTTGTGTTTATTGCCATTAAAGAAGACAAACCTGTACCCATTGATTCCACTAGCTATTTTGTTGAGAAGAAAACTTTGGCTGCTAAGGTAGAAGAAAAGGATGAATGGGTGATTGACAAAATTTGCTCACATCATATGATTGGTGATAAAAGAAAATTTGTAAGCATGGAAAGGTATGATGGTGGAATAGTTAGATTTGAAGATGACAAAGGCCATGTAATCCATGGGAGAGGTTCTATTTCTTTTGATGGTAAGAATAACATTTATGATGTCTTGTATGTTGAAGCTTTGAAGCATAATATTTTGAGTGTTGGAAAAATGGTTGATAAGGGTTATGATCTACAATTCAAGGAGGGTAAATGTAAGATCTTGAATGCCTTTGGTATAGAGATTGCATCTGGGACAAAGACTGAAGGTAACATTTTTCATTTGAATGCTGGTGAGAAAAGTTGTTTGATTTCTAAGATAGATGAGAGTTGGTTATGGCATAAGAGAATGTGTCATGTGAACTTTGATTCAATAATTAAGATCTTTTCTACACATGTTGTTAGAGATCTACCTAAGATTGTTAAGCCTATTAATCCAATGTGTAAGGAATGTCAGTTGGGTAAGCAAACGACAATTTCTTTCAAGAGAAAACAATATACATCTGATGGATTGCTAGATCTTGTGCATACTGACCTATGTGTACCTACAAATTTTAGAAGTGTGCAGGGTGATAGATATTTTATGCTACCAATTGATGATTATTTTAGGATGATGTGATTTGCCTTTTTGAAGGAGAAATCAGAAGCATTGGACAAATTCAAAATTTTCAAAGCTAATGTGGAAACTAAGTTTGGATTGAAGGTGAAATGTTTGATATCTGATAGAGGTGGAGAATTCTATTCTGGTGAGTTCAATTCATTCTATGAGATGCATGGAATTAGAGGATAATTATTTGCTCCTAGAACCCCTCAGCAAAATGGAGTTGTTGAGAGGAAGAACACAACTATTTTGGATGCTGCAAGGAGTATGCCGATTGAAGGAAATATTCTGAAGATTAATTGGAGAGAAGCCATTAGCACTATTGTTTACACATTCAATAGAGTTCATATCAAAGGTGATACCTTTAAGATCCCTTATGAGCTATGGTTTGGTCATGTTCCTACTGTGAGATGTTTTAGAGAATTTGGTAGCAAATGTTATATCAAGAGAGATGAGGATATATGAAAGTTTGTTGCTAGAACTGATAAAGGAATCTTCTTGGGATATTCAACTAAGAGAAAATCCTACCAATGCTATAATAAGAGACTGAGAAAGATATTTGAGAGTGGCACAAATGTGAAAGTGGATGAGAACCTTGGGAAGGAGATTAGAGCATGTGGTTATGATGATGGTAAACATGTTGTTAAAGCTCCTATTCAGCCTAAAGAACATAAGAAGAATGATTTGATAGAGACTGTTAATATGGATATTGCTACTGCCAGTGAAGATGTTCAGGACTCTAAGAATAAGAACAATCAAAAGACTTCAAGGTATGTAAGATTGAATCATTTTTGAAAATCAGATTATTGGTGATAAGAATAAAGGTGTGATGACTAGAAGAAGGCTAGCTACTGAAGAAGTATGTTTGATTTCTAAAGTTGGACCTAAAGATAAGCTTGTAAAGATGAAAGTTGGATGAGAACTATGGAAGAAGAACTAGATTAGATTGAAAATAATAATACTTAGGAACTTGTGCCCAGACCTAAGGATAAGATTGTTATTGGTACTAAATGGGTATTCAAAAACAAATTGAATGAAGCCAGTGAAGTTGTTAGAAATAAAGTTAGACTGGTCTACAAAGGGTATTCACAACAAGAAGGAAATGATTATGAGGAGAATTTTGCTCCAGTTGCTATACTTGAAGTTGTTAGACTACTGCTTTCTTATAAAGATTTCAATATTTATTAGATGGATGCCAAATAAACCTTTTTGAATGGTGATATAGAAGAAGAAGTTTACATTCAACAACTTGATGGATTTTCACTATCAGATGATGGAGACATGATATGTAATCTGAATAAATCCCTCTATGGATTGAAAGAAGCTCCTAGAACCTGGTATGTTATATTAGATAAATACTTGTTGAAATTGTGATTTACTAAACGTGTTGTTGATTGTAATCTATTTTTCAAGATTGAAAATGGTAACATTCTGATTGTTGAAGTCTTTGTTGATGATATTATCTTTGGTGGTGATGATGACTTGATCATGAAGTTTGTCAGTGATATGTAGAAATAATTTGAAATGTCTATGATTGGTGAGTTGTAATTTTTCTTAGGTTTGCAGATTGCACAAACAGAAAAAGGTATATTCATATCTCAAACTAAGTATGTGAAGGAATTGCTAAAGAAGTTTGGATTAGATGACTCCAAACCGGTTGGAACTCCTATGGTGATTGGTTGTAAATTATCAAAGAATGATGAATATCCTAAAGCTAATAAGAGTTTGTACAGATCTATGGTTGGTGGACTGCTATATTTTGCTCAGAATAAACCTAACATTATGCATTTTGTATGCATTGTTGCTAGATATAAAGCTGATCCTAAAGAGAGTCATGTCACTACTATTAAGAGGATACTCAAATATGTGAAGGGTGTTGGCATTTTTGATGATTATGTTGTGATTGTCATTGATGAACACACACTTTCTATGAGATCACTTTTTGTATGTATGAGTTAAAGCTCAACCGGTATGATGTATTATAGTCTTTAGACTATCGGTGTTTTGCAGAAAGTGTTTACCGATCTGAAGCGGTATGAAGAACCCAAGTGGTTTGAGGACCTCAAGTAGTACGAAGGAACAAAGTGGCACAACTCATATTTCCCAGTCTTCATTTTGTCAAATCGACAACTGATATTTTTATTAAACTAGTATTTTGTATGAACTGGTAATACTCTGTGATGAGCTACCAACTGGCATTTTGTGATGAGTTACCATCCACCGATTGTTTGGCGGTTCTTTTTGTGTCGTGTTACAGAATATTTCTAGATGCATTGAACCTAGGAAATTGTATTGTAATCCTATTGGACCGACATGAAATCAGATTCCTTCATAAGGACATCATGTCTAGGGTTTTAGGTTGTTGCTAGGGTTTAAGGTGGTTGATGAGTTTTTGTAAGTGTGAACATAGAAGAGAAGTTCAGGTCTGCGAGAAGAGGCAGAGAGTGAATGTGTTGAAGACTGAAGTAATGCTGGAATGCATTAGAAACGAGCTATCAAGGATCTAACCAAGTAATATGTGCTATTTGCTAGATCACTCACTTGTTGATTACTCACATCTTCGACAAGTCTGACGCCCTTAACTAGGTAGGCCCAAAAAGCCTTTTGTAAATCCTCAAACAAGGTGGTTCACATCTGTGGATCTAAAACCCTCTAGCAAGGTAGTCCTTAATCAGACTTACCTCCTAACAAAGATTGAGATTCCTAACAGGATCTGTTCTAGTAAAGAACATTGTATAACCTTAATCGGTCTGGTTCCTATTCTATAGATAGTTACTTGTGAGTTTCATCTCACCGTGGTTTTTCCCATTTGGGTTTCCACGTCAAAATCTCTTGTGTTATGGTGTTTGTGCTTCTGTGGGTAAATGCATTATTTGCTATTTGGTTTGCATGTGTGCTAACCGGTTTTTTTGCTAAACTGTTTTACCGGTTTACTGGTAGTCTAGTAAAGTGTTTAAGTATAATAATTTTTGGCATACTAATTCACCCCCCCCTCTTAGTATTCATCAATTGGCATCAGAGACAACTTTTCTATAAGTTTAACCACTTGGAAAGAGATATGGGGGAATACATTGTGAGGGAACTTACTCATCGACTCACTCAGTCTGAGCAAGCCTGTGATGAACTTATGGTCAAATATAAGGCCTCTCAGGCAAAAAGGAGAGAACATGTTGAAAAACTGTTGGAGCTAACTGAAAACAGTTCCTCTGATGAAGTGGACATGGAAGCCCTAATTCAAGAAGTAGAAAAGCTGAATGAATGCAATTCCAACCTAAGAAAGGAGTTGAAAGGTTTGACTATCCGAATGTGTCAAGAGCTTGAGAACCAGAGGAAAGCTGAAGACCTAGTAAAAGACAGAGATCATGAGACCTCCAAGTTAAAATAAGAAATCAATGCCCTAACTGCTCAACTCCAAGCGAGCAAGGTGGAAAAGGAAGACATGCAAGGAGAAGTGAACATAGCCATCTCTGAGAATGCAAACTTGATGGAAACAAATGCTGCTATTACCAAAGAACTCTCTAAGTCAAAGGAAATACTTGCTAAGTTCAACAAGAGTACTGTTAAGCTAGAGAAAAAGCTTGAATCGGCCAAACCTGTCAGGAATACTGATGGACTTGGTTACTCTGGTCATGAGGAAGGTGAGACCTCTGGTACAAATGCTGAAGCATCGAAGAAGCAATCGACATTCAAAGGTAAAGGTAAGCAAAAGTTCAAACCTATTTTCTTTAACTGTCTTAAAGAAGGACATACTGCTAATGTGTGTAGGAGCAAAGCCTACAATAATTTTCCTTTATACATAATGTACCTAGATCTAATAAGTTCAATGGTAATTGTTATGCATGAAACAAGTTTGGGCATAGAGCATCTGAATGCAGGTTTGTCATGAGCAACACTGGAAGATATCCTTAGAGGACTCAAGGAGTTGGTCCGAAACCTTTTGCGAACCAGAATCCCAACTGGTTTAATACCTGTAGTCATCAGTCAGGTAGCGGTGGCTATCAAGCGGCAACTGGATAGAGAGCAATATGTGTGATTTGTCATTGTCATGGTCACATTGCTGCAACATGCAGGAGGAAGAACAGTAACATGAATAATGGACCATGGACAACACCTGGAATGGTCTGCTATCATTGCAACAAACCGGGTCACATTACCAGATTCTGTAGAACAAGAAAGAACATATCAAATGACATACCAGCCACTTTAGAAGGAAAGATTGATATTGAAACTGTTCAAGTGGATATGAACAAAACCTAGAAAAAGAAACCAGTGGTGTTGCATGAGGAACCGGTTTCTGCACCTAGTGTGGAAATCACAAAATCGACAAACTAAGCATCAGAAAAGCTTAGGGGGAGCAATCAGTGAAATACTTCAATCCCCCGGTTCACACCGGTAAAAGACCTTAACTAGTATGTGATACCTGTCAGTTGACAGAAGACCGGAAATGATAAAAGGAAAATTAGAGTTTACGCCCTAATAGTGGAGCATTTATTATGGTAGGTAGAGAACCTGTTTAAAAGGACTTTTCAAATCATTTCTCACTTATCATTTTTCAAGCAAAGAAGTTTTTCAAGTGCAGAGTGAAGAAAAGCGATTTACACGATGATTCAAGGAGTCTATAAAAAATCTAAAGAAGAATCTGAAGCTAACAATCTGCTTAAGGAGAGTAGAACGCAAAGTGGTATCTCTATAACCAAAGGAGTGTGAAGCGTAGTTCAAATTGTGAAGCCCTAAATTTCAATCTACAAAGGTATTCTTCAAAATTATCTATTTATCATGGCTTTCACATCACATGATAGCTCTAGTACACCAGTTGATTCTATGGACTTCATTAAACGAAAGTTGAAATACAATGCCTTGTCTCAAGTACATGCTAGTGTAATAGTAGAAGAAGGCATTTCTGACTACATAGACTACAAAATTGAAGACCTAGGGTCTCTTGTAATCCATTCCTAGCTGAGCTTATTTTGTGAAAAGGATAAGAAGATTAAACTAGAATTCAGCATTTTGGAAAAGAAGAAACTTCACAATGCAGTTTACTTTATTGAAGAATTTTTGGATGATCACATTCACATTATTTTAAGCAGGGTACATAGTGACAAGATGTACCTAGAGCGGATGCATAATATCACACCAGAAGTGATTCATGCCGTCACCAGTTTCTGTAACATAGGGGAAATGCCAGCCCTAAGGAAGGTCAGCAAGACTGAAATGTACAAGCTTACTAGTTCAGTGAGTGACTCACGTGGAATGACTGTCAACTCAATCAAGGACAATCTAGTCAAGTATGCCTGCATGGTGATAGGTTACTGGACATTCTCTACTAGTATAATTAATTATGTCTCTGCTACAACGATAAATGTCGCTTACAGGATGATCAAGGAAGATGCATCATTTGATCTGTGCACTTGTATGCAAAGACAACTTATGTTGAATCTTAAGTCGATCAAATAGGATAATGCACTGAGATTTAAGTTTGGACAACTATTGGTTGGTTTGTTCTCTTACTTCCAAGGCTACTTTCCAGGAGGAGGTGACATTCAGTGGTCTGTCGACCAACTGGTGACAAAAAAAATCAAGGAGAGCCTACAAGCGGTTGGAACCGGCCATCCAGAAGCACTGAACAAAGACTTTGATGAGTTCAGATGCAAGATGAGCCAAAGGATAAGGATATCTAGTGACATAGTCAAAAAGTATGAGGAAAACATCTGCTTCACCATCAAAGTGGATGAATGCATAATGGAGGTCGTTGAGCCTAGGCAGGAAGAAGTGGAGCCTATGGGCTATGAGGTAATATATGATATGTTGGACGGGTATGCTTCTACCCTAATCGCCTCACCTCTTGATCCTAAGGCAAAGAGAACTGGCACCTATCTGGAAAGGGTTACACTGGTTGAAGAACCCTCAAAAAAGAAAGGAAAGGCAGTGCCTTCAACATTGGCGCTGGTTACTGCAGCAAGTCCCAAAGTGACCAAGCGGTCACCAGCTAAGAAGAAACCGGAAGCTGTACCTACCAAAGTCTTTGAAAAGAAGTGGAAGACAAAAAGCAATACACCAGACTCAAAAGAAACTGTGTCAAAAGAAACTCCTAAGAAGAAGACTAGGCAAACAAAGAAAAAGACAAAGAATGAACCGACATCATCTGTGTAGGGCCCCTCCCCAATCAAGCTTTGATTAACTTAGTTGACCATGGTTAACCCTATTAATAAATGCTATAATTCAATAGGATGGGCTATGTTAGACAAATAGATTGGTGAGAAAAGTAATTGAACCAAGTTATAGAATCATTTCACCTTGTGGTGTACATTTTTGATGTGTTATGAATTTGATATCCTAAATGATCCACTAATTTAGTAATCTTGATTTGACGTATGTCAGCTATATCTGAATTTGCAAAACTTTAGTATGAAGTTAGAAAAATGAATGCATGCCTTACGAATGGTTGAAATTTATGAGGATCATGATAATGTCATTCAGTGAATTGCTTTATGTGGAGTGCATTGGATATATGGTAAATTGATTTGTGTGATGGCAATTGTATGTAGTGTGATTGATTTGTATTCCTTCTTATATGATTTAATTTATATATGATTATTTGGGAATTATTAATGTGTAAATTGAGATGCGCAGTAAAATTATCCATGTGACCATGGAAATATTATGGAGAACCAAACCTAGACCTATGTACGTTCATAAAGCCAGGGGTTGTCTATTTGGAGAGACAACACCCCGTATGTATTATGTTTTATTCATAATAGTAAATGATGCATGTGTGTTAAATTTTATTTATTGATTTATTTAAACTCAACAAGAGACAATTTCCATGTGTAATTTTGTAATGTATTTTATTGTGTCACTTGACACATGTGTTGAATAGTGTTTTGATTTTGACTTGTCTCTTGGAGGAAGATTGTTTCAACCAAAGCTTCTTTCAAATATTTGGATGTGGTCCCAAATTTTCCTTGGGTAGAGAGTCCTTGGAGTGGTCAACTCAAGTTTGACCCGAAGATAAACTTCAGGTGGGTTTCTAAGGGGTCAAATGGACTCCTAGGGGTAGTTTAAGGGTGTTTCGTAAGGTCCATAGGGTATACCTAAGGGTTGAGGGTATTTTTAGGCATGTGACTACTCCCATGTGACTGTTTAGTCACCTCAAAAACTGGTTTTCCGAAGGTGAACGAAAATTCAACTTAGAAGGTTCTTCCTAGGATAGACAACCTTCCTTTCTTGTGTCAGTCTCTCTTCCCCACTTTCTCTTACCTTTTCCCTTTCTAGTTTTAGCAAGGTGTAAGAGGTTGGGAAGACCAACCAATGGGAACTCTCACTCCATCCAAGGGGTTGGGAAGAGTGAGAGAAGCCTTCTTAGGCAAGGATTAGGAACTTAGTGAGTAATCACCCACTCTCCATCTTTGGAGATCTTGTAATTTTGAAAAGAATGGTTTTAGGAGAATTTTGGCTAAGTGTTAGAGAAAAGTATGGTGGAATTGGGCTGCTCATCCTCAAGCTAGTTCTAGCCAACCTTTGAGCAGATTTAAGGTTGGATCATCTTCTTCCTTTCATGTTGCATTCTTATGTTTAAAAGTTTGCTTGTATGTAAATGATGTTTTCTTGTATTTTCCTTTGTAGAAATAATATGTGGTCTTTCTTTAAATCCCTTTATGCATTTTCTTGTGATTTGGGAGTATCCAACTCCTTCCACTCTTGGGAGAGCAGGATGGTCTTGGGGGTGGAAGGAGTTTCACAGCCTTAGAGTGAGAGGCTCTCATTTTGAGAGTGATCTCAAGGGTGTTTATGTGACCCTTGCTGCATAACCTTGTTTATGTATATGGGGGTCATAAGGAGAGAAAGTATGGCATGCATGCCTTTGGGGGGCATACGGATGTGGGGTTCATGGACTTATGTTGTATTTTTGGATGCCATGAGTTGGCTTGTGAACTACCTTTCTTGCAGTCCCCTCAAGGTATTTGGTCCACTTCCACCCTTGTAAAAACATCACATATTGTGATGAAATTTAGCCTTGGTTGGGAAAATGTTTGTTGAGTGTTTCCCTTACTTGTTTATGTTTGCTTGAGTGTAACCTATCTAGGGCTTGGTTCTCCAAGCTCGGGGGTGGCTCCTAGTGAGCCTAGGTTGGGAGGTGAGCTCTCCATGGTCATAGCCATAAATTTTATATTGCAAGTTGCTTGGAAGAGAAGGAAAGAAAAAGGCTTTGAGTGGATCATAAAGTTATTTGTATTTTAGTAGCAAAATATATATATTTGTGAAGCCCTCATTTAATAGAAACGAGAGGCTAAATATGAGATCTATCTATTGTAAAAGATATCAAATGTATTAAATGTACTTACTTGTTTTAGTTTTTAATTATGAAATAAAAATGTAAATTTACTTGAGCATATTCTTGTAAAGAAAGAAATAAAGAAATAGAGTTATTTCCTTATAGATATTAAGATAAAGTTTATGTCTACTTGTTGCATTATATTAGGACAGAAATTTGTTTATGCTTTATTAAGCTTTTGGAAAGAAATGAAAATTGTTAGAAGCTAGTAGTGTAGTGCAAAAAAAAAAAAATACAGTGTAAATCTAAATGTTAATAAAGTAGTCTCTTTTGAATAAGAAGTGAAATATTGATCTTCATTACCATTTAACCCCAAGAAAGCATGAATAGATATTTTAAGAGTGATTTTGAAAATACATAATATCTGTTATTGTTTAAATGAATTTTAGGCATTATTAGTTGTAGCTGTAATAAATTAAATTCTGCTTATCTTTCCATTTTGTAAATGTGGAAAATAAATCTAGTTATTTCAAAAAAAAAGAAAAAAAAAAGAGAACTTCATGATATTGAAAGAAAATAAAATATATCCCATTCTGAAAGTATTGATTAAAACTTGCTTTAGATTTAAATAAAAAAGAGAGATACCTATATATATATTATATAAACCAATTTAACTATTGTTTTAATTCTAACTAGTGGCTGTTTTAAGAAGAGGAAAATAAATGTATATGTTGCTATGTAAAATAAATGTATATGTTGCTATGTAAAAGAGATTAAGTTTTAAATGCCTTTGTTTTCAAAAAAACATATGTATATACATTTATATAATATAAAACCATTGAAAATGAAGTATTTATCTATTTGTTAATGAGGCTATTTTATTTATTTGGCAGTCCATATTAAATCCCTGCTTTAAAAAAAAGGGGACCAACACACACACACACACACACACACACATTTTGTTTTTATATTAAAGATAAAATAATAATAAATAAATAAAGGAAATTTATTAAATAAAAATTCCTTTTAAAAAAAGAGGGCATCGTAAAAAATTGTGGGAGTAGGGTTCAAAAAGGGGCCGCTATGGGTAGCGGCCACATAGTGGTCGTAGCCATTGTGCGGGCTGCAACCCTCACAGTGGGTTGCACCCCCTGTGTGGGCCACGAACCACACAGTGGGCCACACCACTGTGCAGGCAACGACCCTCACAGTGGGTTGCGTCCACTGTGCGGGCCGTGACCCACGCAGTGGGGAGACCCACCAATGGTGCCATGTCCCCCACCGCCTCGGCCTCCCTTTAAGCATTAGACCCTCTCAACCCCCCCTTCTTGGCACACAGACCTCCGCCTCCTTGCTCGCCTCCTCCGCCATGGAAGCCCATACCTGCACACACACTTGTCAAGCACACAAAAAAAAAAAAATAGTTTGATGATAAAGAAGCCCTAACCCAAATACGGGTTAGGGTTAGTTATTGAGAGGATTAGGATAAGTTTTAGGGTATAAGAAAATAAACCCTAGTTAGGATTTTAAAATATTATAATCTTAAAATATTGAGAAAGAGGAAGGAAAATATCCTTGTAGGGTTTGAAATGAAAAATATTCATTCTAATGATTATTTAGTTTTATATAAAAAAAGGGGGTAATGAATTAGTTTTATTGGAGTTAATGTATTGGAAGAGTTTATTAAGGAGAAGTTTTTATAGTAATGATTAATTTATAGTTTAAGATTTAATAACAATAAAAGTGGGGGGAAATGACTCCCCTCTAAAATTTGAAATGGGGAATTTTTCCATTTGTTCTAGTTATTATTTATTTGGGGTAGTCTTGCGTGGGGAATTAATTATTATTATATGGTATTATTATCCTCGTAGTTGGGAAGTCTCATTTAAGAAGATTATTTTTTTGGGAATGTATATAATAGATTGATTAAATTTAAAACAAGAGGCCATGCAAATATCAAATATTAAACATTAAATATTTAAGATTTAATGGAGTAGTTTATTTTACAATTTAATTTTGGTTATATTTAGAGATTTTAATGATGTTTATAAATGAATGGAATAATTTAATATAGAACTTAAATGTGTATTTACAAGCGGACATTGTAGTAGAATCTTGTGTATATTTCTAAAATAAGGTAATGGTCTTGATCTTTTGAACTTGTTTAACCCAGGTGAAACCCTTAGTGAATAATATAATTAATAATAGGGTGTCGTCACTTTATTATTTTTTTATTTTAACTAGACGAATTTAATACATTGAAATAGTATTAATATTGAATTAATAGATTTAGGAATTAATTAAGTTATACATGAAGAGGTTATAATATCAACGTATTGTTAAATTTCTTGATATACCTTTACCTAGATGGATGATTATTGAATCAAGTAATTATATTAATGTCTAAGCAATAGAAGTTGATCTAATTAAAGTATTATCCTTTTGCATCTGACATGAAAGGGTCAATTGAGCGAGTTTATTATTTTCCTTGTAAAATTAAATTGTTCCGCTTGAGTTTAAGAGTTATCGTAATAGTTATGTAAGTAAGATTCTTATATAATCGTCTAAGAGTTTTTTCAAAACCTAAGCCTTCTAGTTAAGTTTAACTTCATTGCTCACTTTAGAAACCCATTTTAATATCAATTAAGAATTTGTTGGAACAACTTGCTAAGTTGTCTCAACTGTTTAAGCATAGGTTGCATGAAAATTAAGTGTTCAAAAAAAAATTTGTTGTTTGTGTTTTTGCCCAAAAGTTTGGGCATGACATTTTGGTATCAGAGCCCTAGGTTCATACACTGGTGAACATGGGCTACATTCATAACTTAGTTAAACCAAACTATGGCTTTGTAGTATAACACCTAGGTGAAAACTTGCGAAATAACAGAGTGAAACATAAGTGAAAATTCTTTTAAATCAACAGATCAACATATATCAATTCAAGGGGTTCCAAGGGCCACTAAAAGCCCTGAAATTTGAAACTTGTTAGTCATAATGTTTATGGCTTAAATAAAACCCCATAGGTTGCAAAATCAATTGATTATTTATATGAAGAATTTTTGGTGTTTAACAACAGAAATTAGATCATTAGTACTTATGAGGTTACCATGCAATTGGAAACTAAACACAGTAATTGCCCTAATCAAACCAAGTATGAGGAGTTAATTCTTCAATAAAATACTTTTGATGGTAGCTAAGAGAATGCCATCCATCAAGGTATGTTCTTGACATGGCAAGTCAAGCAAGCTAGTTAGACCTAAGATGAAGGCGCAATAATACAAGATAATCGAGATAGCGACAACTCAAGTTAACTTTTGAGCTATGCAAAAATTTTGGTGGTTTGGGGAACAAGACCGCCATTGGAGACATAAATGAAGAAGAGTTAAGAGGTACTCTTGCAAATTTTAGAAAGAAGCATTGACCTATCCTAATGAATAGGTACCTTAAGCATGTGGTAATTCTAGGTTGCTTATTAAGAGCAATTGTTAGACAATCCTCGTAGCAATGCAAAGAAGCTAGAGTTGGATAACCCTGAGGATAAGAACTAAAATGATGAATGACAATCTCCTTGATCAGAGAACCCTAGTAATTCTTTAGATGAGTTAAATAAGGAGATAGGAGGCATGAACTTCTTGGGTCAAAACACATAATTGAAATGAACCCTAAGTTCATCCGTAGTTATTTGGGAATCAAGCAAGTAAAACCTCAACTAGTTCCTTTATGGGAAGATAATCTTGGAGAAAATTTAATAATGGCAAAAAGAATAGAGAGAAATTGGAAATCATGAAGAATCCTTGTTGAAGTACAAGGAGTGTAGGAGAATCATGGTCTAATAACCCAGGAATGATTAACTTATATCCGTTCAGAACCTAAGGAGAAAAGTGCAACCCAATCAGGGCTAGTCACTAGATACAAGACTGTATGGAACACAATTTAACTACTTGGCACAATCGAAGTATGTTTGTAAATTGTGTCACTCAAGTGTGAAAGTATGCAAAAAGATTAAGTACGGATGAAACAACATGTAGATGGAAATGGCTTATGGAAAGATAGTATAACAGTAATATAATACCAAAGTTTTAATGAGAATTAGTTGGCAGTATAAAATATTTTATGAGAACATTGATAAGGAGTCGAAATATGTGGTTAGTCGTGGGAAAAATTGGAAATTATGGGAGTCTTAAGACATTGGTAATTATTGGACACCTTTAAGTTATACTGTAATTGGGTAACAAGATATTTTGATGATAAGGTGGTTCTTGTGGATTGAAGGAAATCGTAAGTTGTGATATGCTAGATTTGGGCTAGTAAGTAAATATAAGTAAGTAATATGGAAAGAGACAACCTCTTTTACCCAATATTATTTAAAAAGGGTGGGTGTTGGTCACTTCACAAGTGCACACCCCCTTGTATTTGTAAGATGCATAAGTGAAGTAGGAAGGAATAAGTCAACTATTCGCATTGTTTGAAATATGTCATGAAATGTGTGGGTGGGGATTAGTTGTCAACCGTAATTAATTTTTCTCGACAATTATTCCACCCCAAATGGCTCTTAACCATAAGTGTTAGTAGTTTGGCAACAATCTCCTACCTAATGAAGGCAAGTGAATGTTAGAGGCGAAAATATAAGGAGCTAGCATAAGGTGCTAAGAAAACAAATGACGTCCCCAACAAAATTGTATGATTACAGTATATGAATCCTAAGTGGTTCTAAGTAAACAGATGTCAATTTTGTACCAAACTATCAACCATGTGTGTAAAACATGAAAGTGTCGATGCTTGAGTTACCACGTACCATTGAACCAAGGTTTAGCATATTAAGATAAGTAATGGAAGTCCAAGAGGAATGGACAGAGAATGGTAGAGTTAGTGCAATCAACAGTTATATTATAATTCTGGATGTTAATAACCCTAAATAGATAACGGTTTTGTATCAAAAAGTGTTGCTTGTAATAGCAATCACGTGAAGGTTAATATGGAGCATGATCTATAAAACAATTGCAATCTTTTGTGTATAAGATATTTCATAAATAATAAAGGAATATAGATGATCTAAGAACTTCAAGAGTCTAATAATCTCTTCCTAACACACTTAGGACATGTGATCTTGGGTGATGTGCTACGGTTACTCCCTATAGCATGGCTAGTATGGTCATCTTGTTTCGAGTTTTGTTTCGACAGTATTTTTGACTTTCTTTGAATAGTACATTGTGATCTAGGGGCTAGTACTTTCTTTTATATATATTTTCTTTTATGATGAAGGGACCACTAAATTTATGTTTTCTTATATTGGAGCTATGGCACTTGCCATGTTGCTAGTTTTAATATTTTTCGATTGCCGGCATTTTTTTGCTTTGATTGGACTTTGCAAAAGTAATTTTTATTTTGATCTTTTTAAGTGTCAAGTGGTCATTTCGATGGATGATATAGTTAGCCCTAGTGATATGATTTGTGTAATGTCTATCATGTTCATTGAACCACTGATAGTATGTCCAGGGAGAATACCGCAAGGAGTGAGATTAGGCACATAGAATAAAAAAAGAATGTTATTTCGAAATAAGATAAAGAAAGGAATATCCTCCTAAATAAAATTATATGCGAGTAATCTAAGAGAGAGAATTTATAAAAAAAAATGTGAGATCTAGGCATAATGAAATTGTGATAGCGGTGATAATTATAGACTGGTTAATTTTGGCATGTGTATGGGGATGTCTGCATGGATGATATCTAAAATTTAGTACTATTATTTCTCACCACACCCTTAAAATGGGATTGGTTGCATACCTTAATATTTGGGTTTTGCGAATAATGTACCCTATGAAACTTAGACCTTGGAGCCTAGAAGTATAAACATTGTAAGCCCTAGTGGTAGAAAACTACCCTATATAATGGCGGACATGAAGAACTTAAATTTGATTATTCCTCGTTGCCTAAGGATGTTGGAAGAAACCATGCACCTAGGGTGGTTTACCCAATATGTAATTAACCCCTTTATGAGGCACCTTGATGTAAAATAAATAGATTCATTATGGATAAACTATGATGTCAATTCCCTTTAGTGGCAAGCATGGATGACAGTTGCAGTGGGATAAACATGTTATACATGAATCCTTAATAAGTATGACTCCTAGAAATTAAATAAGTAAACTATTATGTGCAACCTTGATTCAGGAGTTGATGTGTATTATTGATATAAATTGGATGGTGCATTAATGCAAATTGTTGAAAGATAGATTTTGTAAGCACCTACTTGAGATCAAAGGGAAATGTAATAAAAATACTAAGAATTTAACCTTATGAAGATAGTAAGCTAATTACAATAATAAGTTGGTTTTGGTATTTCATCCTTCTAGTAGACAAGATAGGATTTTGAGTAACTTATTGGAATTGTGGGAAATGTTATGTCCCTACTTCGTAATTCTACTCATGCGACTTCTAGGAGTAAGTCAAACTCTAGGGGAGGAAGATGTAGGGCCCCTCCCCAATCAAGCTTTAATTATCATAATAGTTATGTTATTAAGATTCTTATATAATCGTCTAAGAGTTTTTTCAAAACCTAAGCCTTCTAGTTAAGTTTAACTTCATCGCTCACTTTAGAAACCCATTTTAATATCAATTAAGAATTTGTTGGAACAACTTGCTAAGTTGTCTCAACTGTTTAAGCATAGGTTGCATGAAAATTAAGTGTTCAAAAACTGCAGTGGAAACACCTACCAGTTTGATACTTGGTACGAACCTTCCCAGTACCGATTCCTCACTTGCACAATTGAAGCTCCTATGCACAATTGTAGAAGACTAGGTACAAAGCCTGGAAGATGTTGCAGAAGCAAATGCCAAGAAGGAACATCAAAAGGCTCTGGACACTGCCCTGGTGAGAAAGTTAACAGAGCTCCGATCTGATCTCCAGAAGGCACAAAAGGACATTAGAGATGCAATGAATGAGGGAAATCTACTACTTAGCAAGATTTGCCAACCTCATTTATTCTGTGATGATGTGCTCACTTAGAAGAACAAATTGCAATCTGATACGCAATCATTTATTAGCACCTTCAAGATGCCATATGATTGCTTTTCCACATATGGACAAACTGTTCACCGGATTCAACTGCAGTCTGCAAGACTAGAGGCAGAGATAAGCAACCGGACATAGAATTTGCAGGAACTTCAACTGCTCCTACTGCCAAGACTGCAAATTCTCCAAAAGTGCTACCTAAATCTTGATGCCCTAATGGTCACTCAAGAGATGAGCATGGTAGATGCCATGGAAGAATAGGTCTCCCAGATGCAGACAGAGAAATAAGTGGCTACATCCCTACTTGACTCATGGTCCTTATCCATGAAGCAATTTTTGTAGGACTTTAAATCAGTTTTTGATAAATTTTACTCTTTACTGTCATAAACACTTATTATTTTAATACTAATGAAACAGGGGTTAGTCTGCAATTTTTTTGTCATTGTTGGCAAAGGGGGAGAAGTATATAAATTTTGATGTTTTGATGTATACTTTCATGTTATTTCTATTAAGGAGTAGTATACATTGCATTTTCTAGAAAAGGGATAGTGTATATGCTTAGGGGGAGTAATTTTGATTATGGCATATTCTTTATTGTAAAACACTTAGATGTCAAAATTTTCCTAAGTGTTGCCATCAATGCCAAAGGGGGAGATTGTTGGCATTTTTGATGATTATGTTGTGATTGTCATTGATGGACACACACTTGCTATAAGATCACTTTTTGTATGTATGAGTTAAAGCTCAACCGGTATGATGTATTATAGGCTTTAGACTATCGGTGTTTTGCAGAAAGTGTTTACTGATCTGAAGCGGTATGAAGACCCCAAGTGGTTTGAGGATCTCAAGCGGTACGAAGGAATAAAGCGGCAAAACTCATTTCCCAGTCTTCATTTTGTCAAACCGACAACCGGTATTTTTCTTAAACCTATATTTTGTATGAACTGGTAATACTCTGTGATGAGTTACCAACTGACATTTTGTGATGAGTTACCATCCACCGATTATTTGGCAGTGCTGACACTTTGGCAGTGCTTTTTGTGTCGTGTTACAAAATATGTCTAGATGCATTGAACCTAGGAAATTGTATTGTAATCCTATTGGATTGACATGAAATCAGATTCCTTCATAAGGACATCATGTCTAGGGTTTTAGGTTGTTGCTAGGGTTTAAGGTGGTTGATGATTTTTTGTAAGTGTGAACATAGAAGAGAAGTTCAAGTCTGCGAGAAGAGGGAGAGAGTGAATGTGTTGAAGACTGAAGTAGTGCTGGAATGTATTAGAAATGAGCTATCAAGAATCTAACCAAGGAATCTGTGCTATTTGCTAGATCACTCACTTGTTGATTACTCACATCTTCGACAAGTCTGAAGACCTTAACCGGGTAGGCCCAAAAAGCCTTTTGTAAATCCTCTAACAATGTGGTTCACATCTGTGGATCTAAAATCCTCTGGCAAGGTAGTCCTTAATCGGACTTATCTCCTAACAGAGATTGAGATTCCTAATAGGATCTATTCTGGTAAAGAACATTGTATGACCTTAAGCGGTCTGGTTCCTATTTTGTAGATAGTTACTTGTGAGTTTCATCTCACAGTGGTTTTTCCCATTTGGGTTTCCATGTCAAAATCTCTTATATTATGGTGTTTGTGCTTCTGTGGTTAAATGCATTATTTTCTATTTGGTTTGCATGTGTGCTAACTGGTTTGTTTGCTAAACTATTTTACCGGTTTATTGGTAGTCTAGTAAAGTGTTTAAGTACAATAATTTTTGGCATACTAATTCACCCCCCCCTCTTAGTATTCATCAAAGGGAACTATAGATTATGGTTTATGGTATCTAAGGAATGATGATTTCATGTTCTGTGCCTACACTGATGTTGATTGGGCTGGTGATGTACATGATCGGAAGAGCATTACCGGTGGAACGTTCTTTTTAGGTAATAAGTTGGTTTCATGGGCTAGCAAGAAACAAGATTCAGTGTCCTTATCTACTGCTGAAGCTGAGTACATTTTTTGTTGCTGCTAGTAATTGCACTTAGGTGGTTTGGATGAAGTAAATGTTGAAAGATATTAGAGTTATTTATGATGAGCCTATTGTGATATACTGTGATAATTCCAATGATATAAACATGTCAAAGAATCTAGTACAACATTCAAAGAATAAACATGTGTCAATCAAATATCACTACTTGAGAGAGCAAGTCAGTGATGAGAAGGTGAAGTTGGAGTATATATCTACAAAGGAACAAATAGCTGATATTTCTACTAAACCTTTTCCTTCAAATACATTTGTCTATTTGAGAGACAAGTTAGGGGTGTCCATCCCTCTTGATGAGAACTAGAGGCATTGAGTTGCATCGATTTGATGGATTTCAGAGCCTTATTCTTTTGTCCGGATTGATGAGTTGATGTTGCTCCTTTGCTAGAGTAGTCTGTGTTTCAGGGGGAGAGAGACTCAAGTTTCTATTTTGGGGGAGAATAAGTTTGGTTATCTGATTTGAGATCTTTGGCATTGCTATCAAAGGGAGAGAAGATCATGTGAAAAAATCTTTATCTATTTTGATCTTAGGGGGAGTTTGCTGGTGATATCTTCTTTGTTTGCATTGACTATTTTTCACACTCATATGTTACCATGAATACCAAAGGGGGAGATTGTTGGAGATTGTTGGATATTGTTGGTCATTGCTACTGCTAGGATATGTTTTTTTTATTGATGTCAACATATTCCTGTGATTTATTCCAATGTGATTGAAAAGATTTTCTAATCTGGTTTGTAGTTTGGTTTTGTTGATCACTGTTTTGCAGAGGTTGAAATTTCCTCCAGTATATTCTAGTGTGATCAGATATTTTGCTGAGACTTTGGGATATTGTTTTTGTTTTTCTTGTGTATCTTCATTTCAGATGGATTGTGATTTGGTGCTTTGCAAGTTATCTTTCTTTGTGTCAGTTTTTGATTGGTTGTAATCTTGCGCTTTTAGATGTTGATCGATGAAGATTTGATAAGTGATGTTGGTGCAACTATTTTGGATGATTCTAACATGCTTGCTGGTAATTCCTAGTCATGTCTTATTTGTTTTGGTGATCTTTATTGATTGTTGTGCAATTTTTTAGTGGTTTTCATCAACCGGTGTTGATTTGCGTGTTATGCATATTTCTAGTGGTGTAGCATGTTGCAGTTGATCTTGGCATGATTTATGGTGGATGTGATCATTTGGGAATTTAATTTAGGACCTTGCTATGCTATGTAAAGCATTATATTGGTCTAGTGATCAATCTTTGTATCGTGTGATGTAATTTTGTAATTATGAGTTGAGGGTTAGCTTTTAGCTGACCTTGTTATCAAGGTTGATGAATTGTATATATAAGTAAATTATTCATGTAGTTTGGGTGTCAATATTGTGTTTGCATTATTAGAGAGTGGTATATGTCCAAACAAGTGATTTATACTTCAGCATTGAGTTTGTGGTGAGAATGGTGTTGCAGAGAAGACAAATTATGCTTAATCGGAACTATAATCAGGCATTTGGAAATGCTATTCTTTCAGGTCACTTCTTCTTGATTGTAGTTCGAATCTTATTGTAATTTAGTGAGACTTCCCTAAGGGTTGTAGCCTTTTGGGAAAATACCTTTTGAGAAATGATCTCTAAGCAGTGTGCCTAAATGCATGTGCATTCCCCATTGTAATGTTTTCACATACTACTGCAGAGTCTCATCAACTGTGGGTAGGTTCCTACCATGGTTTTTCCCTTAAATGGGTCTTCCACTTCAAAATATTAGTGTTGTGTGTTGTGCTATAAATTTGATTATCTGTTTATTATTGTAATTTGGTAGATCTATTATTATGCTTAAAGTTTTATATTCCGATGAAGATTGATTCACCCCCCTGTCCTCTTAATCTTCCTTCTTGGCTGCTTCTAACAAAACGTACCCTAACACATTGGCTCCAAATTTGTGTCATCCTTCATCAAGAATCTCTTTCACCTATAAATAGGGGGAAGGAATGCATTATGGTTCTCCTTCCCTTCTTTTGGTAGAAGATGCTATATTTGTTCAAGAAACTCCTCTTGGAGGTAGATGTCTTTTGAGAAAATATCTCTTCTCCTCCAAGGATCTCCTTTACACTTTTGGCAAGATATCTCTTTTTCAACTATCTTGTCCTTTCTTACAAGAGTATCCCCTCTTTATCTTGGATTTATGACATTGTTACCTAAAGGATATCTCCTTGGTGTTTGAAGGTTGGTATCCTTGTTTCTGGCTTCCTTAAGACATCAACATAGGGTTATGTTTGACATCTTAAGGGGAGGCACCCATATCGCTCCCTTTGTACCATATTGTACCATATTTTTACATAGCATTCTTACATGTCATAAACATGGTGTTCATTCTTGAAACCAAAGGAAACAAACTCTTACATGAGATGCTTCATGCCCAAAACTAGACACCTCATTTGATATATGTCTTAGACGGGGGTACACATCACCAAAACTAGAGAAAAACTCTTACACAGGATGTCTTCGGAACTAGACAAGTATTCATTTCAATCAAGGTTACACATTCTTGAAACCAAAGCAAATATCTTAAACAAGATGTTCTCAAAGTTGCACATTCACCCCTTGGCATTAGCACACACAGTCACCCCTTGGCATTTACATTTCATGTCTTAAATAGGTTGAAGCACACTCAAAACCAAAGGAAACAAAATCTTATATGGGGTGTTATACACTTGAAACTAGACATAACTTGCAAACATGGACGAGGATGAGTAGAACTAGTAGAATAAGGATAGACTATTCCTTCTCTCCTCCCAAACATACATAACCTAGATGCAAACATCTAGGGGCGAGGTGTTATGCTATCCTTTCTCATCATTCTTCTCATGGATCACCTAGATAAACACATCCAGTGTGTATTCATGCTCTCTCCTTGTTGTCATGAACTTGTAGCTTTTCTATTGATAGTTTGTGGATGATGTTGGCATTTTTGATGTTTATGTTGTGATTGTCATTGATGGACACACTTGCATTGAGATCCTCTTTATATGTATAAGTTAGAGCACAACCAATATTTGTTCCAACCGGTATGTCATGGTACCAAGTATGTCCAGGTTCATTGAACCTAGGAAATTGTAATGTAATCCTATTGGACTGACATGAAATCAAATTCCTTTATAAGGACATCATGTCTAGGGTTTTAGGTTGTTGATGAGGTCGCAGCAAAAAGTTTATGTTGTTGCTAGGGTTTAAGGTAGTTGAGGAGTTGGAAAGAATATGAATGTGTAGAAGACTGAAGTAATGCAGGAGTGCAATAAGAACGAGCTATCAAGGTCTCTAGATAGATCAAACACATGTTGATTACTCACATCTTTGACAAGTCTATAGCCCTTAACCAGGTAGGCCCAAAAGCCTTTTTGTAAATCCTCTAACAAGGTGGTTCACATTTGTGGATCTAAAATCCTCTAGCAAGGTAGTCTTTAATCGAACTTATCTCCTAATAGAGATTGAGATTCCTAACAGGATCTGTTCTGGTAAAGAACATTGTAAGACCTTAACCGGTTTGGTTCCTATTTTGCAGATAGTGACTTGTGAGTTCCATCTCACCGTGATTTTTCCCATCTAGGTTTCCACGTCCAAATCTATTGTGTTATGGTGTTTGTGCTTCTGTGGGTGAATTCATTATTAGTTGTTTGGTTTGCATGTTTGTTAATCGATTTGTCTGTTAAACTATTTTACCAGTTTACTGTTAGTCTTGCAAAGTGTTTAAGTGTAAAGATTTTTGGCATACTAATTCACCCCCCCTCTTAGTATTCATCAATTGGTATCAGAGCCAACTTTTCTATAAGTTTAACCACTTGGAAAGAGATATGGGGAATACACTTTGAGGGAACTTACCCACCGAATCACTCAGTTTGAGCAAGCCTAAGATGATCTTATGGTCAAATACAAGGCATCTCAAGCAAAAAGAAGAGAACATGCAGAAAAGTTGATGTAGCTATCTGAAAATAGTTCTTCAGATGAAGCAGACATGGAAGCACTAATTGCTAAAGTAAATAAGTTGAATGAATCAAACTCCAACCTAAGAAAGGAGTTGGAAGGACTGACTATCCAGATGTGTCAAGAGCTTGAGAACTGGAGGAAAGCTGAAGATCTGGTGAAAGAAAGAGATCATGAGATCTCCAAGATGAAACAAGAGATCAGTGCCTTAAATGCTCAACTCCATGCAAGCAAAGTGGAAAAGGAAGACATGCAAGGAGAACTGAACATTTCCATCTCTGAGAATGAAAACCTGTTGGTAACAAATGCTGCTATTTCTAAAGAACTCTCTGAGTCAAAGGAAATACTTGCTAAGTTCAACAAGAGCACTGTCAAGCTAGAGCAAAAGCTTGAATCTGCCAAACCGGTCAAGAATACCAATGGACTTGGTTATTCCGGTCATGAGGAAGGTGAGACCTCTAGTACAAATGCTGGAACATCAAAGAAACAACCGACATCAAAGGATAAAGGTAAGAAAAAGTTTAAACCTATTTGTTTCAACTGTCTTAAAGAAGGACATACTGCAAATGTGTGTAGGAGTAAGGCTTACAACAATTTTCCTTATTTCCTAAATGATAAGCCTAGATCCTATAGATTTGATGGTAACTGTTATGCATGCAACAAGTATGGGCATAGAGCATCAGAATGCAGGTCTGTTATAAAGAACACTGGAAGATATCCTCAGAGGATCCAAGGAGTTGGTCTTGAACCTTTTGTGAACCGAAATCACAACTGGTTTAATGCCTTCAATCATCAGGCAAGAAGCAGTGGTTATCAAGCAGCAACTGGATGGAGAGAAAATTGTATAATTTGTCATGGTCATGGTCACACTGCTACAACATGCAGAAGAAAGAATGGAAACATGAACAATGGACCTTGGAGAGCACTTGGATTGGTCTGCTATCACTGTAACAAACCGGGTCACATTGCCAGATTCTGTAGATGAAGAAAGAACATATCTGATGATATACTGGTCACTCCGGAAGGAAACATTGATGTTGACACTATTCAAGGGGACATGAACAAAACCTAGAAGAAGAAACCAATGGTGTTACAAGAGGAACTTGTTTCTGCACCTAGTGTGGAAATCACAGAATCGACAAACTAAGCTTCAAAAAGCTTAGGGGGAGCAAACGGCAAAATGTTTCGAACCCCTGGTTTACACCAGTAAAAGACCTTAACTGGTATGTGACACCTATCATTTGGCAGAAGACTGGAAATGGTAAAAAAGGAAAATTAGGGTTTACGCCCTAATGGAGGAGCATTAATGATGGTAGGTGAGGAATATGTTTAAAAGAATTTTTAAAATTATTTCTCACTATCAGTTTTCGAGCGAAGAAAAGTTTTTCAAAGAGCAGAGCGATGATAAGGCGATTTGAGTAGAGATTTTGAGAAATTAAGCAACCGCGAAGGAGATTCAAATTCAAACTGGAAACAGTCAAGTGGAGAACATAAAGTGGTGATTCAGCAACCGACAGAGTGTGAAGTGAAGGAGAATCGACAAGCCCTAATTTGACGTGTTTCAAAAGGTATTTCTTGAGTTCTTAAGATTTCTATCATGGCTTCCGCATCTCATACCAGTTCTAGCGCATCTGTTGAGTCTGCAAGTTTTATTCAATAGAAGTCCAAGTATAATGCCCTATCACAAGTTTTAGTTGGTGTGATAGTAGAAGAGGGAATTTCTGACTACATAGATTGCAAGATAGAAGACCTAGGGTCTCTAGCTATCCACACCCAGTTAGGTTTATTTTGTGGAAAAGATAAGAAGATCAAACCAGAGTTTAATATTTTGGAGAAGAAAAAGCTCCACAATGCTATTTACTTCCTGGAAGATTTCATAGAGGATCATATAAGGATCATTTTTGAGAAGAGTCCAGGGTGATAAGATGTACTTGGAGAGAACACATGACATCATGCCACAGGTAATTCATGCAGTCACCGAATTCTACAACACAGGGGAAGTGCCAGCCCTAAGGATGGTAAGCAAAATTGAAATGTCCAAGCTCACCAGTTCAGTGAGTGACTCTCGAGGCATGAGAATCAATTCTATCAAGGATGATCTGGTGAAGTATGCATGTATGGTGATTGGATACCAGACATTCTCAGCTAGTAAAATTAACTCTATATTTGTTGCAATAGTAAGTGCCGCTTACCGGATGATAAAGGAGGATGCATCATTTGATCTGTGCACTGGTATGCAGAGACAACTCTTGTTGAATCTGAAGTCGATCAAACAGGATAATGCACTAAGGTTCAAGTTTGGACAACTACTGGTTGGGTTGTTCTTCTATTTTCAAGGCTACTTTCTAGGAGTAGGAGATGTCCAATGGTCTGGTGACCAACCGATGACCAAGCAAATCAAGGAAAGCATTGAAGCAATTGAAACTGGCTACCCTGATATTCTGAACAAGTATTTTGATGAGTTCAGAAGGAAAATGAGCCAAAGAATGAGGATACCAAGTGACATCGTCAAGAAATATGAAGACAATATCTGCTTCACCATCCAAGTAGATAAATGCATAATGGAGGCTGTTGAGCCTAGACAGGAAGAAGTGGAGCCAATGGGCAATGAGGTGATGTACGATATGCTGGAAGGGTATGCCTCTATCCTTATTGCCTCATCACTTGATCCTAAGGCAAAGAGAACTGGCACCTACCTAGAGAGGATAGCATCAGTTAAGGAACCACCAGCAATGAAAGAAAAAGAACCGGTAGTAAAGAAGGCAAAGGCAGTGCCTACAACATGAGCACCGGTTACTACTGCAACTCCAAAAGTGACCAAGCGGTCACTAGCCAAGAAGAAATCAGAAGTAGCACCGACTAAAGTGTTCAAGAGAAAGAGGAAGACAAGGAATACCTCTCCAGACTCAGAAGAAACTGTGTTTGAGGAAAAGCCAAAGAAAACACGTCAAGCAAAGAGGAAGACAAAGAATGAACTGGCATCATCTGCACTGGTAAATATAGATATATCTTCCTATAAACCTTTGACACATTGTCAAAGAACAATAAAGAATGTTAGGAGAAAAGTGATAAATGACTTAATTGAGTGTTTTGATGACTTTAATGATGATGAAAAGGAAGCGGTTGAAAAGGAAATAATTCAGTATTTATGTGTTAATGACAGGTCACCCTCAGAGATTAAGTCTCAGACACCGGATTCTTTATATATGTCATTAGACAATAGATGGTGCATTGCCATAGAAAAGGAACAAGAAATTAGGGAGAAAGTTTTTGCACAGTACTTTCCCGACCTGTCAAATTCTGAATTGTTTGATGTTATTGACCAAAATAAAGGACTCTTCTTCACTAGAAGAAGAAGACTCTGGCTGTTAGAAGGTAGAGTTGATGATGTTGAAAAAGACACTCATCTATATATGAGAACCCCTGTCCAGACTCACAAAGTGCATCTAGCCAACTAACAAGCTGAAAAAGAACTGGTTATATCCAAACCAGATGAAGTATTTGATGATGAAGGAAATCTGGTTGTTGAACCAATCAAAACCATTGATGTCGATGCTTTGGATGTAGAGGATGTTACTCAGTAAACACCATCTAAGGCAATAGGAGAAGAGAAACAGGTTAAATAGGTTGATAAGAAAGCCGAGGACAGACAGGAAATGACAAAGGAAGAGGCTAAGCAGAGGAAAAAAGATGAAGAGGAGAAGAAGAAGAAAGATGAAGAGGAGAAGAAGAAGAAGAAAGATGAAGAGGAGAAGAAGAAAAAGGATGAAGAAGAGAAAAAGAAGCAAGAAGATGAAAAGAAAAAGAAAGAAGAGGAAGATAAGGAACAAGAGAAAAAGAAGGAAGTAGAGAGGAAGAAGAAGGAATAAGAAGATAAGGAATAGGAGAAGAAGAAGGAAGTAGAAAAGAAAAAGGCTGAGGAGGACAAGGAAGTGGAGAAGAGGAGAGAAGCAGAAAAGAAGAAAATGGAAGAGGACAAGGCAGGAGAAGCGGAGAAGAGCACCCAGATGGAGACTCCGAAGGCAACTGGGAGTCAAGCCAAACCAACTGACCTCACCACTCCTATCGATCTCCAGTTTGCAAGTGAAACAGAGCTAATGCAGAGCATCAAGGTTGCTCAAGAGCGCCTTGAAATCATTCGAAGGAAGAAGGAGCAGGACGTGATTCAAGCTGCTATGGAAACTCTTACCGGTTTGATACCCAATACAAATCTTCCCAACACTGATTCATCACTAGCCAAACTCAAGCTCCTGTGCATAGTAGTGGATGATCAGGTGCAGAGGCTTGAAAAGGTAGTAGAGACTAATGTCAAGAAGGAGCATCAAAAAGCTCTTAATATAGCTCTGGTGAAGAAGTTGAATGAGCTTTGATTTGAACTAAAGAAAGAACAAAAGGATATAAGGGATGCTTTGGATGAGGGGAATCTAGTACTCAGCAAGATCTGCCAACCCCATCTGTTCTATGATGATGTGCTAGCTCAAAAGCAAAAACTTGAAATGGACTTGCAGTCCTACTTGAGCACATTCAAGTCACCTTATGATTCCTTTACAACTTATGGGAAAATCATTCACTAGTTTTACATCCAGTCAGCAAAAATGGAGCAAGAGATCAGCACTCGGTCTAGAGATTTGTAGGAGCTACAACTGGTTCTACTCCCACGATTGCAAATTCTTTAGAAGTGCTATCTGAACTTGGATGCCTTAACAGTTACACAGGAGATGAGCACAATTGATGCCATGGAAGAACAGGTCTCCCAGATACAGACATAGCAAGAAGTAGCCACCTCCCTACTTGAGTCCTGGTCTTTGTTGATGAAATAATTCTTGCAGGACTTTAAATCTATTTTTGACAAGTATCATTCCTTGTTGTCATAAACTTTTATTATTTTTTAATATCAAATGAAAACAGGGTTGTTCAGCTATACTTTGTCATTGTTGGCAAAGGGGGAGAAGAATTCTATTTGGAAAAAGTATCTGGTAATCAAAATTTTGATTATATGCTTTGAATATCTCAATGTTTATGCTCTATATGCAAAAGTGCTATACATTGTATTGTTAAAGGGATAGTGTATATGCTTAGGGGGAGCAATTTTGCTAATGGCATGATTTTGTTGTAAAACGCTTAGATGTCAAAATTTTATTTTCCTAAGTGTTGCCATCAATGCCAAAGGGGAAGATTGTTGGCATTTTTGATGTTTATGTTGTGATTGTCATTGATGGACACACACTTGCATTGAGATCCTCTTTATATGTATAAGTTAGAGCACAACCGGTATGTTGTATTATAGTCTTTATACTATTGATGTTTTGCAGAATGTGTTTCCCGGTCTGAAGTGACATTTTGACCCCAAGCAGTTCGTGGATCCCAAGTGGTATGAGGGATTAAAGCGGCATAACACATTTTTACTAGTCTTCATTTTTGTCAAACCAGCAACCGGCATTTTGTATGAACCGGTAATAATCTATGATGAGTTATCAACCGACATTTTGTGATGAGTTACCATCCACCGATTGTTTGATGGTGCTGACACATTAACGATGCTTTTTGTGTCATGGTACCAAGAATGTTCTGGTTCATTAAACCTAGGAAATTGTAATGTAATCCTATTGGACCGACGTGAAATCAGATTCCTTTATAAGGACATCATGTCTAGGGTTTTAGGTTGTTGATGAGGTCACAACAAAAAGTTTATGTTGTTGCTAGGGTTTAAGGTGGTTGAGGAGTTGGAAAGAATATGAATGTGTAGAAGACTGAAGTAATGCAGGAATGCATTAAGAACAAGCTATCAAGGATCTAACCGAGTAGTATGTGCTATTAGATAGATCAAACACTTGTTGATTACTCACATCTTTGACAAGTCTGTAGCCCTTAACCGGGTAGGCCCAAAAGCCTTTTTGTAAATCCTCTAACAAGGTGGTTCACATCTGTGGATCTAAAATCCTCTAGCAAGGTAGTCTTTAATCGGACTTATCTCCTAACAGAGATTGAGATTCCTAACAGGATCTATTTTGGTAAAGAACATTGTAAGACCTTAACTGGTCTAGTTCCTATTCTATAGATAGTGACTTGTGAGTTTTATCTCACCATGGTTTTTCCCATTTGGGTTTCCACATCAAAATCTATTGTGTTATGGCGTTTGTACTTCCGTGGGTGAATGCATTATTAGCTGTTTGGTTTGCATGTTTGTTAACTGATTTGTCTGTTAAATTGTTTTACCGGTTTACTATTAGTCTTGCAAAGTGTTTAAGTGCAAATTTTTTTGGCATACTAATTCACCCACCCTCTTAGTATTCATCAGATGATGCTTGCTTTTCTCTTTTATGTGATCACTCATGTTCGTGAGATGAAATTTTTCAAGAATGATATTAGTTTTTGAGACATTTTTATATTGAGGTCTCTTTAGCTAGTTGACTTGAGGTCTTGTTTTTGGTTCTTAGATTTTTTTGTGTGACTTTTTGTGTCTTTTCCCTTTTTTAACCTTTTTGTCTTCATTTTCCTTTATTGTTTTTGTTTTTCCTTTGTGTGCCCTTGTATATGTTTGAATGTGTTAAGATCCTAAGATTGGGGGCTTGGTTCCTCGAAATTAGTGATATCTTATACTGTTTGTGATTTTTCTCTCCATTCCTCATCTTCTTCATTCCTCTTTATTCTACTTTATCGTGAGTATTTGTGTAAGCCCATACTCCCACTAAAGTGGGGGTTGAATGTAGCATCTTAAAATTACACCCTTTGCAACTTTCACCGCATTTGGGGCCCTCATCTTAGTTTCCTCATTCTCATGCTTGTACCATGCAATAAATGTCATATTATCACATTCCACCTTACATTTTACCTTAACCCTGGCCCAAATATGGGGTAGGACCAGGTCGTAGCCCCTTGGTCTTCACTGGGACCATGGTGCCATCGTCCTCCCTAATTGGGGCCTAGTTCAAACCCTTTTCCCCATTTTAAATTTGAGCAGAGAACCTTTCTTCATGTCGGCCTATGTCACAATATTAATCAGTTTTCCTGACAGGCAAGTATATAAGGAGGTCTTCACCTCTCATTTGAGCATAAGGCGAATATACATTGATAATAGGTGAAGTTGGGAGCACAAGCAATCAAGAATTCAAGCATTGAAGTGTTCATCATCAAGCATTTCTAGAGGTCTTCAAGGTTGCATACTCTTCATCTATCCATTGTGGAGCAACATTACATCATACATTTGCAAGCATGTGTGTGTGATTAGGGTTTTTTTTATTGTTCATTCCATTTCATACAACATATTTGATTACATTCAAGAAGAAAAGAATCATTATCATTCATTACATATTTGAACTTGTATACTAGGGTTTGACTTACACAAACCCTTATTTTCAACCTTTTTCCCCTTCTTTCTGTGTATAGGAAATAGGTATGAATTTGTACTCTTCAAAATAAGTTTCATTCATAGAGATGAATAAACTCTTTT
Organism: Cryptomeria japonica; assembly: GCF_030272615.1. Taxonomy (NCBI): domain Eukaryota; kingdom Viridiplantae; phylum Streptophyta; class Pinopsida; order Cupressales; family Cupressaceae; genus Cryptomeria; species Cryptomeria japonica. The sequence continues at coordinate 289,225,581 of NC_081411.1, read as the reverse complement.
CAATGTGCGGAAAGTTTGAAGGACTGTGATGCCACATCATGGTAATGGAGTTTAGGAGATTTTCTGGGGAGTAGGTCTGACTTAGCTTATATTTATGAATTCCAGGTGCCCAACTTGATCCTACATCTGTAGCTTACTTTTTACATGCTTTAACCTTCATTTTTTAGCAGTTTACCTAATTTCAACATTTTAATTTACAAAAGAGGAAATCAAAATTAATTCAATCCATTTAGTATTCAATCCTTATCTAATTTGGGACTGAATCTAGTGGATTCTCTTCCCTCTTTTGAATGTAATGGTCCTAAGTGAAAATATTTAGTGGTTTCTCCCTTCTACGTTGCAAATCCTAAATCAATTTCTCACATTACAAGTATGAACAAAATTAGGTCCTAGTCTAGCTTTGAGACATGCACACTAAGAGTAGGGAAAAAATGTGAACAAAATTATAAGGGAATACAAATTAGGATACTACATTTATCCCCCACTATAGTAGAGTATGAATCTATGCAAATACTCACAGTAAAGTAGATGAAAGAGATAGATGAAGAAAAGGAGCAATGATGAGCATGATCACAAGGAGTATAAGACATCACTAATTTTGAGGGACCAATCCCACAATCTTAGGATTTTAACTCACTCAAACATATGGAAGGGCACACAAAAAAAGACAAAAACAAAAAGACAAAAAAACACAAAAAGACAAACAAACACAAAAGGCACAAGACGCAAAAGCTAAAGACCAAAACATGACCTCAAGTCAACTAGACAAAGAGACCTCGATATCAGAATGTCTCAATCACTAATATCATTCTTGAAAAATTCCATCTCAATAACACAAGAAATCACATAAAAGAGAAAGTCATGCATATCCATGAACCACTAATATAAAATCTATGAGTTCACAAGAAGAACAAAAGAGAGCACATATACATGCTAGATGTGTTTTTCTAGGTGATCCATGAGAAGAATGATGAGAAAGTAAATGGATACTTGCCCCTAGATATGTTTTTCTAGGTTATATAGATGTTGGGGAGGAGAATGGGAATAGTCTAGCCATGTTCTGCTAGTTCCACTCATCCTTGTGTGTTTGTGCAAGTGATGTAGACTTGGTTTCAAGTATATAGCACCCCGTATAAGAGTTTATTTCCTCTGGTTTAGAGTGAGCATCAACCTATTTAAGATATATAATGCAAATGAAAATTACAAGGGGTGAATGTGTAAATTCCAAGGGAAAAATGTCTGGTTTCAGGAACATCTCATTTAAGAGTTTGTCATCACCGGTTTTGAGAATGTGTAACCCCATTTGATACATGCCTAGTTTTGATGACATCTTGTGTAAGAGTTTGTTTTCTCTAGTTTTGAGATTGTGTAACCTTGTCTAAGACATATATTAGATGTTGCATTTGGTTTTGGGCATGAAGTGTCTCTTGTAAGAGTTTGTTTTCTCCGGTTTCAAGAATGAACACCCTGTTTAAGACATATAAAAATGACATGGAAAAATCTGGTACAAAGAGGGTGATATGGGTGCCCCCCCTCTTAATATGTCAACATATCTCTATGTTGATGTCTTAAGGAAGCTATAAACAAGGATAACTAGCCTTCAACACCAAGGAGATATTCTTTAGGAAACAATTTCATAAATCCTAGTTAAAGAGGGAGTACACTTATAAGCAAGGATAGGATAGTTGAAAAAGAGATATATTTCAACAAGTGTAAAGAGGATCCTTGGAGGAGAAGAGATATTTTCTCAAAATACATCTACCTTGAAGAGGAGTTCTTAAAAAAACATAACATCTTTTACCAAAAGAAGGGAAGGGGAACAAGAATGCCTACCTTCCTCCTATTGCTAGGTGAAGAGGATTCTTGATGAAGGATGGCACACTATTGACCCAATGTAAGGGGGTAAGTTTAGAAGAGATATATATTTCTAAGTGAAAAAGAGGTTTTAGCCAAGGATGTACACCTCTTTCATAAGAGAGAATCCTTGAGCAAGCAACAACTTCACACAAGAAGTGACATCAAATCATAAACAAACACCACCCAACAAAGGAAAAGTGGATCCTTATTAAGGAGAGAAAGAAAGAGAAATAAATCACTGCCCCCCAAGGACAAGGACAATGAGAAGAATTATGCAACCTCTAAGGAGAAATTTAAACATAAGAAAACACACAATATACTCACATAAATAAATATCCATTGCAAGAAAAGACATTACTATATGTGAAGTGCAACTCTAAAGAAGAGGAAATATTCAAAGAGATAGAGAAAGAAACGAAGACCACAAATTCCCCTAAGGAGAGATTATTCATAAGAGACATACCATTGTAAGAAAGGATATCAAAGATATGAATTTAAATTCAACCCATAAAGGGAATAGTGATACTTTAGATGTAGAGAGAGGAGGACAAGGTTCTTTCCTCCCCAAGTATAGAGACAAGAATGGACCATGCCCCAAGATGTTTTTAATTGAAAAAATATCACCTCTTATGACAAAAGGGTCCCAATAAAGTTAACTACTTGTGTCATAGGGTGAGGAGAAACATGGATGGTGAGAAGAGTGCTAAGGCACTACTTTCTCAATGAGAAATAGAGCAATATCAGTTGAAAGATTTAGTTGAGCCTTATTAAATTGTTCTTGAACAAATTCCTTAAATTATTTACACTTTCCAACAAAATGACAATAGCTACGATGAAAAATAAAATTCTCATCACCTTATTTATTCTTTTGGTAAATTTTACAAAGGGAAAACAACATTTTTATCATACTTTAATTTTCAAAAGATTCTAGTTGCCAACCTTTCTCGATCATCGATAGGAATAGGCTTTGACTCTTGTGATGTTAGAAGAAGAAATATTGTCATCTATATTTTAAATTTGCCTCTATCAATGAGTCCTTTCATTGAATTTTGAAAATTAGGACAATCATTAGAAATGCGATCATTAGTTTGGTGATCTGAACACAAAGGAGGTTTTGAAGAAGAAGCACTTTTAGTTGCATGAATGGCTTGTTGTCTTAAAACATGGTCTTTGAAATCTTGAATCCTAAGAAGGTCATTCATACAAGATTTATGATCATTTCTGTGGACTTCTATGTTAGTTTGTGTAGGAGGGTTTATAGGGGCTCGAATTCATTGTTCAAATTGTCCAATCCCTCATCCTCTAAAACCATATTTTGATATTATATTATAGCCACTCCTATAAGAATATTTTAATTGACAAGGTGGAGGAACATTATGATAAATTTCTTGGAAGTTTGTAGTGTAAATGTTCTTATAAGGAACAAAGGGATTAGTAGATGAAGAAGAAATATCTCGTGGAGGAGGATTTTCCTTTCTTTCATCATGCATATCCTCTTTGGTAGATTGGGAAGGAACCTCCTTATCATCTAAGGCCTCACCTTTTCTTAATGTTATTTTGGGAGATAGATAATTAATTAAATGCATAACATCATCTTCTCTACAAATCTTTTGATGATTAAGATAGGCTCTAGGAGAATAAGGAGGATCTAGAGAGATAGAAATGTTGGCATATGTGCAAAATATGTTGACATGATGTTATTGTTTTGTCATTGATGTCAATATGCTGAAGAGAGAACCGGTAATATTCTGAAAGAGAGAACCAGTAATATGCTGAAGAGTGAACTGGTTTATTGAAGTTAAGAAACTGGCAAAGTGAACCGATATAATGTTATGAAATGACATAGGTGCAAAAGGTAAAGCGGTATGTTTGTCCAAGTGAACCGGTATATGGAATGTTTTCTTTCAAGGTTTAATATGGTATGACTACTGGTTGGTAGTCTCAGCTTCAAGGTTTATGGTTAAAGTGTTTCGAGCCTGTGTGATTCAACCTATGGCATTGTGTGATGAGTTATCATTGTAATGGAGATCATATTATGTTGCCACATCAGCCTCGTGCACATCAAGGATCTTGCATGAAGGAGATTGATCCTATCTACCTCAGGAATGTGCAAAGTCTCTACAAACAGTGGAGAATGCATGATGGGTTATCACCTCCAAGAAGTGGTGAATAACAAACAATGGAGAATGTCTTGAGATCTATTCATGACTGTTGTATTCAAATGCAAAGTGTTCAATGGTCAGGATTAAACCAACTGATTTGATCAACCTAAATGTTTAGGGTTCAGGGTTTATGTTACCGACCTATTTGTTTCTTATAAGGTCAATGTTGTGTTTCATGTTGAAGTTGTTGGCAAATGTTGTGTGTGTATCTAAGTGCAAAGATACGTTATTCTTGCCAGACCAAATAAGAGGGTTGATACCTATAGAGTGTGTATGTAGAAGAAAGGAACTAAAGCAGATCTACATTGGCATAGAGTGCTATTACCAGATCATTGTAATACCTATTGATCTCTAATCACTTCAACAGTTGGAAAATCTCTCAATAGGGTAGCTTTAACTAGCTTGCTGTAAATCCTTTAACAGGGTGACTCAAAGCCATTGAGTTCATAAAATCCTCTAACAAGGTAACCTTTAACAGGGTTTAACCCTTAACCAGGTATTCTAGCCATCCCTTAAATGAGTGATCCCTAATAGGATCAGTTCCTAACAGAACCTGTTCTAACAGTCTTTAACCGGATTAGGCTCCTAAGAGAGCAGACTCCTAAAGAGTTCAAAAAAGCTTGTGTGTATTCATCCCTATCGTGGTTTTTCCCAGTTGGGTTTCCACGTGAAAAATATGTGTGTCATATGTGATGTCTTTTTCATGTGATGCTTTGTTGTTTTCTGTCAAGCAGTGAATCATGTTGATCTAGCATGTTATTATATTTTTGATGATAGAATACCTGTTTATTCACAAGGATAATGTGGAAATGAGGGTGTATGTTTTGTGATAAGATAAGTGTTTCTGGTTTATATCTTTCATAGTCTCATTGTGCTTAACCGGTAGTAATTTGGTTTATGACGGGTGTTAGTGTTTGCTAGTCAAGGTCACTGTTTGTAGTCAAACCGGTTCAGGAAAAGTTTTTGTACCTATACTAATTCACCCCCCTCTCAGTACTGGTTTGGTACTCACTATTCATCATTGAATTATCTATTGGTATCAGAGCATCCTCGAGGTCCTTTGTGTTGTAAGCTTAACCGCTTGAGGGAAAGATCCTATTTAATGATGAAGAGGGAAGGTCCAAAATTCAACAGAGATAACTTTAAAATATGGAAGGATAGAATGAAGATATACATCAAAAGCATGGGTGCTCAACATTGGAGCTATGTTGAGAATGTTTATGTTATCCCTACTAGTACTCTCACCAATGACCAAAAGAGAGAGATTCAAGATAATGGGCAAGTCATGGATGCCCTAATTAGTAGCTTATCTGACATTGAGTTTATTGATGTCTATGATAAAGAAAATCCCTAAGAAGTATGGGATACTCTTGAGAATATCTATGGCGGTGATGAGCATGTGAAACAAGCTAAGGAAGAAAGCCTTAGAGGAAAGTTTGAAGACATGTGGATGGTTGAAGGTGAGATCATTCAACAATATGGAATAAGAGTCAAAACTGTTGTTGGAGATATCAAGAGTGCAGGTGGCAAAATGGAATATTCCACTATTGTTAGCAAAGTTTTGAGATCCTTATTACCTATCTATGCAATAAGGGTTGTTTCTATTCAGGAGTTGAGGTCAATAGACAAGACTAAGGTGTCCCTAGACTCCATCATCACAAATTTGACAGCCTATGAACTAAATAGCTTTGATGGTAGTGTTTAGAAGATTGAATCAGCCTTTAGAGCATCTGCTGTACCATCTAGAAAAGGCAAAGAAGCTAGTACCAGTTGTGAACCAAGACAGAGTAGATAAATGGATGATGGGGAGATCCTGATGAAATTTAAAGCTCTTCTTGCCAAGAGACTTCCTAAAGGAAATGGTAAATACAGAGGCAAGCTTCCTTTGAAATGCTTCTCTTATAACTAGATAAGACACATTGTTGTAAATTGTCCTAATGGTGATAGCAAGGAGAAACCAGAAAAGTTCAAGATGTTCAAAGGAGGAAACTAGAGAAACTGTTTTGTAGCAGTTGATGAAGGTGTCACTAATGAGGAATCAGAAGATGAAGAAAATGATGATATTGTGTTTGTAGCAGTCAAGGAAGATGTGTCAGACAAGAAGGCTCTTGTCTCCCACTTTGATAATTCCAATGAGTGGATTATTGATAGTGGTTGTTCTCACCATATGACTGGTGACCGGAGTAAGTTTCTTTCACTGGAAGAGTATGATGATGGTGTGGTTCATTTTGGTAATTGTGCTCCTACACTGGTGGATGCTGATGCTGATGAAGATGGATGCTGATGCTGATGAAGATGAGGTTGAAGAAGAAAAGAAAGAGGAATCTGTTAAGAATATACCTAGGTATGTAAAACTCAATCATGATCCAAAGCAGATCATAGGAGACAAAGATGCAAGAATTATTACAAGAAGAAAGGTCAGAGAAAACTCATGTATGATCTCTGAATTTGAGCCTAAATCATTCAAAGAGGCACACAAAGATGAAGACTGGATCAAGGCAATGGAAGAAGAACTTGATCAGATAGAGAAGAATGGTACATGGTCTTTGGTACCCAGATTGGAGCATAAAAATGTCATTGGAACCAAATGGGCCTTCATAAATAAACTGAATGAGGATGGCACAGTGGTAAGGAATAAAGCCAGACTAGTATGTAAAGGATATGCCCAAGAAGAAGGAGAAGACTATGGAGAAACCTTTGCTCCAGTAGCAAGATTGGAAGGAGTTCGTATGCTCCTTGCATATGCAACTTTTAAAGGATTCAAGGTATACCAAATGGATGTAAAATCTACATTTCTAAATGGAATACTTGAAGAGGAGGTGTATATAGAGCAACCAGATGGGTTTTCCCTATCAAAAGATAGTGACATGGTGTGTAGGCTACATAAAGCCTTGTATGGTCTGAAGCAGGCACCTAGGGCATGGTATGAACACTTGTACTCCCATCTTGTGAAGATTGGATTTGAAAGAACAAGTGAAGATAGAAATATCTACTTGAAATAAGAAGGAGATCAGATTATGATCTATGAAGTATTGGCTGATGAAATAATCTTTGGTGGAGATGAAAAGATGAGTCATGACTTTGCAGATGAGATGAAAAAGGAGTTTGAGATGTCACTCATAGGGGAGATTAAGTTCTTCATTGGACTACAGATTCAACAAATGAAAAATGGAATCTTTATTACTCAGTCCAAGTATGTCAAAGAGGTGTTGAAGACCTTTGGTATGGAAGACAACAAACCAGTTGGTACACCAATGGTGATAGTTGTAAACTATCAAAAGAGGATGACTCAGCACTAGTAAATGAGAAGGAATACCAATCAATGATTGGTAAGTTGCATTATGTAGTGCATAGTAGACTAGACATTGCACATGCAGTAGGTATTACCACTCGGTTTCAGAAAAGCCTAAGAGAATCCCACTTGGTAGCAGTCAAGTGGATTCTTAGATATCTGAAGGGAACTATTGACTATGGATTATGGTATCCATACAATGATGATTTCAACCTAGAAGTGTTCATAGATGCTGATTGGGCTGGTAATGTGAATGACTGGAAGAGAACAACCAGTGGTGCATTCCTTCTTGGTGGTAGACTGGTCTCATGGATGAGTAAAAAGTAGATTTGTATCTCTCAGTCTACGACAGAAGCAGAGTATGTTGCAACTTTTATGAATTGCACCCAGGCTATTTAGATGAAGCATGTATTGAATGGCTTCAAAGTTCCTGTATCTAAACCGGTAAGTATATTTTGTGACAATGCAAGTGCAATTAACATTTCCAAGAATCTAGTTTTACATGCTAGAACCAAGCACTTTGAATCAAGTATCATTTCTTGAGGGAAAAAGTTCAAAACAAAGAGGTGGTATTGGAACATGTTTACAGTAAGGAGCAGTTAGCAGACATATTCACCAAGCCTCTACCGAAGGCTACTTTTACCTATCTGAGAGGTGAATTAGGGGTGTTGCCCCTTCAAGAGGAAATCTAAAGGTTTGTGCTCCACATCAGTCAGATCTTACTTTGCTATATCTTTTCAGGATTGATGTGTTGAAGGATGCTACTCCTCAGGGGGGAGCAACATAGTGGAATAGGGAAGCTTGTGCCTCCACTTTGGCATTGTTGTCAAAGGGGGAGAAGATGTGAAGTGGAGAAGATATTTGCAGTATTAAGGAGAAGATGCAATACAAAAAGAAAGATATCTTTGTATATTGCCATCAATGCCAAAGGGGGAGATTGTTGGCATATGTACAGAATATGTTGACATGATGATATTGTTTTGTCATTGATGTCAATATGCTAAAGAGAGAACTGGTAATATGCTAAAAGAGAGAATCAGTATTATGCTGAAGATTGAATTGGTTTATTGAAGTTAAGCAACTGGCAAAGTAAATCAGTATAATGTTATGAACCGATATAGGTGCAAAAGGTGAAGCGCTACATTTGTCCAAGTGAACCGGTATATAGAATGTTTTCTTTCAAGGTTTAATATGGTATGACTACTGGTTGGTAGTCTCAACTTCAAGGTTTTTAGTTAAAGTGTTTCGAGTCTATGTGATTCAACTGATGGCATTGTGTGATGAGTTAGCATTGTAATGGAGATTAGATTGTGTTGCCACGTTAGCCTCATGCATGTGAAGGATATTTCATGAAGCAGATTGATCCTATCTACCTCAGGAATGTGCGAAGTCTCTGCAAATAGTGGAGAATGAGTGATGGGTTATCGCCTCCAAGAAGCGGTGAAGAACGAATGATGGAGAATGTCTTGAGATCTGTTCATGACCATTGTATTCAAATGCAAAGTGTTTAATGGTCAGGATTAAACCGACTAAATTGCTCAACCTAAATGTTTAGGGTTTAGGGTTTATGTTACCGACCCATCTGTTTCCTATAAGGTCGATGTTGTGTTTCATGTTGAAGTTGTTGGCAAATGTTGTGTGTGTATCTAAGTGCAAATATACATGATTCTTACCAAACCAAATAAGAGGGTTGATACCTGCAGAGTGTGTATGGATGAAAAGAAGTAATGTAAAATGAAAGAAGCCATTATCCAACACATGATTTTGATAAATATAAGTAAAGAACAAGGTAATAATATGTGAAATAGAAAATAAATTAGATCTATTAAATGTGATTATGAATATTTTAAAATGAGGTCTAAAAATTCATGTGAAGAATTGTACAACCCACAAATCAAATTAACCAAAATAAATTAGGGTTTTTATGAATTAAACCTCTAAATTTTATAACTTGATTAAAATGAGATCTATGAATTTCAATTTGAATTTTGAAATGTTTCTAAATTAGATGTGAAAAAATTAATCCAATTTAAACAATCCACAAGCTCATTTTTAATATAAAAAATTAGGTTTTTTGTGAAACCAACCTCTAATTTGTTGAAATTCAATTGGAAATTAAACTTGTAAATATAAATTTGAATTTTAAATTGCATAAACACTTAGATTTGAGAACATAAATCAGAATTAAAGGTGTAAGGAGTTGGGTTCACTAAAATTTAGGGTTTCCACCCCAAGAAGGATGAAACTGCTAATTTTATGACTTCAAGATCATTACATTGAAAAGAGAGTTCCTATCCAATAGATCTAGTCACAAACCACCAAGGATTAGGATTGAGAATTTTGATTAGATTTGGGGGGTGTTGGTGTGAATTAATAAACCATCTCTTGTGAGTTGAATTGTTGAAATTAAGGCAAAAGTTTTGAAAATGAAGGTGAAAAATGTGGAAACAACAAGCTATAGTCACGAGATTGAGCCAAAAACCTGGACCTAAGCAATGTAAGCAGATTCATACTTGTTCCCAAAAAGAGCTCCTAAAATATTTATACCATTTCGCCCATGACCTAGTCCTTTGAACTTTCTGCACTCCAATGGGGGATGGATTGGTCATTGCAAATAATGTTTATTTTGAAGATCACAACTCTAGACTTGTTTCCTCCACACAAAAAGAAGGGGAAATAGCTTGGGAATAGGTGTTTTCCTAAGTCAAACCCTAGTTAAGGAATTAACGTTCAATGAAATGTTGCAAATATTGAAATAAATGATAGAAAGATATACCTTAGATCTGAAATGATTGATACTGATTGTTTTGGTGAAAAATTAGGGTTTCCACCATTAGATGTAAGAAAACTACTAATTTTTAATTAGAGACCAACACATTTTAAAGAGAAATTTAATCTAATAGATCTAGTCACAAACCAACTCGGATTAGGATTGAGAACTCTTATTAGGTTGGGGTTTTTAGTGTATCAACCTCTTTTGTAAGTTGAATCACTGAAATTAGGGTAAAAGTGCTAAAAATAAAGATAAAAATATGAAAACAATAAGCTACAACCACTAGATTGAGCCACAAACCTGGCTCTAAGTAGTGTAAACCAATTCTGACCTGTTCCTAGAAAAAGCTCCTGAAAATCTGGGACCATTTCACCCATGCCCTGGTCCTCCAAACTTTTTGCACTTCAATGGAGGATTGATTTGTCACTATAAATAATGCTTATTCTAAAGATCGTAGCTTCATACCTATTTCCTACACATAGAAAGAAGGGGAAATAGGTTGGGAATAGGGGCTTGCCTAAGTCAAACCATGGGTTTGGAATTAACCATGAAATAGAAATGAAAGATAATTGAATTGTAATAAGGGAAATATTCTCTTTTTGAGGGAGATGTTGTATAATGACTGAAAAACACAAATGATATACCTTCTTGTGATGTTTTGATTGTCTGCACATGATATTAGGTTTTATGAAGTCTTCATCAAAATGGAACATGAATGTCAACTCCAATGCTTGAACCTTGACCTTATTGTTGTTTCTATGCTGGAAGGAGACTGATTGCTTTCTCACTTGACTTGAATGCTCGATTTATTGAATTAATTAACTAATATGTTTTTTGTATATGTGTGTGATGATCAAATGGGAGGTGAAAACCTCCTTTTATACTTGCTAGTCGAAAAATATGTTAATTTTTAGACATGGGACAACATGCGTCTGGATTTCCTGCTCAAATTTTGAAATGTCAAATAGATCTAAAGCAAAGCTCGAATTGGGAGGACCAAGGTGTGGTGCTCTGGTCCTATTAGGGACCAAGGCACCATGCCCTAGTCATACCCAAATTAAGGGCTAGGACAATTTTTTTTGATGATGCATAACGTCCAAATGAAGTCAAATTTGCATGATATGAGTAGAATCAAGTCCTCATCAGGCCTAGGGGTGAAAATGCAAAGGTGAGGACCCAAATGTGATCAAAATTATAAGGAAGTATAATTTAGGACACTACATTTAGTTCCCACTTTAGCAGGAGTATGAGACTAGAAGTATACTCTCAGTAAAGTACAAAGGTTTGTTAGAGAAATCTGATACTGGGAGTAAACTGAAGCAGGGGGGTGAATCAATTTACTATCAGAAATCAAAACTATTGCATATCAAAAACCATTAAATCAAAGCACTAAGAAACCAATACAATGAAAGATAAAACATGAAAGCACAGTACACACAACACCAATATTTTGATGTGGAAAACCTGATAAAGGGAAAAACCACAGTGGGAAACCCTACCCACAATCAGATAATACTTTTGCAACAATATGTGAAATAATTACAATGGGGATTGCACTTACAATCAGGCCAACCACCTAGAGCTCATTACTCATTATAAAAGAGAAGTCTCATTGACTTACAAAACATCGGACTACAATCCGAAAAGAATGATCTATGAAAGTAGCATCTCCTAATGCTTGATACAGTTTTGATTAAGCACAAATGTTTGCCTTTCAATACCAAAAACGTTCTATCGAATGATATATCACTTGTTCTCACATAAACCTTCCTTTGATAATGTAGACATAACTATCGATCCCACAAACCACCGATATCCAAATTACATGAATAAGTCACCTATAAATACATATCATCAACCTTATGATAAGGTCAACTAAACCCTAAACCCAAAAACCCATAATAACAAAAGTTACATTACACGGTATCAATAGATCAATATTATGATTTAAATTACATAGAATGGACCTAATTCAAATATCCAAACAATTATATCCACCGAAAATTTTGTTAAGACCAAAATCCAACATGCTTCACCAATCGATAGAAACCCTCAGTGAGGTAACACAAAAAGTCTAACCGGATCCAAATAGGACCACCATAACAATATCCCAACCAATTAAAAGTCACTAAACACTCAAAATATGATCAAGAAGTACCTTCAACATGATAGAAACCAATTCCATAAGTTAGACCAAAATCGTCTGACCAACATCAAATATTGTTTACCGGTGAAGCTAACTAGTACCAAGAAATACCAACCGAGAACATAAGCGATAGTTACTAGAGCACCAAAACATGAAACAATAGAATATGAAAAACATATAACCATCTAGAGTAAACATTGAAAACCTATTACAATGATTTGATCATACCGGATCTGAATCTTAACCAAAACTAAGATGAACACTAAGACTAACGAAGATAGGTCCAACTGGGATAGCCTCCAACTGAGATATAGTGTTGACATCAATGATAACACTAAACCAGATCCATCATATGCCAACAAGGTTCACATTAATGAACTTTCATCAAGATGCTAAGGATACAAGACATACCAAGCCCCTAGTGGACTTTAGGTATCTTATGACTTCTAGATCAACATAAAAGGGACATCATAAGAGAAAGAGAACCATGAATGCAAGCCCAATAAGGTTCACTTACTATGAGTCATGAAAAGAAAAATACCAAAATTACAAAGCAAAAATCTAAGTTTTCTAAGTAACTTAAGTATTGAGATATGTAAAGAGAGAAACATTAAGCAGATGATATGCCCCCACATTAAAGTGATTGCATGTATGCCACAATGGGAGAAATTTCTTTAAGGCAGTATACATTCATCCAAAAGACAAGAACATTATCATAATGATATGCCCCCAAGAAGGATACATCAAAGTATAATGATTACAAACATAAAATAGATAAGGGTTCTACTTAACTCTAGGGTCAGTTTGTTCTTATGATAAATAATCTATATCATATATATATTTGCATTGAATTGTCCTGATCCCCCAAAGAAAGTAGAACCACTATGGAAGAAGGCAACATGTGTCTTTTGAGTCAACAAGGGAGAGACCAAAAGAGATCTCAATGATTTTCATCATCCTCAAGTAGACAACACTAGGGACAACAAATATAAGAATTGAGAAAAAAAATAAAAGTTTACAAACAAGAACAAGAGAGAGAGGATCTACAACATGAATGAATCTAATTGAGAAATTCATCCACATCCCCATCTCGCTTAGCATTATCTTGGGAAGGTGGACAATATGCAAGAGGAGAAACATCGAGCATAGTAGATGGAGCTCTCATAAGTTCCAAATAAGGACCATTCTCTAAGGATGGATCACTTTGTATGTTACTAGGAGCTAGGATTAATGCTTGTGAAAATTGTTTAGATAAATCATTGTCAACATCAACATATTCATATTCATCACTTTAATCAACATTGTTAGAATGAACGTTATTTTCATCCATGTCTTCATCAAGATTAATAAAAATAGAATCTTTAATTAGAATAGAACATGAACCATCATTTTTCTGAAGCATTTTATTTCTTGGAGATTTAGGTTGAACTTCCTCCCTAGGGTTAGGCGAAGGCTAGACAAATGGTATCAAGTCAATGTTTAGAGTCTTTGAGGAGGAAATGGGTTGAGAAGAAAGTTCATGAGATTTAGCATGACAAATTCATTGATGTTCTCTTGCACATTGGTTTCTTTTGGTTTTGGTTGAATGATGTGAAGGTGTGGGATCAATAAGCATAGGTTTCTTCTATTCCTCTAAAGAATGATACAAAGGAGAAGGTTTTTTAGGTTGAAATATGGGAGATCTCAGGCGCTTTCCTTTGTAAGATGAAGCCGGCAGAACTATGACATATAAAGGAGGATTCAAAGGTATAGGAAGAAGATTGGGTCCATCATGAGGAGGAGGAATGGTATATTATGAAGAAGAGGAATGGGACTAGGATCTCTAGGTTTTCTCAAGGATAGGATCATCTCATTCTTCCATCTTTGATAAGATTTAAAAAGAGCATCACTTTGAGGCTTAAGAGGTTCAAATTATTTAGACCAAAAGTAATCAAGATTAACATATGCTTGCCTAATTGTGGGTTGGTACATGCTATAATTAGTTGTTACGATTTTGTCATTAAGAGGGAAATTTAAGCACTTATAAATGGTAGAAGGTATCACTTTCATGGAAGAGAGCCAAGGATGTCCCAACTTCACACCAAATTGTTCTGATGTAGAAATAATAGCAAAATTAACATCTAAAGATTTAGTACAAACCTCAATGGGAAGGGTAATGGAGCCAATAGTGGGACAAGAGAAATCATCAAAGATCTTAATTATCACATAGGATTTATCCACTTGAAGCAACTTAAGATAGATGAAAAACATAAGGAAAACAATCACCAACACCATAACACCATGATTTTTAAGTGGAAACCTAGTTAAGGTAAAAACCATGGTAGGATTCTAACCCACAATATTAATATACTCTACTAAAAGTATAAAAATATTACATAATGGGAATGCACATGCATTCAAGCACACTGCCTAGAGCTCACTACTCAAATTAAAAATAAGGGCTACAACCCTAGAAGGATCACTACCTTACAAATGTTTATAAGAGTTTACAATGAAGTTTTAACTATGAAGTAGCATCGTCAAATGCCTGGATATAGTTCTAGTTAAGCAAAAATAGAATATCCTTGCACTTCTCTACAACTATGCTCTGATATGATATTCTACTATAATCTGGAGCATAAATATAAATTTTGTGCATGTGAAACTATGTAGAATTGCTCATACCCATCACTCACATTAACAACACACCTTAAAATGATCAAATAAACCCTTCTTATTTATTCACATCACAAATTAAGTCACAACCTAATGTCGACTTCAATAACACGTCACAAAAGATGAAATGTGTAGAAGTCCACCCAATCCTATCATAAAACCCACACAGACCAAAATAAGATGTCCACATGCTTCCCACACGATAGATCATCAATCTCGAATACAAACAATTACCAAAATCAATCTGTAAGATCCACGAACTGAATTATCACACGTTACAGCTGATATACATAGTCCATACCAAAAACATGATTACGAGATCTCCCAACTAACATGAAACTCATCATCAAAGGCCACAATCCTGGAATAAGGCATATTAAATGTCCATAAACCTTCTCCAAAATACATATAGAAAAATGCATAAACAAAATAATTCACCAAATAAAACTGTACACTCTACCAGATATCTTGTTCACCTTACTGGACCTTATCGGACTCAAGAAATATTCACTCAGTCTACTGGAATGATAAAAACATGAAGTACAGATGCCAAAACTAATACAATTTTCGATCAATGACAACATCATAACATACCTGCAGTTTCTCTTGCCAACAATCTCCCCCTTTGGCATTGATGGCAACACTTAGTGAAAAATGACTAAGTGTCAGATCAAAATCAAAATGTATACACTACCTCCAAAAATATGACTACCAGACTCCAAAAATAATTAATTCCCCCTATGATCAACATTTTTCACTTATCTACTCTCTTCCTTTGAAATCAACGACAAAGGTAGAGTTCTGGAAACCAAAAATGCTACATACATATGCACATAGTTATACTCACAAAAATTGAAAAATATCTACATAAGAATTTCTTGGGAAGTTTATATGGCTATAGCAGACCTTCTTAAGACTCTGCATCACACTTATGAGCCCACTAAGAAAGTATGCAAGTGCATCTACTGATCCTATATTGGATAGCTCTGAGGATTTCATGGCAACTTGAGCATCTTACAAACCACTAAGCATAATATCTATTTTAGGAGTGATAAGGCTCCTAAGTCCACACACTTTTCTAATTATTTTCTCCTTTTCCTGATTCAAACTCCTAATATTCTCAAGAAAAGATACAACCTGAGCTTCGTGACTTCTCAAGGAGACTGATAATGGATCGAATGACTGAGATAATTTGACAAGTCAATCCTCATGCTCTTGGACCTTTTTCTCAATATCATGAGTAAACCTTGATAGCATTAAAAATGACTTATAGATATTTCCTCCCTTAGACAATGCATACTAAATGCCTTTTATACCCATATCCAAGGTGATTCTATCATCTGCAATCATCTTCTTCAGAGTCTGAAACCTTCTAGCATAGAATTCATTGTATACCTTCTCTTTGGTAGATTTTTCAAATGATTGAAATTGATTATCCACAGAATTGATTAGGCTTTTCAAATTACCTGATGGAGTTTTTGATAAGTCCTTCTAAAATGAAGGCATACGTTCCTCCAATACACTGGATGCAAATGTGGCCAATTTAAGTGCTTGAATAGGGGAAAAAGAAACAAGGCTGATGGGGCCATGAGTGAATTTGGGATCCTCTAAATAAATATGATTCCCCTTTACCAGATCTTCAGTGTCTCTTGCCTCAGTTGCAACCTTAACTTCTTACTTCTCCTGAACTACATTCTCCTCTGATTTTGCATTGTTGCCAATGACTGAAGGATCATCAGCCTTATCTGTATCAATATTATCCTTATCTCCTTCAACTTTAGTTTCTTTCGGGGCTTATTTAGCCCGACCTTCCAGAATAGAAGGTTTATTAGTTTTTAACTCATCTCCTAGGGATGACATACCTAGGACTTTTGGAATAGATTTCTCAACATCTTTCTGATATTTCTCAAGTATCACCTCATACTATTTTTCCATTAGAATTTCCCTCAAAATTTGTTCAGTTTCTTTGATGACCTCATCACTTTGACCAATCATAATTTTGTTTACTCTTTTCTTGCTTTTGAATTTTTCTTTGTGTTCTTCAAGAAACTTGTCAACTTTTGTCTTAGCTATCACAGGACAGAGTTGGACCAAAACATATTTCCTTATCCTTTCCTCTTCTATTCTAGTTGTTTCTTTCCACATGTCTAGAATATCATATAAACTTCAAGGAGTCTCTGACATTATTTCAATTAAAGCTCTATTATATTTATTCAAATATTCAATGGTTGTCTCTTCTATAGTTCTCTTTTGATATCATCCAATAACTCAGAGTACTTATAAATAGGTTTGAGGTTTCCTTCATTGATGATGGTTTCCTTAATCTTTCTAACAGTCATAACAAAGTTATCTGATTGAGTCTTTTTGTTGGGCTACTTCTCACCGGATGATTTGTCTTTGACAATTCTGGCAGTTTTAGCACTTGCTTTATTTCCTTGACAACATCATCTGATTCTATTCCTTTATCATCATCAAGGATGAGTACTCTAGCCTACCCTCACTTCCGCTTACCTTCACCAGATGAGGGTGTAGAACCCTTTGGCTGCTTGGGCTTAGGAGCTTCCATTTTATCCTTATTTTGCTTAACATTATCTTCTTCTTTCAAAATATTTTTCTCCTTATCTCTTCAGACTGCCTCTTTCGTAATTCCCATATTTTCTGCCAGCAACTCAACTTCCTTCCTGAATTTCCTCTACATCTCAGGATTCTTGAACTTAGAGTGTAAGTCCAAGCTCTTCTCCAAGTTGTAAGTCCCAAGTATTTTCTTAGATGTATCCACCAGTTTGCTTAATAAATGTTGAGCATATGCATCAAGAATTTGTGCTTCAACCTCATATCCCATGGGCTTGATCCTTGAAGTTCTAGGTTCTACACCTTCCATAAGACATTGGTCAGTATCAACCATGAAGCATATTGAGTCTTCATATTTCTCCACAATCTCCTTGGGAATTTTTTCACGACTCTGCATCATGTTTTGAAATGTTTTGACGTATCCCCAAAGAATACCATTCCTGACTGTAGCATCTCCAAGACCATAAAGAGTTTCTTTGATTTGCACTACTATTGAACTGTCATAGGCCCATTTCACCCTCCCAACTCCTAGAATCTCATTCATAAAGTAGAAATATAAACATATAATCAAGGTTCCAAATCTGAATACATGATTCTTATCTTGTTTGATTTTCTTTAAATTTCTCAATAGCTCTCTCTGGAGCACTTTACACAAATCACACTTTTTATCCTCTTTCAATATCTAATAAGCCACATAGATAGTTGTACCTAATATTAATTGTCTCAACTAGAGTGATATAATTTGTACCCCATCACCATAGATGCAAATCGTACATCATACTCAACAATATCATGGATTATCATTGATTTACTATCAAATTGTGAATTGGTTGCTTTAGTAACTATCTGATTCTTGATTAGTCACCGTCTGATTCTTAACATTTATTAGAGTAGGCACCTTACCAACTGAGCTTAAATAGGTTACTGCCTTGATTGCACTTTGAGTAATCTTGTAAGGTTTGTCAAGACACATGAATTCATCATGTATTCTACTCAACATGTATCAAACCCACTCTGGCTCATCGAACACCGGAAAATGAACAAATAAACCCTTCTTATGTATCTGTATCACAAATTAATTCACAATCTCATTTTGGCTTCAAGAACACGTCACAAAGGATGAAACATGTAGAAGTTGGCCCAATCCTATCATAACATCCATGTAGACCAAAACAAGTTGTCCATGTTAGGTCCCGGAGACAATTGAGAGGGGGGTGAATCAATTGTTTAATAAATTCAAACAAAAAACAACTTATCCAAACTAAATTCTTAATACCGGTAAACAAAACTTTATGCCAATAGACAATTTTATCAGTTAATTGTAGTACCAGTAAAGATTAACGCATGAAACAAAAAGACAATAACATCCACAACACATAACACCAATATTTGTACGTGGAAACCCTGTAAGGGGAAAAACCACGGTGGGAAACCTTACCCACAATCAAATGATATTACTGCAGATAGTATGTGTATACAAATGGGGTGTGCACATGCAGAAAGGCTAAGCGCCTAGAGCTCACTGCTCAAATACAACAGGAGTCACACTGATTAAAATTGGATGGTTAGATCCAATAAAGATGCACTACTCAAAATAGCATCTTTCTATGCTGGATTTAGTACCGGTGTAGTTCTGATTTCCTTCACAAAAAACCTTCCTTCAACCTTCAAATGATATTTGTGTGTATAGCTTTGCTTATTCTCACATAAATCAAATTATATTCCTTCCTTCACATTCACATCTTGATCTTGCAAATAAGATCTTACATTTATACCATAACCTAAGACCAATTTTAGTAGGTCGGCTCTAAAATATATTATAATAAAAACAATTTACAAGTAAATAAATAATCGATGCAATAACTAATTCAACATGTCGGCTTAATGCATTTACAATAATAATAAATCATCTCCAAAGCATGTCGTGCTGATTTGGAATAGATAAGCTCGTCGATGCTTATTCTGGACCTATTTGCCAGTAACAACATATGCAAACACAAATATACCAATGAACAAATCTCCAAGACAAAGTGTCAAACGATGTCTTTGACATAACCAAGTATTTTCCATGTCATTCCAAGTGCCGGTGAACATTATATCCTACTGGTGTACCAGATACCAATGATTGTGCATAAGTCACTTGCTTGCCGATGAACATAACCAATTCTCCAAAGTGCCAAAGTTGATAAGTGTTAGTAGGTGTTGCCATCAATGACAAAACCATATCATCATATCCAAAATACCAACAATCTCCCCCTTTGGCATTGATGACAACACAAGATGGAAAAACCATTAGAGTGCCAAAATAGAAATGCCAAATACCAAAAACCAACTATCTCCCAAAAGAGATCATAACCAGAAATCAAAATTCAGATACAGAGAGTAATAAAAATCTCTCCCAAAATAACAATCACTCCCCCTAGGAGTAACATGTGTTTTCCTTGTGTTTTTCCATATCAATCTCTCCCCCTTTGATATCAAATGCCAAAGCAATACAAAAACTAGATTCAATTACAAAATACAACTTATTCAGTATACCAACTACTCCCCCTGAGAAGTAGCTCTCCTCATCAATGCTGAAATAAAAGATTTATCTTTTAATTCTGCCAGTTGATGACAAACATCAGCTGTCTAAGTCTCTACCGGTGGGGGTATGACCCCAATCTGATCTATGAGATATTCAAAAGTCTCCTTAGGCAAACGCTTAGTGAAAATATCTGCAATCTGCTCTTTAGTATTCACATAAACCAGTTTTACTTCTTTTGCTTCAACATTCTCTTTCAGAAAATTCAGTTTGATAGAAACATGTTTGGTTTTAGAATGTAATACTGGGTTCTTAGATATATCAATTGTTGTAGTGTTATCACAATAGATAGTTATAGGTTCCTTGCATTTTACCTTTAACTCCTTCAACATTTGTTTAAGCCATAATACTTGTGTATAGTTAGCTGCTGCTACAACATATTCTGATTCAGCTGTTGATAAAGATGTGCAACTTTGTTT
The DNA here is from genome assembly GCF_030272615.1 of Cryptomeria japonica. Lineage (NCBI taxonomy): Eukaryota > Viridiplantae > Streptophyta > Pinopsida > Cupressales > Cupressaceae > Cryptomeria > Cryptomeria japonica. Next base: position 289,205,122 of record NC_081411.1, on the reverse strand, counting down.
CTTACTCAGCCAAGAAATTAATCTACTTCCAAGAAAAAATGCTCCATTGGTGGTTCTTTTTTTTGTCATCCACTTCTCCTACCCAATTTGCATTTGTGTATGCACATAATTCAAAGTTTTCATCTCTAGGATACCATAAGCCAAGATTTGTAGTGCCTTATAAGTACCATAAAATCTTTTTTTACTACCGATTCATGATTTTCTTTAGGATAACTCTAAAATATTGAAACAATACATAATGCATTCATAATATCAGGTCTTGTTTGTGTCAAATACAGTAGGCCTCCTATCATAGATTTATACCTAGTCGGATTAACAGGTGTAGATTCATCCCTTAGTGATAATTTGTCATTTGTAGTCATAGGTGTGCTTACCGGTTTAGAGTTCTCCATCCCAAATTTCTTTATTAACTCCTTCAAGTACTTAGATTGACTCAAGAATATACATTTATCAGTCTGTAAAATCTGCAATCCTAAAAAGAATTTTATCTCTCCAATCATAGACTTTTCAAATTCTTGTTGCATTTCAATAGAAAAGTCTTTACATAATCCATCTTCTCCTCCAAAGATTATATCATCAAAAAAAACTTCTATAACCAAGATGTCATCATTAGTCACTTTATAGTATAAGTTGTTGTTAGCATTACCTTTAGAAGAACTAATCTTCAAAAGACATTTATCCAATCTAGCATACCAAGCTCTTGGAGCTTGCTTCAACCCATACAAATCTTTCTTTAACTTGCAAACCATATCTTTATTATCAGTCAAAGAAAATCCATCAGGTTGCTCAATGTAAACTTCTTCTTCAATATCTCCATTCAAAAATGCACATTTAATATCCATTTGATACACTTTGTAGTTCTTGTGTGCTGCAAAAGCCAAGAATAATCTGACTGCCTCAATTCTAGCTATCAGTGCAAAGGCTTCATTGTAATCAATTCCTTCTTTATGTGAATATCCCTTACACACCAGTCTTGCTTTATTTCTGATTACCTTACCATCTTCATTGAGTTTGTTTCTGAATACCCATTTTATTCCAATTACATTTTTGTCTTTAGGCCGGGGAACTAATATCCATGTGTTGTTCTTTTCAATTTGTTCTAATTCTTCTTCCATAGCTTTAATCTAGTGTTTATCTTCACATGCCTCATTAACTGATGATGGTTCAATTTGAGAAATAAGACATACCTCTTCATTTTCCAGTCTTCCTTTTGTCATAACTCCTTGATACTTGTTCCCAATTATTTGATTTTTAGAGTGATTCAATCTTACATACCAGGGTGTCTTCGTTTGCTTCTATTCTTCAGTTACAGTGGGGTTTTTAGATGATACCGGTGTAACTGGATCTTCATTCTGTATCGATGTGGGTTCATTTGTCAGTAATTATGTTGCTGGTTCAGAGTCTATATACCTTGAAGTTCCTCTAAACTGTTCATCAATCTTCACATTTGTACTCTCAACAATTTTCTGCAATCTCTTGTTAAAACATCTATATGCCTTGCTCTTAGAAGAATAACCAAGAAATATTCCTTCATCACTTCTAGGATCAAATTTGCCAATATACTCATCTCTTCTAATGTAGCATTTACTCCAAATATTTTGAAATATTTAAGAGTAGGAGTAATACCAAACCATAGTTCATGAGGGGTCTTACCGGTTTCACCTTTGATGTGAACTTTGTTGAATATATAGACCGCTGTACTTACTGCCTCTCTCCAATATACATATGGTAGATTTTCTTCTAATAACATACTTCTAGTTGTATCCAAGATAGTTCTTTTTTTCCTTTCTACAACTCCATTCTACTGTGGTGTCTGGGGTGCTGATAACTGTCTTCTGATTCCATTTACTTCACAGAATGTATTAAATTCCTTAGATGTGAATTCACCTCCTTGATCTGATCTCGGACATTTGATTTTCTTACTAGTTTCATTTTCTACCATTGCCTTGAATAGTTTGAATTTCCCAAGTGCTTCTAATTTTTCTCTGAGAAAAGTGACCCAACACATTTTACAATAGTCATCAATGATTAGCATGAAATATCTATCACCTTGTAAGCTTTTAGTTCTAGCTGGACCACATAAATCAGTATGAATTAAGTCAAGAGCATTACTGGATTTTTATGGAATACTTTTAAAAGATGCTCTAACTTGTTTTCCAAATTGACATTCCTTACATACCGGATTGTGAGGTTTAACAATCTTAGGTAAATCTCTAACCACCTTATTAGTACTGATTTTCACAATATAATCAAAATTTACATGATAGAGTCTCTTATGCCATAGCCAACTTTCATCAATATGTGCAATCAAGCATGTCTTTTCATTGTTATTCAAATGAAATATGTTACCTCTAGTTTGATTACCGGTTACAATTTCCAAACCAGTTTTGCTCATAATTTTTCATTTCCCATTCTTGAATTGTAACTGAAATCCTTTCTCAACTAATTGTCCAACACTCAATAGATTGTGCTTTAAACCTTCAACATAGTAAACATTGTCAATATTATGCTTACCATCAAGAGATATAGTACCTTTTCCTTTGATCAAAAAAGATTTATCTTCTCCAAATCTTACTAAACCTCCATTACATTCATGAAAAATCAAGAATTTACTTTTGTCCCCAGTCATATGATGTGAACATCCTAAATCAATGATCCATTCATCCTTAACTTCAATTTTAGTTGCCAGTTCCTGCTCTACCAGTTGAACAGTAGGTGCCGGTTGATCTTCTGTTATAGCAACAAAGACCCATCCATTGTCTACCAGATCCTCATCAGAATCATCAATGACTCCTTCATCAGCAAGATAACAAGACTTGTCTTTATTCTTCTTAAATCTGTATCTTTGATATTCAGGGTTGGGCTTGTATGTTCTTCTAGCTTCTTCTCTGAATCTTGCATGTCTATCGGGGCATCTTGAAGCCATATGAACAATCTTATTACAATTAAAACATTTAAAGGGTGCTTTACCTTCATACTTACTTCCAACTGGACCTTTAGGCATTTTCCTTGCAAATAGTGCTTCAAGTTCTTCAAGTTCTTCATTTTCTCTCCTGCTTTATTCAAGTTCTCTTGCATAAAAGGCTTTCCAATCAGACTTGTCAAATGATGGTGCAGATGATGTTGATGCCTTAAAAGCTAAATCTGTCTTTATAGTAGCAACAAGATGAAATTCCTCAATTTTAAAAGCTGAAAGTTTTCCAATCAATGTATCTCTAGTTACTGATGTATTAGGCATTGTTCTTAACTCATTTATAGCAGTAACTTTCATTTTGTATGCTGGTGGCAATCCTCTTAAAATTTTTGAAACAATTTCATCTTCACTTAAGGTTCCTCCACAACATTTAATGCCCAAAACAATTTCATTAACTCTTTCCATAAAAGTAGAAATCCTTTCATCTTCTTCCATTTTTCAGATTTTCATACCTGACTCAGAAGCTTTCAAGTTTTGCAATTTTGACTATGGAATCTCCTTCATTCAGTGTTTCCAAATGGTCCCAAATAGCTTTAGCAATAGACTTATTTGATAATCCCATGATTTTCTAATCTGATAATGCGCTCAAAAGTGCTTCTCTTGCTTTGCAATGATTTTCCTCATCTTTAGCCAAGTTAGGTGGATTAGACTGACTGGGAGTAGGAGCAGTATAGCCATTCTTTATAACTTCCCATATGTCCTTTCCAATGCAATTAATATGTGTCTCCATCCTGATCTTTCATATGCCATATTTGGTTCCATCAAGTTTAGGACTGTCCTTCCTGAAATAGTTAGAAGACATTGGATCTCCTCAAGCTATTAAACTTCTGCAAAAAGAGGACTAGGCTCTGATACCAATTGTTAGGTCTCGGAGACAACTGAGAGTGGGGGGTGAATCAATTGTCTAATAAATTCAAACCAATAACAACTTATCCAAACTAAATGCTTAATACCAGTATACCAAACTTTATGCCGGTAGATAGTTTTATCAGTTAATTACAGTACATGTAAAGATTAATGCATGAAACAGAAAGACAATAACATCCACAACACATAACACCAATGTTTGTATGTGGAAACCCTATAAGGGGAAAAACCATGGTGGGAAACCTTACCCACAATCAGATGATACTAATGCAGATAGTATGTGTATACAAATGGGGTCTGCACATGTAGAAAGCCCAAGCACCTAGAGATCACTACTCAAACACAATAGGAGTCACACTGACTACAATTGGATGGTTAGATCCAATAAAGACGTACTTCTCAAAATAGCATCTTTCTATGCTAGATTTAGTACCGGTTTAGTTCTGATTGCCTTCACAAAAAACCTTCCTTCAACCTTCAAATGATGTCTGCATGTATAGCTCTTCTTATTCTCACATATACCGAATTATATTCCTTCCTTCACATTCACATCTTGATCTTGCAAATAAGATCTTACATTTATACCATAACCTAAGACCAAGTTTAGTAGGTCGGCTCTAAAAGATATTACAATAAAAACAATTTACAAGTATATCGATAACCGATTCAACATGTCGGTTTATTGCATTCACAACAACAATAAATCATCTCCAAAGCATGCCATGCTAATCTGGAATAGATAAGCTTTCTGGTGCTTATTCTGGACCTATTTGCCAATAACAACAAATATGCAAACACAAATATATCAATGAACAAATATCCAAGACAAAGTGTCAAACGATGTCTTTGACATAACCAAGTGTTTTCCATGTCATTCCAAGTGTCGGTGAACATTATAACCTATCGGTGTACTAGATACCAGTGACTGTGCATAAGTCACTTGCTTGCCGACGAACATAACCAATTCTCCAAAGTGCCAAAGTTGATAAGTTTTAGTAGGTGTTGCCATCAATGCCAAAACCATATCAACATATCCAAAATACCAACAGTCCACATGCTTCCCACATGATATCTCATTAACCTTGAACACATAAATGATTACCAAAATTAATCCACAAGATCCATGAACTAAATTACCACACATTATAGCTGATATACACAGTTCATACAAAATACATGATTACCGAATCTCCCAACTAACATGAAACTCATTACTGGAGGCCACAATATTTTAATAAGGCATATTACATGTTCACAAACCTTCTCTGAAATCCATAGAGAAAAATGCAAAAAAATAATAATCCTCCAAACAAAATAGTACACTATCAGATATCAAGTTCATCTCATCGAACCTTACCGAACTCAAGCAATCTTCACTCAATCTTTCACAATGATGAAAACATGAAGTTTGAATGCCAAAACTGATATAAGTTGCAATCAATGAAAACATCACAGCATACCTGCAATGTCTCTTGCCAACAATATGTACCTAGAAGGTGTAGATTTATCAATAAGATTGACCACATTATTAGACTCAAGGCCAAGATCATTAGGGGAAACAACAAGATGCTTGGACTCAATCACATTAGTAGAATGGGAAGGTAAAGGATTGGTAAAGATTTTGATATTTTAATTTGGAGGAGCTACGAATTTGTTTCCTTTGTCATTCACACCAGCTACATATATGGTATTTTATCAATAAGGTCTTGGATCTTACTTTTTAGGGAATAACACTTTTCAGTGTCATGACCGGGTTGACGATGATATTAGCAAAAGGATTTGGCATCATAATGAGGTGGAAAAGGTTTAGTCATGTCAATTGGTTTGATGGGAGGAAGATTCAACACATCTTTTTTTATCAATTGAGTCATAATGCTATGAAAATATTCTTTAAAAAGAGTAAATTATTTTATAAAATACTTGGATAAAGGAGGCACACCTATTTTCATGACTGCTACCTAGGTATTGCTGTTTTTATTGAAATTTATGAATCCCTTGAGTGGTTTAAACTCTACAAAAGGTTGTTGAGGACTTTCATTCTTATCAACCAGAGCCATTGAAGGAGATGATTCAAATTGACACACTTGGAGCTGATATTTATGAAGTACTATGCACAACTACGTAAAGGAAGTAAACTTTGAAAAGAGAAGCTTATCCCTAATGTCTTTTTAAAAATTAGAAATGGAAATTATTTGAACTTCTTGAGCAGGCATAGGATAAGAAATTTGAGAATACAAATGTTTATATCTACCAATAAAATCAGTCACTTTTTCTTTAACATCTTGCTTACAATGTATTAAATTAGTTAAAGTAATCTTAGGACCAATATTATTGTGAAATTTTTGAATGAAAGCATTAGCCAATTGTTGAAATGAGGTGATAGAATAAGGAGGTAAAGAACAATACCATTGCAAAGCTTTATCTCGAAATGTTCTAGTGAACAATTTAGCCAAAAGTATTTGATCATAGGAAAAATCACTATACAAAGTTTGAATTTTTTTCAAATGAGTCATAGGATGACCTTTTCCATTATAAAGCTCTGATTGAGACACTTCCACATGTTTAGGTGGGACAACATGAACAATGTCATTAGATAATGGGCTCACTACATCAAATGTAGGCACATTATACTTTGATTGGTTTATGGAAGCTATTTGTTGTTATAAGGATGACAATAGATTTGAGCTAAGCTATTGATGGTTCCTTTAGTGGATGGGTTAAAATTGGATATTTTTGATTGGGATGGAGGAGTAACATTGTTAAATGAAGGAGCTTAAGAATAAGGAGGGGCACTATGATAGGTAGCTATGGGAGATTATTGGGTAAGAAATGGAAGACTCATGAAAGGAGGGATGAAATAATTTTGATTATTAATGTTGCTTCCATTACTAACATGTGTAGGAATAACATTTTGTGTGTAAAGAGCCATGCTATTGGATCTGAAAGTAGGCACACTAGGCATAGATGTAGGCATGAGAATAGAATGGTTGACTTCAATAGGAGGTTAAGTGTAACCAAGGGCTTCAACACAACTTTTCAAAGGCATGATATTAGTGTCAACAATATGAGCAAGGCCATTCAAGAAATTAATACCAATTTTATTAGTTTGATCCATTCTTTTTAATCATTCAATAAATGGGATAGCCTCACTTTCTGGGTATTGTTGATTCATCCATTTTCAATATTCTCCAATTGGTAAACGAAAACCCTAGTCAATGATTCACCATCATCATGAGAATTATGTAAAGAATAGGGATAAATGACATCATTTGTTGGAATATTAAAACCATCCACATTCTCATGAAACAAGTTATCAAAATTAGGCTCCATATCCTTAGTAATTAAACCTTGGGAAGCCTTAATTCTACAACTTCTTCTCATGAGAATATTATAGGTAGGACTAATAGTAGTAAAACTCATGCATAAAGGAGGGAAATTTGAATTTGAATTTGAGAATTATGATTAAGAAATACAAAATTTTGTGAAAATGATTGATTAACCAATTAAGCAATTTGATTTGTGAAATTTAAAAAGAAATGCATTCATTAAATTGAAATTTATGCAACCCTCATGGTAAATTTTAGAAACTGTATAAGTTAGGATTTTTGTAAATTCAACCACTAAATTTATGTAATTCAATTTGAAAATGAGATCTAAGAGGGAAAAATGAATTTAAAATTAAATGAATAATTATATCTAAAATGATAAATCAAAATTAGACAACCCACAAACTCAATTTTATTATTTAAAATTAGGGTTTTTGTGAATTCAACCTCTAAATTTTTTAAATTCAATGAAAATTTAAACTTACAAATGTAAATTTGAATTTGAAATTGCACAAATACTTAGATCTAAAAACAAAAATCAAATGGTGTAAGGAGTTGGGTTCACCAAAATATTTTGTTGAAAAATTAGGGTTTGTACTATTAGATGTATGAAAATCGCTAATTTTTACTTGGGGACCAACACATTTAAAATAAGGTTTTAAACCAATAGATCTAGTCACAAATCAACAAGGATTAGGATTAAGAATTTTTATTGGATTGGGTTTTTTCATGTATCAACGTCTTTTGTAAGTTGAATTGCTGAAATTAGGATAAAAGTGTGGAAAATAAAGATAGAAATATGGAAATAGTAAGCTACAACCATGGGATTGATCCACGAACATGGATCTAAGTAGTGTAAGATGATTGAGACCTATTTCGCAAAAAAGCTCCTAAAAATCTAGGACCATTTCACCCATGCCCTAGTTCTTTGAACTTTTCACACTTTAATGGGGGATCAATTCATCACTGTAAATAATTCTTATTCTAAAGATCACAACCTCATACCTATTTCCTGCACATATAAAGAAGGGGAAATAGGTTGGGAATAGGGGCTTGCCTAAGTCGAACCCCTATTTTGGAATTAACCATGAAATAGAAATGAAAGATAATTGAATTGTAATAATGAAAATGTTCTCATTTTGAGGGAGATTTTGAATATTGAATGAAAAAAATGATATACCTCCTTGTGAAGTTTTTTGGTCTCCACACAAAATTAGGGTTTTATAAAGTCTGCAACAACATGGAACATGAATGTCAACTGCAATGCTTGAATATTTACCTTATTGCCAATCCTATGCTTGAAAAAAGACTGATTGCTTGCTCACTTGACTTGAATGTTTGATTGCTTGAATTAAATGATGAATATGATTTCCAAATATGTGTATGATGATCAAATTGGAGAGGAAAGCCTTCTTTTATAGTTGCCAGTAAAAAAACATGTTAATTTTTTGACATGGGCCGACACGATTCTATATTTCCAACTCAAAATTTGAAACTTCCAAGGGGTCCAAAGGGAGGCCCTAATTGGGAGGACCAAGGGTTGGTGCCTTGGTCCGATTAGGGACCAAGGGTTGGTGCCTTGGTCCGATTAGGGACCAAGGCACCATGCCCTAGTCCTACCAAAATTAGGGGCCAAGAAAAAGGTTTTTGATGATGCACAAGGTCAAAATCAAGTCAAATTTGCATGATATGAGCAGAATTAGGTTCTCATTAGACCTAGGGGCACAAACACTTAGGTGAGGACCTAAATATGATCAAAATTGGAAGGGAGTAAAATTTAGGAAACTACAATGATTCTTTATTCTTCAATGTAACCACATATGTTGTATGAATGGCATAAACATGATGAAACCCTAATCTCACACACATACCTCATATGAATGATGTAGTGTTGCTCCACAATGGATAAATGAAGAATATGCAAGCTTGAAGATCTCTAGAAATGCTTGATGATGAATTCTTCAATGCTTGAATGATATATTTATTGAATGGGAACCTTATTATTACCTTGTTATCCTCCATCATGTTCAAATGAGAGGTATGGACTTCCTTATATACTTGCCCACTGAAAAAAATCTTAATTTTCCAACATAGGCTGACATGGAGATCACAATACTGATAGCTCATTGTTATTATTGTGAAGGACTAAATTAAAGTCCTATTTGAGAGGACCAAGGCACCGCACCTTGGTCCTAATAAGGACCATGGTACCACACCTTTGTCCTACCCCATTTTAGGAAAAGAATCAAGGGGCCATGTGATGTGTAATTGAAAATAAGGCTATATTTGAATGGTATGAGAAAAATTAGGTCGCAGTTTGGCTTCAGGAAATGAACTCTAAGAGGAGGGCCAAAATGTGGACCGTATTATAAGGGAGTAAAATTCAAGATGCACTACAATCCCAATGTTGTATTTTTGGTATTTTCCTTTCTCACCTTTTCCTTTCCTTGCTAGTTAAGGTGACAGGATTTAAATTTAATTGGTACCACCTACCACTGTATTCTCCAAGCTTGTCATTTTCTAAATTTGGTTTTCAATTTTGTGGACATGTATGGTGATTTGATTCAGATCAAACCCAATGAATGATCCAAATTTAAGACTAATGGGAAGCTTTGGGATAAGGTAATTAATGATAATTTTGATACTTATGTTGAGAAGATGACCGACCACAATCCTAAGCTCTCTATTGTGTTTGTTCAAGCTTGAGGTAATGGTAATGTGAAGATTGGTAGTATCACTTTTGTGGTTTTTGTGGAGACTATCATAAAGGTGACTGTGCTAGCCTTAACGACGTATCCTTTCCCAAAAAACCGAAAGGGAATTACAAGGATGAATTTGATTGGTTCTTTTAACTAGGTGAAGGGGTTTCTAGGATTCAAATTCATTACAATAGGGAGGAGCTACGAAGAATTTGGAAGGATGTGACTCTATTGTTTATGAAGTACTTTACTTTGGATGGCAGGAAAATGAGGTTCCATCTGCATATCTTCCCCATGTTAAATCATCTTCACCATGGGGTAAGAATGAATTTTCCCATCTAGGTTTTCTCATCTTTTTCTTAGTTTGTTTCTAATGCTATTGTTAATGGTAAACCCCCTCTCCATCAAGGCGTCATTCGTATATTGTATGATTTCCACTTGGATTTAACCCCCTTTAGTGGGGTATCCACTGTTGATAATGTGCTCATCTATGATCCCAATTTGTATATAGACCTTATTGTTACTCACTCTAATTCTAGAGAAGTTTCTCATTCAAATTTTAAAATGCCCACTAGGAAAAGCCTTGCTAGAATGGTCAAATTCAAGGTGATTGCCACCATGAAAAATAACCAAGATGTGGATGTTCAACTTTAGATGTAACAAAATACAAAATTTGTTGATGATTATGGCTCAGTCTCTCTCCTTGGATGATTCAGACTCAAAAACTATGAGGTTGGATTATTCCCCTACTAAAACCAGTGCTAACCCTAGCCCTCCCCCCTTAAACCCTCCCTCCTATACTAATACGAAACCTCCAAGATCTATCTCTATCCTTACTAAAATTATGAAGGATCTGTATGAGGATGTGAAACAATATGATGACCTATTAAAATGGCTCTATGTTCAAATGAATGTGGGCATAAAAAAGATCAATTGGTTGGAAGTGGTGACTGAGGTGGAGATGAGGGTTAACACTTGGGTTGATGATTTGGGTGATGGTAGAGTTTGGAGAAGTACCAAAGATTTTGTTGGTATTATGGGCCAGTGGGATAAGCTGGGAAGAAATATTGATGATATGGATTACAAGATTAAGATGGCAAGGACCAACCTTGAGTTGGAAGGGGTCAAGAAAACCTAGGAAGCCCTTAAAAAGGAAATTGAGGAGGTCAACCTTACTTGCAAGAATGTGGATAGTAAGCACAATGCCTCCCTATAGGCTATTCATGATAAGATGGAAAAGAGGAGGGACAAGAAAATAAAATGAATGAGATCCTTGGCTATGAGCTCTCATAACACGACTTCCTTGGTTAAAGCCACCCTTGACTCCATCTTGTTCTCCTCTAGCTCTAGGACTATATCGTGTAAAAAGGTTTCTTTTTTGGATAAAGTGATTATTTTGTGTGAAGATTGGGTGGAAAAGGGTACCCTCATGTAGTGGACCATCTCTTTGTTTCTGTGTTGGGTGGTTGTTCTATGTTTTAGGTTGTCTCAGTTGTTCTCTATTTGCTATTCTTTTAGTTCAGTTGCCGGATTTCTATTTGCCCTACTAGGTTTTTGTTGTGCTTTGGTGGGGGCGGGGTTTCTTGTTTGTTATGCATCCCTTATGTGCCCTAGGTTTATCTTTATGGATATGTAATGGTACAAGCCTATCCTTCTTTTATTAATCAAAACTTCAAAGGAATATTCCTCATAGAATTATCCATAGGCAATTTCCTTTTTATATCTACTTTTTGGTTGTCCCAAACAAAAGGAGAGGAAGAATCCTTAGAAAAAATAATTTGATCCTTGTTTTTCCAAATGTAATGTTGTTTCCTATATTGTAGGTAAGTATTAGAGGTATGACCCACTTTACCACAATAACAACAAATAATTGGAGAGTTTTCATCCTCAATCTATTGCACCCACATACCAAATTTAGAGGCAAAGAAAATTTGAGTAGGGAGCTCCTAATTATTTTCCACATAAAGACAAAATATTGGAAACAACAATTGCTTCATGAACTTTGTTATCTTATCCATAACACAATGTTGCCCAAAAGAGTTGGCAATAATCATAAAAATATTTTCATTCAAAAACTCCAAGGGCAGTCATGGAAAATGAACCTAGACATGTCACTTGAAAGTTTCTTTGAAAGTGTTAAAACAAAGAGACCAAATTTGAATACAAAGGTCCCAATCATGACCAAAAACCAAACATTGTCATGCAAAATCCTAGTGCAATCTTCCACACAAGAAAAGGAAAAATTAAAAAAGCCATTCAATATTGCAGTTACCTCAACTTGATTATTAAGCTTCCAAATCTAAAAGATTCATCTTCTCACAGTATGAGTATTGAGATGATATCCACAAAATCTCCCATCATGCATAATTTGTAACTAGGTTGTCAACTCACCTAGAAGAGAATCAAGTATAATGAACTCAAGCTGACCATCCATCATTGTCTTTGAAGTCTCATTGGAACAAGAACAACAAGTACATCCTAGAGAAACCTTAGGAGATAGGGAAACAATAGTAGCCACCTCACTCACCAAAAAGACAAATCCTTCAAATTTTTAGGAGAAGGGAAAACAACACCAAGAAATTTATCCAAAATATAAGGACAATGAGGAACATCCTTGGGATCAACAAGACAAACATTCAACTCAGCTTTCTGAGGAGACGAGATAACAACCCTAGATGAAGATAAATCACCATCATCCTAAATGATCTTACATAGACACACATTCCCTTACAAATAGAAGGGATGGGTTTATATGGATTCATAGAACATTGATTTGTTTTTAAGGTCCTTTCACCCAAGGAAGATGACATAAAGCCTTTTTATAACCCCAAAAAACTTACCTCCATTCCTAGATCCAAATCTGAACTCAAAGAATTCTTTTTTAATTTAAAATGAGAATCTATTAAAATATCCAAAAGGAGGTCATCCTCTATTGGCAACCACAATGAAGGAAAATTGAGGGGGGGGGGTGTGAATCAATTTTCATCGGATTCTTAAACTTAACCTTAAATGCAAATCTGATAAACTACAACAACAAAAGAGATAAGAAAATTGATAGCACAACACACAACACCAAATTTTTTACGTGGAAAACTTGGTTAAGGGAAAAAACACGGTGGAAACTTACTCATAGTAAGATGATACTTTGTAGTAGTATGTGAGAATATTATAATGGGGAATGCACCTACATTCAGGCTCATTGCCTAGAGCTCATTTCTCAAACATAATAACCCGAAAGGGTACAACCCTCAGGGAAGGTTCACTACCTTACAAGGAAGTCTCATTGAATTATAACAAGATTCAGACTACAATCCAAAAGGAATGAAATACAATACTAGCATCTACTAATGCTTAATAAAAGTTCTAGTTTAAGCACACATCTGGTCTGCAACCCACAAAAACTATTCTCAATCACACTGAAGGATGAATTCCTTTGTTCACACATACATCATTCTCTGATAATTTAGACACTACACTATTACTTGAATTACATGACTTTATCACCTATTTTTACTATTCATCAACCTCGACAACAAGGTCGAATAAAACCTCAACTCACAATTACAAAATTACATTACACGATACAAAGATTGACCACTAGACAAATATAATGATTTACATGAAATAACATGGACCTAAATAAAATCTCCAAACATGCAACACCACTGGAAATCATGCCAAAATCAACCGTAACACGCTACACCACCAATAATATTACATAACACAAAGAACAACACTGGATCAACAAAATCACCAAAAACTCACACAACAATCAATGCAGACCATTAAAAAATAGGACATAATTAGGAAACACCAGCAAGCATATTAGAATCATTAGTAACATCTGTATCAACACCACTTATCAAATCTTCATCGATCAACATCTTAACCTCACGAATACTCGAACAACAACAATTGTCATGAATAAAGATAACTTGCAGAGCACCAAATCACAATCCATCTAAAATAAAAATACACAAGAACATCCCAAACAATCTCCCAAAATCTCAGCTCAAGTTCTAATCATACCAAAATATACTAGAGGAAATACCAACCACTAATCAGAAAAACCAAACAACAAACCGAATCATATGATATGATCAATTAATCTTCTCTTATAACTAAAACCAATACAAAAAGATGTACTGATACTAGAAATACTCCAAACACCAAACCATGATCTCAATAGATCAATCTGCAATCAACAAAGCAATAAATCATAGGAATATGTTGACATCAATGACAACAACATATCTTAGTAGAAGAAATGTACAACAATCTCCCCCTTTGGCATTCATGGAAACATATGAATGTGAAAAAAAATCAATGCAAAGAAAGAAAACATCTCCAACAAACTCCCCCTAAAATTAAAAGTAGATAAAAGATTTTTTCACAAGCTTCTCTGTCCCTTTGAGATCAATGACAAAGGTCTTCAAAATTGAAAACCAAATGCTCCCCTTTAAAAAAATCATGACTCTCCAGATAAAACATATAACCAAACTAGCCTCAAATAGACTACTCCACCAAAGGAGCAACATTAACTCAACAATCCAGACAAAAAGATAGGACTGTGAAGTCCACCAGATTGATGTAGCTCAATGCATCTAGTTTCCATCATGAGGGGTAGATACCCTAAACTTATCTCTCAAATAGACAAATGTGTTTGCAAATAAAGGCTTAGTGAAAATATCAGCAATTTGTTCCTTTGTAGACACATACTCTAGCTTCACTTCCTCTTTACTGACTTTTTCTCTCAAGAAATGATACTTAATTGATACATGTTTAGTATTTGAATGTTGCACCAGATTCTTTGAAATATTTATATCACTGGAATTATCACAGTATATAACAATAGGCTCATCATAGATAACTCTGATATCCTTCAACATTTGATTCATCCAAACTACTTGAGTACAATTACTAACAACAACAATGTACTCAACTTCAGCAGTAGATAGGGAAACTGAATCTTGTTTCTTACTTACCCATGAAACCAATTTCTTACCCAAGAAGAATGCACCACCAAAGGAACTCTTCTGGTCATCAACATCACAAGCCCAATCAACATCAGTCTAAGAACATAACATAAAATCATCATTCCTTAGATACCATAAACCATAATCAACAATTCCTTTCAAGTATCTAAACATCCTCTTTATAGCAGTGACATGACTCTCTTTCAGATCAACTTGATATCTAGCCGCCATGCACACAACATGCATAATGTCATGTCTAGTGTGAGTTAGGTATAGTAGTCCACCAACCATAGACATGTACAAGGTCTCATTAGCTTTCAAAGATTCATCCTTTTTAGACAATTTGTAGCTATAGACACATAAAATTGTCATGTCTAATTAAATAAATATTTTATCTATTTAATTAGTTTAGCCTAATTCTTTTATTAATTAAATAAATCTTTATTTATTTAATTAATTCATTTATCCTCTTCTAGCCTTATTTATTTATTTATTTAATTGATCCCACTTCTTCTATTAATTAAATGAATCTTTATTTATTTAATTAATTCATTAGCCTTTTCTACCTATGACACATGTCATTCATCTCTTAATTCCTACACTACCTACCCTCTTATTATTTTATTATTTCTTTTACCTACCCTCTAATCATAGCCGACCATTTATCTTTTACACCTCTCAATCTTATCCCTCCATTTCATATAGTGACTTCTATATAAGGAGATGCTTTCTTCATTATCAACCCTAACTGACTAACTACTTGATTACTCGACTACACTATGCCTTTTCACTTTTACATGCAATCCTACTTGCAACCACATTTTTGTTCTTTGTTGACCTCTTGTGCACATATAAAATCTAAGAGCAAATATATCAAGCAAGATCAATGGAGATAGGAAGAATGGAGATCAAAACCCTATTGGACATGTGATGGTATAATCTTTGTGATTTCATTTGATTTGCATTGTCTTAGGTAATCTTCATATGTTATGGTGGATCTTTGTTGTTGTTAGGCTAGGGTTTTGTGGTTGAGTTCATTTAGTCTTTCAACATTGTTGTTATCCATTTTCACCATATACATTTTGGCACGCCTGGTGGGACTTTTGTCCCTTTTGCATTTAACATCTTTTGTTGCAGATTTTTGTTTTGAAGTTGTAGATTTGACATTTCTGACAACATTTTGATATTTCGTGTCTACGCACTTTCGAATCACGTTTTTTATTTTCTGCCACGTCTACGCACTTTCGGATCGCGTTTTTGATTTTCTGCCGCGTCTGTGACATCTAGAACAGCGTCTGCGTCTTCAACAATTTTTTTTTTTTTTTTTGTAGATTTTGAGGAAGCCCGTTTGTATTCCATAGTCGCGTCTGTGAAGTCTTCAGGCGCGTCTGCATTAGGAAAATGCATCTGAGTTTGGGTGTCATGTCTATGTTAGATCTAGGCGTGTCTGTGTATTCTAGTAGCGTTTGTGTTTATGATAACTGCATTTGTGTTCGGTTGTTACGTTTTTGGTTTCATTGATTCAGTTTTTCGTCATTCGGATTTCAGATTTGGTTTATTTTGGGCTAACATTTTCAGATCTAGCTAACAAAATTGGTACAGCTTGTCTTGAAAGCAAAATTATTTTGTTGAAGGCCTCTATTTTCACAAAGTCTTTTGGATCTAAAATTTACCCAACTTGTGTGCTTGCAAGAAGGGGTGATTATTTGAAACAATCCAAACTACTAATAGATCTTTGTTGTAGGACCTTGGCAAGGGTTTTTGATCTTTATTGTGTGCCTTGTTTTCATAGATTAGCAAACACTTCATTTGGTGCACTAAAATTGAACCATTGTCTTTTGTGTCTTGAGCAATAGGCTCTGTTTGTTTAATCTTTAGAGGGCCTGTCTCCCCATGTGGTCATTAGGACTACTAGTGAGGAGAGAATGATCCAAGTGGTAGCAAAAGAAAAGCCATCTTCTTCCAAACCACTATAAATAACTATATCCATGGTGAAAACTATGGATAACATGTGCTGATTAGTTTATACCGACACTATGTCTCCCCATAAACCCGTTTGATCAAATTTATTTGATCATTTGTAGGGCGTAACCCCTACCGGCTGGGAGCCTTCTATATTTAAAAAGTTGAAAGTGCCACATGTATGGCTACACAAGCAGATGCCCTTACTAGCACCTTTTTGTTTTAGAAGCCAAAATCCTTCTAGTTGTTGGGGCAGGAGGTCGGACGTCTGGTAGCGGCCCACACACATATGGTTCTTAGTAGAGATAGAAAGTTCACCATGAGGAGTTTTCGTGGGGACTGATGCTTGGCTACCCCAAGAAGTGAGTGCCGAGGGTGGAGCTAGTGGGGTCAAGCATCTAAGTATCTTCTTTGAATAGCGTAGCCTTGGGGGAAACTCCATGTGGGATCAACAACTATTGTCTTGGCCAGCCATAAGAATTGTGCTTGACTTATTTTGAACAATCAAACATTCAAGACCAAACATCAAAACATTGTGTCTTCAAGTGTATGCAAAACAATTTTACATCAAACAACACACTTTTCTTGGAGTCTTTGAGTCTAAACACTTGCAAACATTGAGTCCTCATCAAAACTGTGTCCTCTTGTCATGAAAAAAAATAGTCAAACATTTAGATTTGGTCACAACAAAACAACTTCACAGATTGGAAAAATTACACAAAGTTTGCAGAAATGCGTCTGTGTTAGACAAAGTAGCGTCTGTGTTGTCTAAATGCATCTATGAAGGGCAGAAATGCGTCTGTGTTCTCTTGAGCAACATTGTACTTACAACATCTCAGAGATGCGTCTGTGTCTGACAAAACCACGTCTGTGTCATTTAAGTGCATCTGTGTCTGACAGAATAGCATCTGTGTCCTTTAAGTGCATCTATGAAGTATACAGGCACGTCTGTGTTTAGGATTGAAAACTCTCATAATTCAACAAACAAGAACAATTAGTTTTAGACTTATTGAGCTTCCTAGGCTATCTCTTCAGGTTTTCATCTAGATTCAACTTGTCTTTGGGTCTCACAAAGTCCATCATTGCTTTACACCTTACATTACATTCACATTTGTCTAAACTTGAGTCAAAAGGTCACTTGCTTGTCCTCATCATACTTTGTCAACACATTACATACAACAACAATTTGCTAAGTGGTCCCTCATCAAGGTCTATCACCTTTGGGTCTCATTTGGTCTTACCTAGAGTCAAGGTCAACTTACCTCATCAAGAGAAACTATTCTCTCTTTGGAAGCCACACCTACTCTACTACATACATACTTGGTCTTACACTTTGGACATTGCAAGTACACCTCAGATTCATTTACATTCCATCCAACTCTTGGTCTTCCATACTCTTTTCCATTTTTCATCTAGTCTCATACATCTTGGTCAATACCTAGTTCTTGGTTGAAACTCGTTTCCAAAAATCTAGGAGAGAAGCTAAAGAGGCTCAAGAGTCCACAAACATGAGTTCTTATGAGTATGACAATGATATCTTTTTCAATTCTGATCATACTACATTACTTGACATGGATGCCTATAGAAACGTTCCAAATGTTGAGAACATGGACACTACAAACAACAATGATACACACAATGACAATATGGACAACTTTTCTGTACATTCAATAGAAGTGGAAGACACCATTATGAATCCCCATTTCAATCGATTGTTTGAGGAAATAATGAGGAGAGATAGACAATACTTTCTACAAGTGATGGCACAAAGTGGAGCCAAGATCCCTCATGATTTTGACATGTCTCAAATAATGGAAAATCAACCTTTGCAACAAACTCACTCCAACATGGATCAAAGGAGGCCTAATAGTGGAGGCAATAGAGGAACACATCTTGTGCCTGAATCACTATCATCTTTGTTTCAAAAACCAAAGGTCCCACATACACATGGTCAAGCATATGATACTCACCTTCGCAGACCATTATGGACGTCTTATGCAGAAAAATATACTCAATCACATGCCAATGCTAAGGACCAACCACCAAAGTAATTGGATATTCAAAGGCATGCTCAAAATTTGGACACAAGGAAACCCCGCGTCAAATTTGGGGGTAACACATTAGAACAAACTCATGACATGCATGTAGAGTATGGTATACATGGATAAAGCAGATATGTTATTCCTCAACATGACTCTATACCAAGTGGTCCGTATACACAACATCATTATAGACCTCCTCCATATGAACATGTGTATGATCAATATCATCCATATATGCAACATGCTCCTCCTCCAATCGATGCCTCAGGCATGTGGTATGGTCCAAGAAGTCAGTCTCCATCTAAGAGTAGTTTAGAGCAACAAATCAGGGATTTACAAAAGAAAATGGAGGACATAAATATACTGAAGCCAACATACACAATGAGAGACATATGTCCTTATCCATTTGACAAGAGCATTCCAATGCCTCCATTTCCTACACACTTTGTGACACCTAAGTTTGATAAGTATAGAGGAAAAGGGGATCCTAAGGCACACATAAGACAGTTTTTCACAACTTGCATTGAGGTAGCAACAGAAGAGACATATTTGATGAGATTATTCCCACAGAGCTTAGGCGATCAAGCTATGGAATGGTTCTCCCAACTTCCACCTGGAATTAAGTCATGGGGTGACTTAGTAGAGGCATTTATCCAACATTTCTCATACAACATAGAGACAGACATATCAGTCACCACTTTGTGCAACACCAAGCAAAAGGATGGAGAATCTTTTTCATCATTTTTACAAAGATGGAGGAATCTAGCCAATAGGTGCTCTTGTGAAATTCCACAAAAACAAATGGTAGAAAGGTTCACCCAGAATATTAACAAAGACATTGGTTATGACCTAAGAAAAGCTTGTTTGTCCACCTTCAAGGATGTCATTGAAAAAGGCTTAGAAAAAGAGAAGGTCCTAATTGAACAAGGAGTCATTAAGATATTCAAGGAAAATAAAGATGACTTTAAAGGAAAAGATAAGCCAAGATTTTGGAACAAAAACAAGAACACAGTCAATGATGGTGTTGTGGATGCCAATACAGTGTGACCAAAAATCATTTTTTCTGGATCAAGCTCTACAAATAATCAAGTGAATACTCAAACAACTTCCAGATCACGAAGGAAGTACACCCCATTGGGAGAACCACTTGAGTTAGTTTTCAAGAAGCTAGTGGCAAACAAAGTAATCACAATTCCAGATTTTCCTCCATATGAGCCAAAGGTTAAACCAAATTGGTGGAATGATGATGAGTATTGTGAATTTCATAAGAGAAAAGGTCATATGATAGGGAATTGTCATCGACTAAAGAATATTATACAAGATCTTATTGATAGAGGTGACATTGAGATTGAGGGAAACTCATCCAATTAAGAACATGAGCTATTTAAGGAACCATTCCCAGAGCATGATAAGGGAAAAGCTACAGCCACAGATGACCAAACCAACTATACCAGAGCATCTTATAACTATGATTCAACTATCAATCACATTTCAATGGACAATTATGCCTCTACCATTATCATCAAGGACAAAATGCTTGAGAATTCTACCCAAAGACCCAAGATTGTCCTAAAAGGAATTGGATCTTCTTCCAAACCTACCTCTGAATGTAATGTCACAACTTGCCAAGGTAAATTCACTTTGCAAGGTGCTCCAGCTAAAAACACTACTTCCTCATCAACCAAGCCTGAGTACGATCTTGTAGAACAATTAGGGAAGACACCCGTGCTCAACTCCATCCTTGAGCTTTTGCACATATCCCTCGCACATAAAGCCATTCTTGACAAAATCTTGAGAGACACTTTTGTCCCTACTGATTTGAACATGGACTAGTTTTAAGCCATGGTGGGATACCTTTCCATTCCATACTCCCTTACATTCACAGAAGCCGATGACGCCTTTGTAAGTCAACCACATAATGCACCTTTACACATTGAAGCCTTCATACACAAACATAGAATAAAATGAGTCCTGATAGATGGGGAAGCAGGTCTAAACATTTGTACATTGAGCACTATTAAACAATTGGGATATTCTGATAAAGCTGTGAATTCTACAAACAAAATTACCATCAAGGCATATGATGATGAAGAGCGTTCATCCAAAGGCACAGTCACCTTACCTCTCAGAGTTGGGCTAGTTACAAAGGATGTGGTTTGTCAAGTCCTAGACCTAGATCTCACATACAATATATTACTAGGACGTCCTTGGATTCATGAAATGAGGGCAGTCCCATCTACATATCACCAATTCATCAAGTTTCCTCAAAATGGAGTTGAAATAACAATTAATGGAGATCCTAATCCGTTCATATATTGCAATAACTTGAGACCGAAAACTGAAATGATCATTCCAAGTAATAGGGAAGCTGTTCCTTCTTCTGCATACATTGATCCTAAATCATTAAAACCTTCGACCTCAAAACAAGGTGAGCTTAAAGGCAAATTCTAGGACAAGGGCATGGGTGAATACAATTTGAATCAAACCATGTACGTACGATAAGCCATGAGTTCACCAAAAGAATATGGAAGACTACATCCTAATAAGAAGGTATCTATCATTATACTCAAATGGGACCCTACTATCTTTCAAAGATGGGGTGAACTGGAAGAGGAAGACTTATACAAAATGCTTTACAAAGACCTTGAAAATGATACACAAGATCACATCAGCATACCATGTGAAAAATATGGCAAAGGGTTCAAGATTCTACAAAAATTTGAGTATGATGGAAAAAGCCCTCTTGGCTTAAGAAAAGAAGGCATCATTGAACCTTTACAACCTAAATTGACATTCAAAAAGGAACGCTCGAAGGGACTTGGTTTCATGACTTCCAAGGTCCACACTCAAAGGACAGAAGAAGCATTACAAATCAAAGCTACCAAAATTCAACAAGAGAATCGCTATTCCACAGACTCCAATGAATGGGAATGGGGTTTAGACAAATCTGCCAGTGACTACAAGCTCACTGAGACATTCAAAGAGCTAGATGAACCCACAGAAGAAGAGGAAATTTATGAAAAATTCAAAGTTGGTCAAGAAACAACCTCGGAGGATCCCATACAGTCCTTGCCTCTAGGTCCTAGGTTGAAATCACATAGAATAAGAACACCTGTCCTAGAATGCGCTACTAGTGATGATAATTTGGATTCGTTCATGATCAAGACTGATGAGGAGAGTTCCAACAATGACCTTGATAACTACCTCGACATACCTAAATATAATTACATCTTCACTCTTAGCCCTGCTAACTTCGAAGACATCAAAGGCCTTCCCTTATTCACCACCAACTTATTGATTGGGACCATGAAGGACCTACACAGTTTGACACATTCCAGAATGATGAAGCTTTTATTGACTATCTTGGCATACGATATGATCTTCCCCTTGGGGACCATAAAGTGAGATACAGTATAGAACTCAATAGCATGGCATATTTTGGTGAGGGTGTCGGGCCTTCTAGTTGCAAAAATATAAAAATAAAAACAAACCAAGGGTCTTATGGTGAAAACCACACTGTGGCGCTGTCTGACCCCAAAAAAGTAAAAAGAAAGGACATATCTGAGGGCAAAAACCTCTCTGAGGCACCTGAAGATGGAAGGCTCGACATTCTCCCAACATCATATGAGGAAAAGTCATCCATGTTGGTAGAGGAGACTATCAAAACAAACATTGGCACAAAAGAAGTTCCACACAACATATTCCTGGCTCAATCTTTGACAGAGTTAGAAAGGTCAAAATTCATAAGTTTCTTCACAGAATGACAAATCAACTTTGCATGGTCATATGCTGATATGCCTGGATTGGATCCGGATTTGGTAATGCATCATTTGATAGTTAAACCGGGGGCAAAACCAGTGAAACAAAAATTAAGAAAGATGCATCCACAAGTCGCATTATTAGTTAAAGCAGAGCTTGAGAAATTATTAGATGTTGGATTCATACGCCCGATTGATTATCCTGAATGGATCTCCAACTTAGTGCCTATCAGTAAACCAGATCGTAGTATCAGAATATGTAAAGATTTTAGAGACATCAACAAAGCTTGTCCTAAGGATGATTTTCTATTACCAAACATTGACTTGATTGTCAATCTCACAGCAGGTCATGCGATGTTATCTTTGATGGATGGATTCTCTGGTTATGATCAAATAAAAATTGCATCTGAGGACCAGCACAAAACAACATTCACTTGTCCTTGGGGAACTTTCTACTAGAATGTCATGCTCTTTGGGCTAAAAAATGCAAGCGCTACATATCAAAGAGCCATGACTACAATCTTTCATGATCTCATGCACCTAACTGTGGAAGATTATGTTGACAACCTCTTGGGTAAATCAATAGACAGAGATACACATTTGGACATACTTTTAGTCATCTTTGATTAGTTGGAAAAGTATAAAGTAAGATTAAACCCCAAGAAATGTGTCTTTGGAGTAACCTCCGGGAAGCTCCTGGGATTCATTGTATCAAAAAGAGGAATCCAAGCCGATCAAACAGAAGTCAAGGCCATCCTAGAGATGCAACCACCAAGAAATATTTGTCAACTTCGATCTTTGTAAGGGAGACTCTAGTCCATACGAAGATTCATAGCACAACTTGCAGATAAGTGTAATCCCTTTCATCACTTGCTACATAAAAACATTAAATTCAAATGGGATGATAAATTGTCAACAGGCTTTCCAGATACTCAAAGATTATCTTTTGAATCTGCCAGTTTTGATGCTACTAGTTCCAGATCAACCTTTACTACTATACATATCAGCTACTTCAACAGCACTGGGGGCACTCTTAGCACAACAAGTTGTTGAGGGCAAAGAAAAGGCAGTATACTATATCAGTCACACATTGGTGGGATATGAGCTAAACTACACACCAATTGAGCATGCATGTCTTGTTGTGGTCTTTGCTTCGCATAAATTATGATATTACATGCTAACTCATAAGACTAAGTTGGTTGCAAGGATTGATCCATTGAAATACCTTCTCAATAAAGCAACACTTACTGGGTGACTAGCCAAATGGGTGATGATCCTGAGTGAATTCGACATCGAGTATGTGGACAGAAAAGCAATAAAAGGACAAGCTATCATAGATTAGTTGGAAGATGCTCCCATGATAGATGATGTTCCTCTAATTTTAGAATTTCCAAATGAATCCATTTTAACAGTGTCACATTCAAAGCCTTGGCAACTATACTTTGACGGCTCATACACATAGCATGGGGCAGGAGCTGGCATCCTCTTCATAACTCCTCAAGGGGATTCTATACCAAAATCATATCGATTATCATTTCCTTGCACTAATAACATAGTGGAATATGAGGCATTAACAACTGGATTACGGATTGCAGTTCAGTGGAAGATCCAGGAACTTCGTGTTTTTGGGGACTCTCAACTTGTAATTCATCAGGAAAATAATGACTACCAAACAAAGGATGATAAATTAATGCCTTACAAAAGAATGGTGGATGACCTGAAATAACATTTCATGAAGATAGACTTTGAGCAGATACCTAGAGAGTAGAATAGAGCCACAGATGCCATGGCTACAATTGCTTCACTAATTGATCTACCACTGAATAAGACCTGCGATGAGTTCTTGGTGGATAACCTTTTGGTTCCCTCATATGAAATCACTTCTACTAAGATGATATGTGTTGTTGGTCCTGATTCCCAATTATACGGTTCCATTTTCACATACCTTCATGACAATACCCTACCTCGTGATCTATCCAATAACCAACGTCACACTTTCATTCACCAATCTTCTCGATATGTCATTTTAGCCAATATCTTATACCGTTGAGGTCTAGATGTAACTATTCTTAGATGTTTAGAAAGCGATGAAGCTCAGATTGCATTATGTGAAGTACATGAAGGGATATGTGGTCCAAATTCTAGTGGTCCTACCTTAGCCAAGAAACTCATTAGGACGAGATATTACTAGCCCAATATGGAAAAAGCTTCATATCAGTTTGTCAAGAAATGTAAGCAGTGTCAACTTCATGGAGACCTCATCCATGCACCAACACAAGAACTTCAACCAATTGAGACTCCTTGGCCCTTCTGTCAGTGGGGACTCGATCTCATAGGCAAGATTCACCCTCCATCTTCTAATGGTCATAAATTCATCATCACTACCACAAAGTATTTCACAAAATGGATCGAAGTCGTGCCTCTCACACAAGTCACTGGAAAACAAATTGCTACATTCATTCTCAACTATATCATTTGTCAATACGGTATTCCTATTTCCATCATCACTGATAATGGGCGTCCCTTCAAAAATCAGGATGTTTGTGAACTCTATGACTGCTTTCATATTACCCATCATTTCTCCACACCTTATTACCCCCAAGGTAATGGTCAAGCTGAGATGTGTAATAAAACAATCCTTAAAATCTTGAAAAAGATAGTCGACGATGCTGGCCGTAATTGGCATATCCAACTTAACCCGCACTTTGGGCTTACTGCACAAGCATCTGCACACCTACAGGAGCTACACCCTATTCACTTGTCTACAACACTGATGCTATCTTTCCTATTGAGGTCGAGTTACCCTCTTTATGAGTCTCTTTGCAAAACATTATCGGTGATGAAGACTACAGGGTCTCTCGCTTACAAGAACTTGAACTATTGGATGAACAAAGACAAACTGCTTTTAATCATCTCAATGCTTATTAATAACAAATGAGTCGTAGCTACAATCATAACGTCAAGCCTTAAACATTTGAGGTAGGTGACTTGGTTCTTAGAGAAAATCCTAAAAATCAGCAAGACAAAGAGAAGAAGGGCAAGTTTGAACCAACCTGGCTTGGTCCTTACATCATCACAGTAGCATATGGATTTGGTGCATATCAACTCTCAACCACAGAGGGTGAATCCTTGGAGGATCCTATCAACAGCATGCACCTTCACAAGTTTTACACATAGCTCTTCAGAGTATCCCAATTCAAAAATACAAAAAAATCAAAAAAAAAAATTCAAAAATACAAAAAAATAAAAGAAAATAAAAATAAAAATCAAAAATATCAAAAAAAGTAAAGAAAAACATTTTCATCCAACGGTGAAAACCACTTTGGTGGTGCCTTAGGCAAGTACCATGGTGAAAACTGGGTCACCAGCACCATGTGTAGAGACATTGTTTCTCCCTTCTTTAGGATTCCATTTCATCCTTCACTTTGCACACACTCACAACCTATCTATCCATAATAAACTTACCCATTCCCATCATGGCATGTTATTGATCTACCTAAGATTGGTTAGCCATTCATAATAACCCCCTTTTCACCCTTTCAATCCATAATAAATTAGCTCCTATCTATGGCTAAGGCAAATCCTACGTCTAGTGATGGGTGTGGAACTAAGAACATCACGTGTTTCGAGGAGTACAGTCTCTTCCAGTTTCCTTCAGTCTATCCACACACAATCCACATTAAAGCGGCATTTGCATCGCCAATCCGCAATAAAGTTCCATCTTCTCCACAATAAAGTATCAGTTGCATGGATTCAGTCAGTTTCATATGAGACACAACAGTAACAATGGGCTTCAACAAATCAAATCTTTCAACAGACTTAGACAACATTATGGTTCAGTGCTATCCATCCTTTTTGTGAAAGTAAACATTCTGACCACAATCAAATAAGACTTATACAAGTGATAAGAGACACTAAACTTGAGGACTACAGTGGATGTTGGTGTCGAGTCTTGGTTTTCTTTTGATTTTATCTTTTTGGTGACATGTCTTTTAGCTTTTCCAGGATGTCTTTGACTAGAGATTTTTATCTCCAGGATGTCTTTGACTAGAAAGGCAAGGATGGGGTATCGCCACCTATTTTTCTTTTGTTGTCTGTGAATTGTCTCTTAGTAATGCTATGACTTGTACAAGGATATGAGGACATTGAGAGTCTAGTGTGAACTAAGGCATTCCTTGTTTGCGACTGTCTTATCTCCACGCAAATGGGTACAATGACTTTCTGGGTTGAACATATGTCTCAATTGTCATAACCTACTTGCCATAATAAAGCTCAATGATGATAATGCACAAGAAGCTCTTTTCACTTTCATATCTTCTATCTTCCACCCCCCTTTCTTGATTGACTTCCATCATCCTTCTTGAGTTCGTGTAGCCTGCTATCACATGACTGAGTATAATGACACGCCAAAAATATTTGCATTTCATGTAGTTGCACCGACATTATCACATATTAAACATTTCATACATACATGCATATAGATATCACAATTACATCACATCCTGCACACAACACATGTTAGCACATTTTACATTTGCATTATCATATTCATTTGCATTTCATACATTCACATTTGCATACATAACACATTAAAAACATAAAAGATCAAAAATATTGCATTTCATCATGTAAATATTTGCATCCATATCATAAGCATCACATACATCATGAAACATCTCATCACATAGGTACACATGCATATAGCTGCCGTAAAGATGAATAATCTCATATATATATATAACCAAAAGTGTCATGATACAATGATGTCAAAATACATATGGCTACAAAATCACCCAAAGGTGTCTACATCATCATACAAAATGGTACAAAACTGATACATAAGGAGCCCTCTATGGCTATGATGAACTCCCTCCCTCGGAGCCACCTGGCCTCGATGAAGTCTGAGCCCTAGAAGGACCCGCCCCAGGATTATTTCTCCTGCCCCCTCTATCTGGTGGTGGTGGAGGACCCATAACCCCACCATTGGATGCCTATCTCCTCTGACTCCCTCCTATGGCTATCATTATCCGTGATGGTCTAGGGAAGCTCCTTGCCTACTGCTCTGGTGGCACTGCCCCATAGTATAGGTCTCGCCAATAACCTATCTCCTCCCCCGCCCACAAAAAATAGGCATATCTAGACCCTATGTTCTTTGTCGTCTATCTCCCAGCCCTCAGTGTTGTTTTAGCCTCAGTATAGCGCTAGATAGCCTGATCTCACTCTCGCTCTGTATCCCTCATCTATCTCCTGAGCCTAGCTGTCTCCCTCTCCAGGTCTTAGATCTCATCTGCCTATCCCTGGTAGATCTCCCTCAGCTCAAACAACTCATCCTCCTCCTCCTTGGCCCCCTGTGCCTCTGCTTGTGGCTCCCCCTATACTAGTACTTGTACCTCTGCCTATACCTACCTCTGTCCCTGTCCGTACACCTATCTAGGACCCTATGCTGTTGGCACCTGTAGTGGCAATCCACTGTGACCCCTCACCACTCAAGCCTATCTCTCCTCTCCATCCTCTCTCCGTGGAGACACTCTCCTCTCCCCAGCTACACCCCACCTCCTCCGTTGACCTCTCCCCCCACCATCTCCATCATCATCCCCATCCCCACCACCATCTCCATCTATTGGCTCCCCTGGGTCTATCAGGCATGGAAATGGATGCTCAACCCAATATGCAGTGTACTTTGCATCCATACCTGCATCCTCAATCTTTGGCCACATATCCCATGGCATAGGCACCATCTCTACTAGCTGCATCAGGACTTGATCAAATGACAACAATGGCCCAAAGTGTGCCTGATCCCTGACTGTCTGAGCATACATCCCGGAACCCTATTGCATCTGCTAGATCCTGCTAAACTGCCTACATACCCTATCAACTAGCTATCTCTCCAATACATAGGGCATCCGTCCAATCAGATATCTGCTCTAGAAGGTATAAGGTAGATCCACTGCATCATCCTCCCACTGCTCGCACTCATGGTATGACCTCCATATCACAGTGTCGATCTCATCCAGGACTCAATGCCAATGCTCCAACCTGCCAATCCGTGGCTATGATGTAATCATATCGTACAAATGAACAAAGTTGCATCCATGACCCCTACCCCTAAAATGTATCGGTCGGGTAATTGGTAGATGCTCATATGCCCACACCTGTAGCAATGTAACTCCATACACCAATCCTACGGATCCATGATAAACAAACTGATGCAGCTCATAGTATAAGTGTGCCAACACACACGGTCCCCAGACATATCTGGTGTGCTGTGTAACAAGCATCTCCAAGGTGCTCCCCCAGCCTACAGCTAACCCTCGTGTCACCCTATCTTGACATAGGGACCCACTGATCACTCCTCATAGCACTGCTGGTAGTGCCAATCTGGTCTGTGTCATCGTATCCCATGCCACATGTCCAACCCTCATCTCCAGTCCCGGATCCTGGAAACTCAACTCAGGGCCTCCCTATCTCCATCTCGATCATAGGGTATCAGCTCCCCATCGATCGATATCCTCATAATCCTGTAAACATCCTCCAAGGTGACTCATCTCACCCATCGGTAAATGAAAAGTGCATGTCTCAGAATGCCATCTCTTAGTAAGTGCAGTCAGCAAACCCATGTTCGTCCAAAACTCAGGTACATACAGAATGTATCATAGACCCATAACCTCAATAGCAGCTTAGTCCTCGAATGTCAGCTCTGGTCATAATCTCTGCGTTGACAGACATCTCTCTCATGACTCCAACATAGGAAAGTACTCCTATAGTCAAGCAAAGAAACCATGTCAGTCAAAGTGACACTCACTGTTCATCACAAAGTGTTGTTATTTATCCTAATGGTACTCCCTATTCATCACAAAGTGCTGCTCCTAGTGACACTCACTGTTCATCACAAAGTGTTGCTATCTATCCTAGTGACACTCACTATTCATCACAAAGTGTTGATATCTATCCTAGTGGTACTCCCTGTTCATCAAAAAGTGCTGCTCACATTTGCACTCACTGTTCATCACAAAGTGCTGCTCTTTTTTTAGTACTCCCTATTCATCACAAAGTACTTTGTCTTGGTACTCCCTGTTCATCACAAAGTGCCTTGGTCTATCCCATCCTAGGGCCTTTGCTTGAGTGTATCCTCTTGAGTAGTTTCTTCATTGGCAACGTATGTTCTATCATAGAATTGTCAATCCTAGCCCTATCTGCTATCCTAGTCTTCCCTAGAGGACCTGCTTGAGTGTATCCTCTCAGTAGCTTATCCAATTGATAGCGTATGTTCATCACAGAACTGCCGATTTGCCCTTGAAGACATAAATGCACCTTCATGACATAAATGTGCTTACAAACTACACAAACGTGCCTGCTCTGCACAGACGCGCTTGCAACACACAAACATGCCTATGCTTTGCACAAACATGCCTATCCTGCATAGACATGCCCACATTTCACAAATGCGCCTGCACAATGCAAATGCGCTCGCATCTGGCACAGATGCTTTTCCTAGCATAAATGTGCTTGGCACAAATGCAGACGCGCCTAGCCAACACAGACGTGGCTGACACTAATGCAGACGTGCCTACATGTTTTTGAAATTTTTTGACATATCCTAAAGTGCATTTATTGCACTACCTAGCATGCATTTATGACAACAATTAATGTGACAAAGTACAAAGAGGTTTTGTGGTACTTACTGGCTCTCCTGTGTCGGCTGGCCTCTGAAATCGGTGAATGCGATCGAATCTATGAACCAATGCCATCGCTACTGACTGCTACTACTCTCTTCTCTCTTTGCACTTTGATCTCTTGGATGTGTGGATGACAATGAGGATGTATTCCCCTTGTGGTCTATTTTATAGACTACACTAGCCCTAACCCTCGTTTCCCGAGTCAGTCTTCTTTATCCCATGACTTTGTCACTCTATCTTGTCAATCTATTCTAGCCTTTCTTTCTTATCTCGAGATTGTCTGTGATCTTTCTAGACATTTTCATCCAATCTCTTGAGGGGGCATATCATTCCCATCTTGGGGCAACTTTGTATCAGTTCATCTTATCTTCTTTGAAACAACGCGACAAGCTGCATTGTCTCAAAGAGGGGCAAAATGTAGACACCTAAAATTGTCATGTCTAATTAAATAAATATTTTATTTATTTAATTACTTTAGGCTAATTCTTCTATTAATTAAATAAATCTTTATTTATTTAATTAATTCATTTATCCTCTTCTAGCCTTATTTCTCATTTAAATAAATACATTTATTTATTTAAATTATCCTTTTCCTAAATTAAATAAATATCTTATTTATTTAATTGATCTCACTTCTTCTATTAATTAAATGAATCTTTATTTATTTAATTAATTCATTAGCCTTTTCTACCTATGACACATGTTGTTCATCTCTTAATTCCTACACTACCTACCCTCTTATTATTTTATTATTTCTTTTACCTACCCTCTAATCATAGCCGACCATTTATCTTTTACACCTCTCAATCTTATCCCTCCATTTCATATAGTGTCTTCTATATAAGGAGATGCTTTCTTTATTATCAACCCTAACTGACTAACTACTTGATTACTCGACTACACTATGCCTTTGCACTTTTACATGCGATCCTAATTGCAACCACATTTTCGTTCTTTGTTGAGCTCTTGTGCACATATAAAATCTGAGAGCAAATATATCAAGCAAGATCAATGGAGATAGGAAGAATGGAGATAAAAACCCTATTGGACATGTGATGGTATAATCTTTGTGATTTCATTTGATTTGCATTGTCTTAGGTAATCTTCATATGTTATGGTGGATCTTTGTTGTTGTTAGGCTAGGGTTTTGTGGTTGAGTTCATTTAGTCTTTCAACATTGTTGTTATCCATTTTCACCGTATACAATAACTAGTCACAATAGGAGTTCCAACTCATTTGGAATCTTCTAACCCAAAATTCTTCAACAATTCCTTCACATATTTATCTTGAGATATAAAAATACCTTTTCCAGTCTCTGAAATTTGCAATCCTAAGAAAAATTTCATCTCTCCCATCACAAAAATCTCAAATTCTTTCTGCATATCACCAACAAACTTCATACTCAAGTTATCATCTCCTCCAAAGATAATATCATCAACAAAACCTTCAAAAATTAAAATGTTATCATTCTCAATCTTGAAATATAGATTACTATCAGTAATACCTTTATTAAATCCTAATTTCAACAAATACTTATCCAATCTAGCATACCAGGCTCTAGAGGCTTGTTTCAATCCATATAGAGCTTTCTTCAGTCTACATACCATGTCACCATCATTTGATAATGAAAATCCATCAGGTTTCTCAATGTAGACTTCTTCCTTAAGATCACCATTCAAAAAGGCTGACTTGACATCCATCTGATATACCTTGAAATCCTTATAGGAAGCATATGCAAGCAATAGTTCATCAACATACCTTATGTGAATATCCTTTGCATACCAATCTTGCTTTATTTGTAACAATTTCACCAACTTCATCCAATTTATTCCTAAATACCCATTTAGTACCAATCACATTCTTATCTTTAGGTCTAGGCACAAGCTCCCATGTATTATTGTTTTCAATATGATCTAATTCTTCTTCCATAGCCTTTAACCAATTTTCATCTTTGCAGGCTTCAACAATATCCTTAGGCTCAATTTTTGAAATAAAACATACCTCTTCAACAACTAACCTTCTCCTAGTCATCACGTCTTTGTTTTCATCTCCAATGATCTAATTTTTAGAGTGATTCAATCTTACATACCTCGAGGTCTTCTGATTATTTTGATTTTCAGGTTCTTGCACCTCTTCACTGGCAGCAGCAACATCTGGATTAATAGTCTCTACCGGATCATTTTGCTTCAATTCTTTAGTTTGATTTAGTGTTAAAATAACATCCTTATCATCTTACTCGCATGATTTGATCTCTTTTCTATAGTTCTCATCAACCTTCATATTTTTACTTTCCACTATCTTCCTCAGTCTCTTATTGTAGCACTAGTAGGCTTTTCTCTTTGTTGAATATCCCAAGAAAATACCTTCATCACTTCTTGCATCAAACCACCTTGCTTCCTACTGTGAGATGCTTTTCTCTTTGTGAGACATGACCAAACCACAACTCATAAGGAGTCTTACCAGTATCACCTTTTATATGTACTTGGTTGAATATGTAAACAACAGTGCTAACAACTTCTCTCCAATAGATCTTCAGAACATTCCCTTCAATCAACATAGTCCTTGTAGCATCCAAGACAATTTTATTCTTCCTTTCAACAACTCCATTTTATTGTGGGGTTCTAGGAGTAGATAATTGTCTTCTAATTCCATGCTTGTGACATAATGAATCAAACTCATCAGAATAGAATTCTCCTCCTCTATTAGATTTCAAACATTTTACCTTCAATCTTGTCTCAATCTCAACCTTTTCTTTGAATATCTTGAATTTATCTAATCCTTCTAATTTCTCTATAAAAAATACAACCCACATCATCCTGGAATAATCATCAATCAGTAGCATAAAATATTTGTCACCGTGCACACTTCTAATATTTGTAGGTCCTCATAGGTCAGTATGCACAAGATCTAGCAATCCATCAAACATATATTGCTTACTCTTGAAATAAATCCTTGTTTTCTTACCCATTTGACACTCCTTACATACCGTATTAAGAGGATTAAATTTTTTTAGACAAATCTCTAATTGCTTGTGTAGAACTGATCTTAATCATTGAGTTAAAATTAACATGGTGCATTCTCCTATACCACAACCAACTTTCATCAATCTGAGCAATCAAACAAATTTTCTCACCAACATTCAAATGAAAGATATTACCTTCAGTCATACTTCCTGATGCAATCTCTATACCAGAGGCATTTAGGATCTTACATTTTCCATTCTTGAATTGCAAATCATAGCCTTTGTCCACCATTTGTGCAATGCTTAAAATATTATTCTTGAAACCTTCAACATACAAGACATCATCAGTGTTATGTTTACCATGAAAGGAAATAGAACCTCTACCATGGATCACATAGGCTTTGTCATCTCCAAATCTTACTATTCCACCATCATGTCTTTCCATATTCACAAATTTTCTTTTATCATTGGTCATATGATGTGAACAACCACTATCAATCACCCATTCATCTTTCTCTTCAACTCTAGCAACTAGAGATTTCTCTTCAATAGTGCAGCTTGTGGAATCAACAGGTACTAGTCCATCCTCTTTAATTGTAATAAACACAACTTCATCTCCATTTGATTCTTCATTTGTAACAGCTTCATTAGCAACATAATAACAGTTCTTCTGATGGTTATCCTTTCGGTTAGGCTTGTAAGGCTTATCATACTTCTTATGCTTATCATGCTGATCACATTTATCATTCTTGTAAGGCTTGTAAGGTTTATCATACTTCTCATGCTTATCATGCCAAGCATCTAGAAGAAAAATTTCCTATCATATTGCAAGAGAAACTTTTCAAAGGCAATTTTCCATCATACTTAACAGCTCCCTTAGGCAATCTCTGGGCAATCAATGCTTCAAGCTCCTTGAATTCTCTTTCTTTCTCTTCCAACTCTCTTCTCTCTCTTTCATATCTGGGTATTCTTCTTTATTTAGGGTCATACTTCTTCTTTCCGAATATAGATGCTCTAAATGTTGTCTTAGACTTTCCATGTGATTAACCAAACTTACTCAGTTCAAATGCATCAATCTTTCCAACCAACATATCTCTTGTCATATTAGTTAACACTCCAGATCTCATCAATAGCAACTACCTTATGTTTGTAAGCAGGAGACAATGATCTCAATACCCTAGCAATAATTTCATCTTCTTCAAGGGTTTGATTGGCAGATCTAAGACCTAGGACAAGTTCATTCACCTTAGCCATGAAAGAGTTTATGTTCTCATCTTCTCCCATCTTCAAGCATCTCATACTTCCCTTTCAAACTCTGCATCTTAGCAACTTTGAATTGTTTATCTCCTTCATAAAAGGTCTCAAGCTTCTCCTAGATCTCATGTGTAGTCTGAAGTCCCATTATATTGGTCATTTGATAATCAGTCAGGGCACTCAACAATGCTTCCTTCACTCTAATTTTATTTTCAGCTTCCTTGATCTCATCAGCAGTAATTGGTCCATTCGAAGGAATAGAATAGGAATTCTTTGTAATCTTGCAGTAATATTCTCCAAGACATCTCAAGTGCACCTCAATTTGGTTCTCCCATATAGCATAGTTACTTTCATAAAATCTTAGACTCTGCTTCTTAAAGATATCACTTCCACTTCCAGTTGCCATCCCGGATCTCCTCAAGTAGTTAAGCTTCTTCCAGAGGATCTAGCTCTGATACCAATTGTTGTAAACAACAATGAAGGAAAACTGAGAGGGGAGGGGGGGTGAATCAATTTTCACTAGATTCTCAAACTTAACCTTAAATGTAAATCTGTTAAACTACAACAACACCAAAGATAAAAAAATTGATAGCACAACACACAACACCAAGATTTTTATGTGGAAAACTCGGTTAAGGGAAAAAACCATGGCGGGAACCTACCCACAGTAAGATGATACTCTGTAGTAGTATGTGAGAATATTACAATGGGGAATATAACTGCATTTAGGCTCATTGCCTAGAGCTCAATACTCAAATATAATAAACTAGAAGGCTACAACCTTCAGGTAAAGTTCACTACCTTACAAGGAAGTCTCACTAACTTACAACAAGATTCATAATACAATCTGAAAAGAATGGACTGCAATAATAGCATCCACTAATGCCTTATGATAGTTCCGGTTAAGCACACATGTTTTCTCTGTGACCCACCAAAACTCTGCTCAATCACATCGACAGATGAATTCCTTTGTTCACACATACATCCTTATTTGATAATGCAAACACTACACTGTTACACAAATTACATGACTTTATCACCTATTTATATAATTCATCAACTTGACAACAAGGTCGGCTAAACCCTCAACTCACAATTACAAAATTACATTACACGATACAAAGATCAACCACCCAAAAAATATAATAATATACATGACATAAAATGAACCTAAATGAATTCTACAAACATGCAACACCACGAGAAATCATGCCAATATCAACCGCAACATGCTACACCACCAAGAATGCCATATAACACAAAGAACAACATCGGATTAGAAAAATCACCCAAAACTCACATAACGATCAATGCAGACCATAAAAAAAATAGGACATAATTAGGAAACACCAACAAGCATGTTAGAATCATCAATAATAGTTGTATCAACACCACTTGTCAAATCTTCATCGATCAACATTTGAACCTCAAGAATACTCGAACAACAACAACTGTCATGAAGAAAGGTAACTTATGGAGCACCAAACGACGATCCATTTGAAATGAAGATACACATAAACATCCCAAACAATCTCTCAAAATCTCAGCTCAATATTTGATCACACCAGAATATATTGGAGGAAATACCATACACTGATCAGAAAAACCAAACTACAAACTGGACCATATGATATGATCAATTAAGCTTCTCGGATCACTGACACCAATATAGAAAGATGTATTGATACTAGAAGTAATCCAAACACTGAACCGTGATCCAAATAGATCAATTTGCAATCACCAGAGAAATAAATCACATGAATAGATCAATCAGTAACACCAACATATCATAGTAGCATCAATTCCCAACATCCTCCTCATCACGAACATCCTCAATATCATTTACATCCCAAGAAAAGGGAAAAAACCATGATTAGACAAGGTAGAAGAGAGATCTTCTTCCACATCAGAAAAAGAAAAATAATCCTCCTCATAGAAAGAGGTTGCTCATGGTTTCATAGAAGATAATCTTCCCAATTTCATAATAGTAGAGACACCCACATTAAAACCCTAAAAAACCCCAAAGCGAAGCTCTTCAACTAACGTAGAAGGTAGGAAAACTGCATCATTGCAAATCCTAGGCTTTAGATACAAGAAGATGCTAACAAAGATAGAAAGGGAGGAGTGGGGCCAATGACCCGTACAAAAATGATATCCCCAAGAACCTTACGAATCAAAGAGGATCCCATAATAGCCCAAAGAAAGTGTCTCTTATGCCTTCTTTCGTGCGTTCATTATTTGAGCCACCATTGTCATCACTGGAGAAATTAGCGCCTCCAACACCTATGAATTATCCTACCTTTTCCTATGCCTATGTGGTCACCATTGATACTAAAAAACAATTAGAAGTAGAAGAAATAATTGTTACAACAATCCATAATTACAATGCCATTCTCTTTTTTCTTGTTATTGATTCGTTCTTTCATGGTTTTCACTTATGTGTTTAGATGATAATGGCCATGAAATCTATTTTATATTTTTTTTATTTGTTAGGTAGTTGTTTGTTCTCTCCTTAGCTATAGATTTTTTATGAAAATTGCATTCATGAGTTAAGAAGTGTTTTTTTTAGACTTGTATGTAGAGGACAAAGGTCTAATATGGAACAACTGTTTATATAAAAATAATAAAAAATTTGTTCTAATGGAGTTTGTGTGAGTTGGGGAGGAAGGGGGAAGATGAATGTTGACCTTCGTAGGAATGATTATAATTCCTTAGATCCAATGGAGAGGCTTAAGCCTTGAAGAAACAAATTTATATGATAAAGGTTGATATTTCTAAATTTATAGGTGATCTCAACCTAGATGCATTTGTAGATTGGATGCAAGAATTGGATAGGTAATTTTCAATGAAGGAAATTGATGAGGATGACCCAAAACAATTAAAACTTGTTGCATTCTAGTTGAAGTTGCATTTATATCTTTGTTGGGAGAATGAAAACATTTAAATATGGCAAGGAGATGATAATTTAGTCTTTTGCCTTAGATGATTAAATATTTGATAGCTCAATATTTACCCTTTGATTATCAACAAATAATATTAAAAGAATTTTAAATTTTGCAACAAAAGGATTAGTTGGTACAAGGTTATATTGAATAGTTCATTAGGCTTCAAATTCATATTGATATATAAGTAAGTAAAGAACAAGCGCTAGCTTGATATGTGAATTGACAAATTTTTAAACTTCAAGATGAGCATGCATTTCTAAAAAATTTTACTATAGATGATGCATATGAATATGCCTTAAAGGTTGAGGAGAAACTAAATTGAAAAAAAAAATAGTGAGTAATAGGGGTGATACCTATTCAAATAATTGGAAAGAGATTTCTTTAGAATCTGCTATGAACACAGAGCCAAAAAGGTAGGTAAGAATGTAAATGCTGAACTTGGAGTAAGGGGAGGCTTTAGAGCTAGACTACAAGGATGGCATCCTTCTATAGAGTGGAAGTATTTGAAGTGATTTATTTATGATGAAGCCCATAAGGCCTTGGACTACCCTCAAAACCCCAAAAGAGTGATGATAGACCAAGAATAAAAAAAGACTATTTAGAAGAAGCTAAAGCTAAGCTAGGTGAAATCTTTATGTTGAGAAGAACATTAATATCTACAAACAAAGAAACCATAGAAGATGATGTGAAGATTTTTATGTAACAAGGGTTTTGATATTATAAGGTATTTAGGTAGATGGAGATGTCTACATGTGCCACACATCCCTTACATTAGTTATATTGGGTCATGTGAACAATTTATGTAATTAACTATATTAAGAGTTGAGTAGGCCTTCACAGTACTAAGGTCATGCTCTTAAATACCACTTTTTAAGAACTTCACATATAATAATGGAAGTAATATATTGTAGAAGATAGATCTCACATGACACAAGAGATGTATATGGGCCAATATGCCCTAATATTGAATATATGTTGCATATAGAAAACCCTTAAGGTAGGGTAACACAATGCAATAATCCTTATGAAAGAAGACATTCCATGTTATATCTCCAAGAGATACCAAATACAATATAATACATCACACATGAATTTTATAATGACAATCAACTTCCTTTATATATACATATTTAAAATAATAATGTGAAAGTAAATCCTAAAGAAGGCCTACTCGACTCCTAATATAATTAATTACATAAATTATTTGCATAACCTAATACAACTAACACAATTTAGATCTATGCTACATTTTAACATCTCCATCCACCTAAATACCTTGTGATATCATATCCCTAGTTAATAACAAAGAGGAAGCTTGCATTCCAAACAAAAAGAAAATGAAATGATAAACTATGTAGGATAATCATAGATGGTTGATATCTGACAATCTAGTGAAATAGACATGGTTGATAAATTATAGATTGCTTTCATTCCAAAAGCTAACCCTCACAATATTTCATAGTAAAAGAAGAATCATAGTGTACTTATCTAGATAAGTCTTGTCTTGTTTCTTTAAAAAATGGTCCATATGAGGATGAAGTTCTCTATGATGTAGTACCGATGGATGCTTATCATTATTTGTTGGGTAGGTCTTGTTAATATAATAGGAATATAAACCATTGAGGTAGAGATAATACCTATAATCATCATGAAGGAAAACTATCTTGAAACCATCTAGAAGGAGGAGGGAACAATTGAAGTGGTAGCTTCATCTCTTCTAGAACAAAAGAATCTTTTTAAAGAAAAAGAGACAAATGATTTGAAGAGTGAAGTTTCTTAGAAATACTTGTCTTAGTTGTCATTGATGTCAAACCTGGTGATATACATTGGTTTGGATATGATGCAAAATAGTGAAAGATAGGTATTTATGTTGTGGAATAGTGGAAGATAGGTATGTATGTTGAAGAATAGTGGAAGATAGGTATGTATGTATGATGTAGATGATAGATTCTAGTTATTGTTGATGTATTGCAGACATGTTTATTGCTCCTGAAATATGTGTTATAAGTACAAAGATACATTTATCTTGATATGAGAGATTTAGGGTTCGTTGTGGCAATTGGTTTCATGCTCTAGTCATTCATGAAGTCAGATAGTATGCAAATGATTTATTTCATAGGTGCAATCCTCCACATTTTTGTCTTGATGCAAATATGGTAGTGCAATTTTGTTATGCTTATTATCATCATCGGAGATTTTTGTATTTGTGGTGTTGGTTCTTCTGAAGTTGTTATGTGGATGTTACGCTCTAGAAATATATTTAGTTATGTAGTGTTGAGCAACTTTTCATGCTCCTATTTCCTCTAGTTTCTTGGATTGCAATGAGAGTCTTTTGATGATTCATTGTTCATATCTTTAACCTTTTAATGTTGAGTTGGATCATGGTCTTTATGCTTCGATAGCATGTTATTGTGGAAATTCAAGGATATTCTCTTTCTGAGTTAGGGTGATCTTGAAAGACTATGCTAACATTTTGCTCTGGTGATTATAGCATGTGATTTGACTATTGAAACATCTTTTAGGAAAATTTTATTGAGGTCGACTTGTTGTATATTCTTATTGTTACACTCATTTATATACATATTCATATAATGTTTCATGACATAATCGAGAGAGATGCATGGGATAGATGAATTGGTATGAAGTAAGTAAAGAGAAAGGTGGTAAGCAATAACGTAAAGAAGTTAATGTTGAATGAGTAAATGAGAAGAATAGATCTAGTGCGATAATATTTTGGAGCAAGTAGATTGTAAAGAGTTTTGCAAATTTTCTTAACTGGATCTATTGTAAACAATTGGTGTGCTATTTTAAATTAACATGAGCTAATCCCATGCATATGTAGATGCAATTTTCTTAGTTTATTTCTTTATTTTCTGGCAATGAGATATTGTAATCTAGGTAGTGAGCTCTTTGATAGGGAGCCCCTTTTGTAATCCTATATAACTATTATATTATCTTGAGAGTTAACCCTCTCTGTGGTTTTTTCCATTTGGATTTTCCACGTATAAAATTCCAATGTCTCTCTTATGGATGTGTATGTTATTCTTTTTACTTCTATTGGTTATTTCATTTCATGCTAAGGATATCTAAGATCAAGATGTTACCTTGCCATTCATACCTTATAACAAGAGTGAGTCGCCTTGCAAAATTTTTAGTTGAGTCCTTGTCTTATTAAAAATTTGTTGGTTCAATCCCTAATCCACCTATAAATCATTTCTAAATCCTTAGCGTTAAGTTTCAATGGTCTGTGGAACCTCATGAACCTCATGAACCCCTTGAACCATCTTGAACAGAGTTCATAGTGTTCATTTAGGTACCACAGGTTCTAAGTTGTGTCTAAGACATTTTCAGGCTAACGTTCACTTAAGTGTTTTGCAGCAACTCTATTTCATGGTCGCAAATGATATTTCATATATTCTTTCTCCAAACTGTGAACCGTTTGAACCTAGTTCAAACAGTTCAGTGATGTTCAAACTGTTCGATGAAGTTCAAGGTTCAAGCTCTGCAGGTTTGATTTTATGATAGTCATATAGACCCGCACACAGTAGCTCATATCTTTTTACTCAGACATTATTTTTGAAATCACTCTAGTCAGAATGCAGAAAACTAGGTTTCGGACAACATATCCAAAATAGTAAAAGATCCAACGGTGGAAACAAAATGTATGGCCCTCGTACCGAGACAGACTTTGACTATCACAAATATTTTCAGCCTGCCTAGCATAATGAATATTTTCATTTTGGTTTAAAATATTCAAGTGCCACCTATCCAAATATTTTATAAACTTTAGAGAATTATATTTCTAATGTTTTTAAATATTTGATGTTATCAATAAGAGTAATGGGGAAAGTGAAAAGTAGAATTTAAAAAGTTTTTCAAGATTCGGTTTAAAAAACTGAATAAAGATTTCATGTAACTATTTATTGTGAAAGGATTGAAAGAGCAGGGGTTCTTCTTCTTTTTCTTTTCTTCTAGCAGCCTGTGGGTAAGGGAGAGTAGATTTTTATTTGTAAGGGAGGAGTTGAAGCTTTTCTAAGCAATGCTTTGTACAAAAAATATCAATCTTTGAGTTGATTTTCAGACATGAATAGAATGCAGATGATATCTTCAATCTTTGTGTTGCTGATATTCTTCTCATCACTGTAGCTGGTCTTTGAGCCTTTGCAGTTGTTTATTAATGTCTTTTCTATTATAATCAATTGTGTATGTGGATTTATTACAAGTCTGTGTGCTTGAAAGTAAGCCATATTGGAGCAATGACTTTCTCTCTTAGTTTTTAGTCCAAATGCTATCCATAAGTGTAGAAAATTAAACTTTGATTTAATGGTCTTCATTTATATCTATTTTGTAAGTCTTTGGCATTCATTTTCATGGCTATGGATGAATGCTATTTTCCTTTATTGCTTTCTGGTTAAAAGCATATCAACAATTTAATTCCTTATAAATCTTCTAAGAGGGAGTTGTACCTCTCAATTCAGAGGAAGATTATCACTTCAATGATAATCTATCCAACTGTTAGTACTTTTTGTGCTTCATTCTAGGCATTTTGAGTTTATTTGTATAGTTATCTTCGAAGGACAAATTTGTTCACTAACACAAGATAAGTTTCAGATTATCTAAGCAGTTTGTTTTTGGGAATACCGATTCAACCCCTCCTCTCACTATTCTAGTCTATTCAACAAAGTCTAACAAAAAATTGAGTTTGAGCTATAACAAAAAATTGAGTATGAGCCACAACAAAAATCAATCACCACAATGATTAGTTAACCTCATAAGGTAGATACAAAAATTTCAATTGATTGTAATATGATTGAAGGAAATAGTGAATTGTGGGGATATGAACATGATCAGATTAAATATTCTTTGGATATGATTAGAAATTTGGTAAAAAGTGACTATTTAACTGAGTACGATAATAGTGATGGGGATTGCAATTGGAATCAAGGAAAAAAATTCAAGTCTATTGGTGATTCCTTTATGCATTCTACTTTAGAGAGTTTGCATTATTTTATTGGTCCAATTCAATGATAGAATGAACATTGAAATCCTCTTCACAAGAAAATTAGAATTGTAATTTTTAATAATTTGACCCAAATATATGTCAAACTATCCCCAAGGAAACCCTTGATAATAGGAGTACTAAAAGTTTGCATTCTCATGTGAATGACAACATAGTCCATTTCTTCTAAACCAAGATGTTATTTTTTTATCACAAGACATGGAAGATAATGTAACTACTAAGTCTTTGTAAGGCAAAGAAAATGTAGCAATTTAGTTATTGATGGGCTCCACTATCCATTGATTTCTTTTAGTAGTTGTTTGTGTGATCCTTTTTTGTGATACCAACTATTAGTTTGGATAGTTTTTGGTAGATACATCGGCTTTGAGGATCATTGTTTTTTGTGAATGTGTAGAAGCTATAAACATAGCCTGTATGTTTTGGTATTTTTGTTTTAGGTAGATACGTAGTTTGTGAGGACTATTGTTTTTTGTGAATGTGTAGAATCTGAAAAGATTGGTAGCTACAAAATTTTTGGAATCTGAAAAATAAACAATTTCCCTACTTTTTGTTATGTATGTGTTCTTTCATGGATTTCACTTGTATGTTTAGATCATAATGGTTAGGAAATCTATTTAATATTTTTATTCGATTATTTAGTTGGTTGTTTGTCCTTTCTCTAGTAGAAGTTGTTCTATGGGGATTTTATTCAGGGATTGAGTAGTGTTCTTTTGGAGATTTGAATGCAAAGAACAAAGGTCTAATATGCATCAAATTCTTCAAAAGAAGACTCCTTAAAATTCCTAGTTTCGATCAGGTTGCGAAGTTTGTCTTTGCAATATTGAGATGAAGAGTTTTTCTACACTCATAGCCAATTGTTTTGGAAATCACTTTGCTATCAATCTAATCACCAAATTCAGAAAGCATTTGTTGTTTGCTAGAAAATTGTGTTCTTATGGAGAAAAACATGAAGATCTGCCTTAATTGCTACAAAGTGGGCCGTGGTATTCTAAATTGCCATTGTAACATGGAAAATTATTTTGTGTGGAAGAAAATTGAACAAATGCATGTTGTTGTTGAAGATATCTCCTCTATTGAAGCTTAGAAGGTTGTTAATGGAGGGGAAGCTACTGAGTCTATTGATAACCTATCGTATGGGATTGGGTGTGGATGATGAATCCACTTATGGTATTGTTGACTTGTTTTTATGACTACGTCGAACACAAAATAAAGTTGCCTAACAATCACTTCACTCTCTCTTGATCAAAGTACGATTGCATGCTAAGATTGCAAGAAGTTCAAACAATCGACTCCAAGGTTCCTTTATGCTACGAACGTGACTCCGTTGGCTGATGTGATTGCTGGTAATCCAAGGGGCCTTACCTTTGCATCGTTCTTTCACTTCTTTGTTGTGGCTCGAACTCCATCATCGAATATGACAATTTTGTGATGATGTTGCTTCGA
Source organism: Cryptomeria japonica (assembly GCF_030272615.1). Taxonomy (NCBI): domain Eukaryota; kingdom Viridiplantae; phylum Streptophyta; class Pinopsida; order Cupressales; family Cupressaceae; genus Cryptomeria; species Cryptomeria japonica. The sequence continues at coordinate 289,161,218 of NC_081411.1, read as the reverse complement.
ACGAACTAAAATGAACTGAAAGTAAAAGGGAAAGGGTTTAGAAGGATCTAAATCTAATCCTAAGGGTAGTGATAACAATGAATAGTGCTTTGGTGGACAAATTCCAAATAAACCAAACTCTACTTCGCCAAGATCAACTACAACTCTACAAGAATCGATGCAATCTTCTAGGGATGCTAGAGGATTTTCAAATTGAGAAAGTACATTTGAATACCCAAAAACAATGCAATCCAAATGACCATCTACAATCAAACTTAGCACAAATTTAGGGGGTTGAGGATAACTTTACACTACAACTTACAATCAGCAAGATGCAAAAAGTATGAACCATGGAAATTCATGAAATACCATTACATTCTCCATTGAAATGGAAGCACTATACTACTTCTACTCAAGTGAGGAAGGTAAATCCATGGAAGCTTTAAAAAAAAAACTTAAGTGGACACCATCAGAGAACAATGTTTCACTGTTATTATCTCAAAACTTATCGCAACAATTTCATACAAAGCTCCCTCATGTTACAAATAAGGGGGTCACCCATTTATATAGGCCTCAAGCCATGATTACATGCAAACCCTAATTAGGGTTTTCCCTAAAAGATTCTCCACTCAAGATGCAACAAGGTTGGAATCTCCAATTAATAACCCATCATGCCCATATACAATTAATTCAAAAGTACCCAAAATAGCATCCATTGCGTATTAAATGCACCACCTCCTTCAAATTTGCCCAACATGTGTTGAATATTCATCCATGCAAAAATCACCCCATTAAGTCATAAATGCTCCATCATTTCCACATGTAGCGGCTACATGCAAAAGGAATCTGCCATAAATTCAACATGCAATGACCGGGTCGCCATTTGGTCAAATATTCTAGTAATGAATGCACCACAATACTGCCACATGTTTAATAGATCCTCACCATGCAAGTGGACCTTGCTATCGTATATTTGCTCCTGCATATCTAGAATTGTTGGAGAGGGAAAATTCTTGAAGTCTCCTCAACCTTCCTAAAATTTAGGTCTCGGGTCCAGGAGAGAGAGAATTCTCTCATGATTCCAAATTTGTAAAACTTTTGAAATTTGGATGTGATTTGCTGTCTAAAAATAGGATATTTAAAAATTATTCCCAAGGGTATTTCCTACATTTCCATTCCTCCTTAACCCTTGAAATTCTCCTTTGCCTTGGAAATTTCCATCCCAGACTTCCAAACATAGGCGTGGAATGTGGAATTTATCTTGGTGAAGGAATTTCATTATTTCCATGCCTTAGAAAATCTTCAACTTCCTAATTAGACCTGGAATTTTGACTTTGATAGAGGAAATTCATCCTTCCCATGTCCTTCCCTGATACCTGGATTTTCACGTGCCTCAAACAAATTTTTTAGTTTTCCAACTTAGGCATGGAATTCACTCTTCGTGGTGGAATTCATCATTTCATCCTTGATTTTTTTTCTCCGACTTAACCATTTCAACATCCTTTCCTTCACCAAGGCATTGATCCCTCCATTCCTTGAAATCTTGAATTTTTGCCATCTTCCATGCCTTGTGTGTTTTGGCGCCTTAATGAACCCTTGGGTGCAAATTCTCTATGGAGGAGGAATTCATGAGGTTGAGGATTCTTCCATGCCTTCATGGATTTGGTGCCCCATCCTCTGCTTGGGCGCTAATTTGCTTGGGTCAAGGATTTTCATTGTTCTTTCATTTTCCTACATCTCTCTTGTTTGGTGCCTTGATAATGGCTTGGGTGCTATTTCACCCGAGGAAGGAATTCACAACTTTTCCTTCCCTCATTGACCTCTTTACTTCAATGCCCTGCCTAAGTGTTGTGCGGAATTTTGCACTGGAGGAGGAATTTTGTCAATTTGTGAATCCTCCATGAGACATCCATTTTGGCACCTGTCCTTGGCCTGGGGTAGAATTTTGTTGTGGAGGAGGAATTCATCAATTTGTGAATCCTCCATGAGACCTTTGTTTTGGCGCCTTGCTGAGTGCTTGGGCGGATTTTGGCCATGAAGGAGGAATTTGATGTTTTCTACCAATTCAGGACACACACACACACACACATATATATATATATATATATATATGAAATATAACATTTAAGTATATGTCACTTATACTTTAAGTTATATTTCATATATATTTTCAGGATGTTTGAGAGTGTTTTCAGGTCCCTAGGAATCATAATGCAAATTTTGGATTTTGGAAGATCTTTCAAATTTACAGATTTAGTCAAATTTCAGGCCATTTTCGGATTAGGATGACATTGGTGGATTGATGTGAATTTCCAGACTTGGATGATTTTGCATGCTTTCCTTTTCTGGAATAGGAGTTCCAAACTTAACCATTTTTTTTATCCAACTTGTTTGCCTTATGACTCTTCCGGATTTAGAAATAGAAAGTTCAGTCTTCAGCATCTTCAGATATATTCAATGTTCAGTGTTTTCCTACGAAGATCCTGCCAAAAATAGATTTTCTCAAATAGTAAGTGTTTCAAAATGTCAAGGTTTGGGAAAAATATGTAAGTGTTTCAAAATGTCAAGGTTTGGGAAAAATATGTCACAAAAGCACTTGCTAAAAATAGAAACTTACCAAAAAAAGAAATTACTAAAAATAGTAAGTTTGATTTTTGGCAAAATTAGACCAATTTGAGAGGTAGTGAAACTTACTAAAAATAAACTTACGAAAAATTGTAAGTTCTCAGAATTCGCTCAAATTTTATTGGGAGGTTCCTTGAAGGGCCCTGATTCTAGTTCTAATTTAATTTTCTCTAAAACCCTAAAAGAAACCCTTAAAATCTAGGACTGAAGGCAAAAACCCTAAAATTAACAAAATGTGTCCTAGACTTAACCAAATTTGCTCAAACAAAAAGAAGTCTTAATCAATCTGACCCCCAAACACTTGAAAAGTAGAGAGACTAATGAGACTACTATGAAAAGAACCAAAAAACAAAGCCAAAAGACCAGAAGAGCCTAAAAAGTAGGGGGTCTCCATTTTCAATGGGGCGATGTGTGAAAACATCACAACATCTAGCCCCCACCCAAATAAATATTCCCGAACATTTCAAAGACAAAATCCAATCCATGGGTGAGGTGTTGAAAAACACTTTAGGGAAAAACACAAATTAAAGCACGTTCATCTGATTATGTGTGTGCATATGCATTAATTCCATCTCACAAGACCATCCAGACTCCTATAATTAGTCAAGGAAAGCTAAAGGTATTTATACTTCAAAAGCATCCGGGACATTGCCTCGCTTCCAGTAAAGTGTCCATAGCCCCGACGAGGTTACCTCTGGAATTCCACAAATATTGCTCCACTACCGGCTAGGCATCCATAGCCCTGGTAGAGTTATCTGCACATTCCCAAAACCAATATTTTGATAATTCTTTCATTTTTTCATCTTTTCTTTCGTTTTGATATTTCATTTCATTTCCGTCAATTCCTCTAGCTCATAAGTAATGAAGCCTACTATGGGTTTGGAGATTCTAGTGGTGCTGAAGCAAGATGCAAAGTTTTCACCAACCATAACTTCTCCTAAGAGATCTGAATGACTTAGAGAAATTGATAACATAAGTGGAATACAACATCCCACAAACAGGAACTCCAAACAATTTAGGCCACTCCAAAACTCAAGACCAAAGCAAAACCACTTGAGCAGACAAGCTCAAGGGAAACCATCACCAAAGGCTGAAACCAAAAACAAAAAAAAAAACCAAAATCAACGGGGAAACAAACAAGAAAGAAAAACAAAACAAGAGAAGCGATAACCCCAAAAACCAATGGGAAAACAAACAAAGAAAACAAAAAGGAAACCTAACCTAATAAAAACAAAAATTTCAAATAGACAATATTCGCAAGACCTAAATATATACAACTTCTAACATGATTTCTCAAAATGTGCAGGAGCAACATGGCATTAGTCATGGTTTGAAGCCTTGCAAATTCATATTTAAACTTAGAAAAGTAATCTTTCACAATACAAATCTCAAATTGAAGCAAGACTTTAGGAAAGATTAGCAATTTTGACAACTCATCGGGACCATGGTCAATCCATAAACAAGTTCTTCTTCCTAAATCTCCATAATCAAATTCATAAATTTCAAATTTAGGAGCAAGGAAAGAGACAACCTGATGGTTTTTAGGAACGAGCAAGAATTCTTGCATGTCATCCACTACTTCATTAGGAGGTTGGAGTTGGTGATGTATCATCCCACTTGCATTTGAAATATGCAGATTGGGATTACATTCAATGGCGAGCAAACTGTGGTGTGAGATGGATTTGAATGGGAACATGGAAATAGGGGATATTTCTCTAGCTAACTCCTTTTGAATATTTGATAACAAGTTGAGCCCCAACCCAAATAAATCTTCATTCTTTAGTTCTATCACAACAACTTGTTCGTCGATCAACATCTCTAGCATCTTAATTTCTCTTAGCAGTTCTTCTTGGATTTTGAGTAGACATTCAAGTACCGACCCGAACTATATTTCATACTCTACTTCCATCTCACCAGCCCACTGACTATCACATATTTCTTCCTGCCTCAAGCTGCTTATCATTTCTTCCATCTTGAGCATCCATGAGAGGACCTCTTTATCAAGGAGAATCTCTTCTTGTTTGATTGTGTAATAATTTCTTGCATTTGTTCATACATCTTCCATTTCTCTGTCAACCTCCACTTTAGCGGGTGTTCCCTTCCTTGGCATAAGGTACAGAAATTTTCTCTTGACTGAATTGTGTGGATTGTCCTCCTCAATCGTGCTTTCTTCACTACAAGATGCTACAGTAATACCTTCTTCATTTGATGCTAAGTCAATTGGTTGAAGGTGAGCATTCTACTATTTTTATACAGTGTACATCTTTGTTGATTCTTCCAACTTTGCCTGCATCTTAGCTTGGTGAATAGCTTCCCTGCATGATGGACATGTGACTTCAGAATAAGTGGTATTGTGGATCCTACACCAACATGGGAGAAAGATGCCCGCTACGCACAAGTCTTTCTCGATACTTAAACCTTCCTTAACCATCTTCTTGAACCTCATGAAAAATTCATTTTCAGCAACTGAAGCTTCAAGCTCCACTTTCACTAGTACAACGGGCTCATGTACTTCTGAAACAGAAACTTTCCCTTGCAAGGCTAATTCCATCCTTGACAAAAATGTTAAACAATGCATCTCATTGTGTCCACTAGTGTTATGAATTATACAACTATTCCTTGATGTGAATTCAGACAAACTCCATGGAAGTAATTGTGCATTCAGTCTCCACCATAGTTGAAGAATGTCAACTTCTTGCTCCATTGAGAAATCTTTTTATTTTTATTTTCAATTTTCTGATTTTTCTGACATATAAGAGATCTAGCATATCTTTGATTCTGCACTTGAAATCTCATATGAGTTCCAGCCAAATTGAATTTCGCAGTTAGCCCCTCCTTCTAGTGCCAAATTTGTTGACGTGTTTTTATGACTACGTCGAACACAAAATAAAGTTGCCTAATGGTCACTTCACTCTCTCTTGATCAAAGTACAATTGTATGCCAAGATTGGAAGAAGTTCAAACAATCGACTCCAAGGTTCCTTTATGCTACGAACATGACTCTGTTGGCTGATGTGATTGCTGGTAATCCAAGGGGCCTTACTTTTGCATTGTTCTTTCACTTCTTTGTTGTGGTTGGAACTCCATCATCAGATATGGAAATTCTACGATGTTGCTACTTTGAATGGACTAAAATGAACTGAAAGTAAAAGGGAAAGGGTTTAGAAGGATCTAAATCTACTCCTAAGGCCAGTGATAACAATGAATAGTGCTTTGGTGGACAAATTCCAAATAAACCAAACTCTGCTTCGCCAAGATCAACTACAACTCTGCAAGAACCGATGCAATCTTCTGAGGATGCTAGAGGATTTTCAAATTGAGAAAGTACATTTGAATACCCAAAAACAACACAATCCAAACGACCATCTACAATCTAACATAGCACAAATTTAGGGGGTTGAGGCTAACTTTACACTGCAACATACAATTAGCAAGATGCAAAAGGTATGGACCATGGAAATTCATCAAACATCATTACATTCTCCATTGAAATCAAAGCACTATACTACTTCTGCTCTAAGTGAGGAAGGTAAAACCATGCAAGCTTTAAAAAACAAATTAAGTGGACACCATTAGAGAACAATGTTTCATTGTTATTATCTCAAAACTTATCACAACAATTTCATACAAAGCTCCCTCCTATTACAAATGAGGGAGTCACCCCTTTATATAGGCCTCAAGCCATGATTACATGCAAACCCTAATTAGGGTTTTCCCTAAAAGATTCTCCACTCAAGATGCAACAAGGTGGGAATCTCCAATTAATAACCCACCATGCCCATATACAATTAATTCAAAAGTACCCAAAATAGCATCGATTGCGCATTAAATGCACCACCTCCTTCAAATTTGCCCAACATGTGTTGAATATTCATCCATGCAAAAATCACCCCATTATGTCATAAATGCTCCATCATTTCCACATGCGGCAACTGCATGCAAAAGGAATTTGTCATAAATTCAACATGCAATGACCAGGTTGCCATTTGGTCAAATATTCTGATAATGAATGTGCGACAATACTGCCACGTATTCAATAGATCCTCGCCATGCAAGTGGACCCCATCGTCGTATATCCGCTCCTGCATATCTAAAATTGTTGGAGGGGGAAAATTATTAAAGTCTCCTCAACTTTCCTTTCTTGAAGAAGGTTTTCCATCAATTTTCCCCATCTCCTTTTTTTTAGGAACCTTCCTAAAATTTAGGACTCAGGTCCAGGAGAGAGAATTCTCTCATGATTCCAAATCTATAAAACTTTTGAAATTTGGATGTGAGTTGGTGTCTAAAAATAGGAATTTTCAAAATTATTCCGGAGGGGATTTCCTACATTTCCATTCCTCCTTGACCCTCGAAATTCTCCTTTGCCTTGGAAATTTCCATCCCGGACTTTCAAACTTAGGTGTGGAATGTGGAATTTAGCTTGGTGAAGGTATTTCATTATTTCCATGCCTTAGAAAATCTTCAATTTCCTAACTAGGCCTGGAATTTTGACTTTGATAGAGGAAATTCATCCTTCCCATGTCCTTCCTTGATACTTGGATTTTCGCGTGGCTTAGACAAATTTTCAGTTTTCCAACTTAGGCATGGAATTCACTCTTCATGGTGGAATTCATCATTTCATCCTTGATTTTTTTTTCCTAACTTATCCATTTCAACATCCTTTCCTTGGCCAAGGTGTTGATCCCTCCATTCCCTAGAATTTTGAATTTTCTCCATCTTCCATGCCTTGTGTGTTTACCTTAATGAACCCTTGGGCACAAATTCTCCATGGAGGAGGAATTCATGAGTTTGAGCATTCATGCCTTCATGGATTTGGCGCCCCATCCCGTGCTTGGGCACTAATTTGCTTGGGTCATGGATTTTCATTGTTCTTTCATTTTCCTACATCTCTCTTGTTTAGTGCCTTGATCATGGCTTGGGCGCTATTTCACCCGAGGAAGGAATTCACAACTTTTCCTTCCCTCCTTGACCTCTTTACTTCAACGCCCTACCTAAGTGTTGGGCAGAATTTTGCACTGGAGGAGGAATTTTGTCAATTTGTGAATCCTCCATGAGACATTCATTTTGGTGCATGTCCTTGGCCTGGAGCGGAATTTTGTTGTGGAGGAGGAATTCATCAATTTGTGAATCCTCCATGAGACCTCTGTTTTGGCGCCCTGTTGAGTGCTTGGGCAGATTTTGGCCATGAAGGAGGAATTTGATGTTTTCTACCAATTCAGGACACACACACACACACACACACACACACACACACACTTATATGAAATATAACATTTAAGTATAAGTGGTATCTTCAATATGCCTTTTTCCTTTCTTATACTTTAAGTTATATTTCATATATAGTGTCAGGATGTTTGAGAGTGGTTTCAGGTCCCTAGGAATCATAATGCAAATTTTGGATTTTGGAAGATCTTTCAAATTCTCAGACAACCAAATTTTAGGCCATTTTCGGATCAGGATGACATTGGTGGATTGGTGTGAATTTCTAGACTTGGATGATTTTGCATGCTTTCCTCTTTTGGAATAGGAGTTCCAAACTTAACCATTTTTTTGATCCAACTTGTCGGCCTTCTGACTCTTCTAGATTTAGAAATGGTCTTCAGGTATGTTCAGTCTTTAGCTTCTTCAGAGATATTCAACTTTCAGTGTTTTCCTGTGAAGATCCTACCAAAAATAGATTTTCCCAAATAGTAAGTGTTTCAAAATGTCAAGATTTGGGCAAAATATGTCACAAAAGCACTTGCCAAAAATAGAAACTTACTAAAAATAGAAATTACTAAAAATAATAAGTTTGATTTTTGGCAAAATTAGACCAATTCGGGAGGCAATGAAACTTACAAAAAATAGTAGGTGCTTAGAATTCGCTGAAATTTTACTCGGAGGTTCCTTGAAGGGTCCCGATTCCAGTTCTAAGTTCAGTTTTTCCAAAACCCTAAAAGAAACCCCTAAAATCTAGGACTGAAGGCAGAAACCCTAAAATTAACAAAACGAGTCCTAGACTTAAGGAAATTTGCTCAAACGAAAAGAAAACTTAATCAATATGATCCCCAAACACTTGCAAAGTAGAGAGACTAACGAGACTCTTGTGAAAAGACCCAAAAAACAAAGCCAAAAGACCGGAAGGGCCTAAAAAATAGGGGGTCTCCATTTGCAATGGGGTGATGTGTGAAAACGTCAGAACATGTATTATGTATTGTCTAAAACAAAGGAATCAAGGACTAAAGAACTGTATGGTTAAACAAATATTGTTTGAACAATTTGACTTTAAATCACCTTGAACTGAGTTGTTTGTTTGTATTTGTAGTATTTACACTATGTGTAATCTTATCTTTGGTTCTCTTGATCGTTTCTCTTGATCGTTTTCTATAACTTTGTTGTAAATAATACTTATTCTGATTTTAAATAGAATCTCAACCCCTTAAACATCCTTATTACCTTTAATAAAAATAATTATTATCACCACTATTTTATTTTAATTGAAATAATATACACTTTCCAACATAAGAGTACATCTTCCACCTTCTAGTCTAAGGATAAGTTCCTGTCCTAATTATACGTGCCAAACAATACCAAATACAGTGTTCGGTAAACATCTTTAACAAATTACAGCCATTAAATGATGTCTAACAGAATTTACACGGAATGAAACATAAATACATGTATAACGCCCGCAATTAATAGCAATCTAATTATAGCAGATATTTAATCCTTCTGAACTGAGATATTAACTCCAATTCATCTACCTTCAATACAATTCTTACATGGGGCGTTTAGTTGGAAGGACAGCTGTATACAGTTGTTAAAAAATTACACATCATGGTCGTCCACTCAAATGCTTTCTTCCTATTCTTAGATCACCGTCTAGATTTTTGAATTGAAGAGAAAAATCTTTGATCGGCCATTGCCATTACTGCATAAATATGAAGTCTTAACTTGATTATTCTTTTCAGGCAGATGTAGTTGTTGCAGACCAACACATTGATACAATTTAGATTCTACTCTAATCCAGATCTTCAATTACCAGGTAGACAATAAGTTCTCTTTGATGGGTTTTCCAAAAGTGTTTCGATTTAATAAAGCCCACATTGTTATCATTTGATTAATGTTCTGTTTGGTTTAGCTCATGTTTTATATAGTAAAAATATATGTGGAATTAGTGATCAACTTTTGACTTTGGATTCTGTAATACAGTGTTGTATCAGTAGGTTAATGCTTTCTCAGTCCAAAACCTATTTAAACTTTTTCTAGAGGTCGTAGCTGTGCTAGGGAGGTTTCTGAGATCACAATAAATTTTAATACAGTCCATATTGAGTCTTGTATATTTTTTAATTTTTCATAATCTGAAAACTAGAATTAAGTTTTTAAGTTTGAAAAGATTATTCAAACTGAAATTGAAGTCATCTAATTTCGGAAGTCTATTATGTTAGCGCTTTTCATTTCTGATTTTGAAATGTATATGATACTTTTCATTTTTTACTATTATGTTAGCGCTTTTCATTTCTGATTTTGAAATGTATATGATACTTTTCATTTTCTACTATCTAACTAATTCTATCATCGTGATGATAGATCATATAGCATGATCCCAAACATAGTATGATCCATTATCAAGATGAAAGAATTAGTTAGAAAGCAGAAAAGAAAAAGTACCCTACACAGCTCAAAGTCAATGGATGCTATTGTAGTACATACCCTACCCCTCTTGTGGGATTTGAACTTGTGACCTCTCATTCAAGAGCACAAGTTCTTGGTCACTAGACCACAATTTTTTATTTTTTAATTAATAGTATTAACTTGACAATAAATTATGGATTATTTATCTTATTTCCTTCCTATTAGTTATATATATATATTTTAAAATATGAATCCATTTTTAAAAAATAATTAAAGTTTCAATTAGAATGAGATCTTTTATTGTAGGATTCATTATTTGTTTTAAAGCTAATTTTAATTTATAGATTGTAATTTTAAAAATATTTAAATCTTACTAAATTGATCTTTTCAACATAAATGTTAGTTTTATGGTCTATAATTTGAAGGAGGTATCCTAAAATTGCTTGTAAAAGTATAATTTATATTTATGTTGTACAAATAAATAAGAAACTTATCTGAGAAGTATGAAATTTTAGTTAAAACTGATCAATAAAATGTCATCTTACTTTACTAAAACAATTTTCTTCTATAATCCCTTTATAACATTAATAGCATCCTTACTTTCCAAGAAAATTATACTATTAATATAGATAGTAATAAACTCTTATTTATCATATGTAATTCTAAAAATAAAACTTCATTCTTTTCTAAAATAATGTTACATTATTTTTCCAAATTGAAAAAAACCCAAAACATGAAAGTCATATCTAGTTAATGTAACCATGACTATTTTGGAAGGAACAATGGAGTAGATGACCAAAAATAAATCCCTTTCATAAAGTTTCATAATCTAAGAAAAATCACTAGGACCTGGAAAGTATTTCTACTGCGAAATTCTAGACCTTAATACTTTCAGAACGCTTTCTCTATGGAGATTTAGATTCTCATTGAAAAAATCCCAACTGACTTACACATTTCAAATCATCTTCTCCTTGTGTCCATTCAATCCCTCATGATCTTAAGAAAGTTGTTTTCCATCCATTTCAAATTCTCCCTAAACCAGACCAGACTTATTTCATTTGAAACTAGTAATAGATCTTTTATCCCTAGACTGTGGCATCATCATATTTTGATAAGGCCCATTTCTTCCTTCTTGAAAAGAGTGTGTAATTTTGAGAATTTTTCATTATGCCTATCTTGAATCCCCCAAGTAATTGTTATTTGTTCAATAGAAAACTGCTGTTTTTAGTAATTGAAATTTAGTGAAATTAACCATCTAATGTATCTCAAAATAAGGTGGTGCTGTGTGCCATAGAGAGTAAAGGGTGCTTATTCCTTATGTATGGTGGCTATATGTACAAGAAAACAATCCAAGGTTATTACTCGACAACATATTAGGTGACTCATCACCACTCAAAGGCAGTTATATATCAAAATATAATAATTAATTATAAGAGTACATGATTATGACTTTTAGTCTTTAATAGCTAGTATAACTTTCCATGGAAATTTGGACTTAAAAGATATTATTCTCTTATTTGTTTGTGATGTGTCCTTGCTTGATTCCACTTCTTAATACTCATCTCTTGTTCTTGCATGCCTTATACATCGTGGAATGTCTCCCTCATTTCTGCAGGTGAAGTTAGCAGTTATTAATGGCTCAAGCAAATCTTATTGATACTATGCCCACAGACCAAACAGATGGAGAATCTCAACCAGTGGAGAGTCAACCATGGCTTATTCAGGTGAAGAAAAGATTTGAACGTCAGTATAAAATACAAGTACAATGCTCACATTCAGTCACCATTTATAGGGTGCCTAAATCCATAGTGGCTTTGAAGCGTGAAGCCTATGTTCCTCAGGTTGTGGCATTTGGCCCTTATCACAGAAATATGAACCCACAACTCTCTGCAATGGATGAACATAAGCTGGAAGCAGTAAGAAGAATCTTAACAAGGCTAAATAATATCACCATCAATACCTTAATCACTGAAGTTCAGCAATTAGAGAAGGAAATTAGAGATTGCTATGAAGGCCCGGTTGACTACAGTGGAGAAACTTTTGCCTGGATGTGCACAATGGATGCATGCTTTATTCTTGAATTCTTAAGAACTCCAAAAAGACGATATGATCAGAAGAATTTCAGCCTTGTTTTTCAAAATGCCGGTCACAGGAATGCTATATCATGGGAGATAATGAAGGACATTTTGAAGCTGGAAAACCAAATTCCACTATTTCTTTTGATAAGGATACTTCAATTAGAGTTAAGAAGCAGAGAAACAGCAATGTCAACACTAGCTACAATACTTAGCCACTTTGATGAATTCAGAGGCTTTCCCTTCTCTTTAGAACAGTCTCAGAAATTGGGAAGGAAAGAACAAATTAAACTGAGAATAGAGGCACATATCAAAATGGGTGCATGCCATTTATTGGATTTGTGCAGAAAGATAATTAAAGATTTCCTGACATACCCCATTGTTCCTGTTACTCCTGCTCCTAGTACTTTTGAATGTAATGTCAGTAGCAAGTGCCAAACTCTCGGTTGGACAGGCAGTACTAACCAGTGGTTGAGATCAAACAATGACCACCATAGTGATTGTATTAAAATGGGGAAATGTATTTCTACTTACTTTACTTCTAAACAAAAGTTCGGCAGAAATGTGGATGATGGTATGTCAATAGCTTCAGCTAAGTTGTTAAGAAGTGCAGGAATCAGATTTAGACCAGGAAAAATCTGGTTTGCAAAGAAAAGTTTTAGACGAAGTACACTCTTTCTCCCACAGATCAAAGTGGAACACAGTACAGAAACACACCTGAGAAACCTAATGGCTTTTGAAGAGTGTCAAAGCTGTGGATGGTATCCAGAAAAGACTGTAATTTTACGCTTCATGCTATTTGTTGATTACTTAATTGATTCTGAGCAAGATGTGGCTCTTCTTAGGAAGGAGGGAATCATTACAACTGCTTTGGGAAGTAATCAAGAGATAGCTTGCATGTTCAATAATCTCTGCAAGGGAATAACTGTGAGAAAATGTGATGAGTTTGAGAAAGTTGTGAAAAGAGTAAGAAGACACTGTAGGAGCCGATGTAGTGTGTGGATCAGCCAGTTCAGGAGAGAGCACTGTTCCAAGCCATGGTATGTTGTTTCCCTTCTTGCTGGTATGCTCATTTTGAGTTTGACAGCTGCACAAACTTTCTATGCAGCTCGAAACTCATCTAAGTGATATTTTTCTTTAACCAACCAAACAATGTTTAAGTAACAATGCTTTGATAAAAGAGCAATTGTGAAGAGGTGTGTGTTTTTTATAGTAAAAGTATTGTTTCACAAGCCTTACATTTAAGAATAAGTACAGAGGCTTCCAAACTTCCAAAAGGTTTCCAGTTTTACAGTGAAATAAAATAGGCTCTATTCATTTATACGGTTATACATATGTTTTCACAAAATTTTCACTATTTTCATTTCTATAAAAAATTGAATGTGATTTTGTTTTATAATAATAAATATAAATAATGTGAATGAATATTTCAGTATTTAAATACTAACAATATATATCTTTTAAGCTAATATTATATTGAAATTTATGTTTTCATAAATGAATTTTCCACAAGTTCTTAATTCTGAAAATCTATTTTTATCCTTATAAATTATGGAACAAGTAAATATTTTACATGTAAGTTATATTATATGAATAGTTATCTAATCTTAATATTTAATGTTTAGCATCAATTATGTTAAGATAGTGTAAATGATGTTTTAGGATAAATAATGTATAAGCACATTTTAGTTTAGATTATATATTGATCATTAAGTTGACTGAATTTTGACAAGTGTATTTTGTTATGTTTAAAATAATAAAGATGGGAGTGATGTTCAATTCTATAATTGAAAAATGATGCAAATAATGAGGATTATACGATATTCTATATTTCTATCCTAGAAATTTGATCTTATAGTGTGATGAATCTCCTAGACTTTGTACTAATCTATACCATATTATAGGATAGGTTTGGATGTTTGGAATAATCCCATCATCATGATTTAATCTTCATCATCTAAAGTTGACCTTATTTATATTGTCATTCAATTTTTCTCTATCACATGATTAGTGTGTGCATACTTTACACTTCTTGATGACCTTAAAGATTGTCCTTGTTTAGAAATACATTAAAGAGCCAATGCTAATGTGTGATAAGGTGATATGTTCTCCTAGATCAATCCCTATAAATTGTACAAAGATTAAAAATAATAGATAAGAGCTTTAGAATGTGGATTTATTGGTCCTTTAAAGTCACCAAGTAAAATTTGTCACTATTAATTTCTCATTCAATGATTTAGAATGAGAGAGAACATTTATCTTTTGGTTATGTTAGATTTATTACAATAAGTGTCCTAAAGGTACAAGAATACATCATCAAATCATTGACAAATGTGCTTAGCTAGCTTTGGGAAAGGAAGATCAAGGGGGTTAGTCAATTAGATTTTAAATTTGGAATTTGAGTTTGGATAGGACGTGTTAATGAGGATAAGGACATTTCCATGATTAAAAGATTATCCTAGAATATAGAAAAATAGGCAAGGGGTCTATATTATAAAAGATCAAATTTTATGTGAGCATAATTTATGATGTAGGAATATGCTCAACTCCACAAGTAATATTGTGTTAATCAAAAACACTTTTCTTCTTGTTTTTTCCTTCCTTGTCTTGTTTGTAGGAGTTGATGTTTAAAATCATGAATAATTGCAGTTTTCCATTAGCCAAATAACAAATTCATCTAAAAAAAGGGCCAAATGGGTATCTACAATGTCACTTTGGTGAACTTTGGATCATATTTGAGCGAGTTATAGTACTCTAAAACTTGTGGATGTGTACAAATATGAAAAAATTTCAAAAGGTCCAAATATTCTTGTAGGCTTGTTATGCACCTAAGAAAAATAAACCTTTATATGCTCCTCAATTATGTACTTGTGAAACTTTTCTATATGCCTAAATCTATGAAACTTTCCATTACTTTCAAATATGTCATGTTCCACCTTGTTTGTTGAACATATCACTTTGTTATTTGTTTCTCTACTTTACAAGAAAGGGATATCTAGTCATGTTTTTCTATGGGATGTTAGACACATCTCAATTCTAGCCAAATCCCCACTAGTTCCAAAAGGACCCCAATCACTCATAATTAATTAAGCTATCCACATTAAGATCCATTTGGTCCCTATTTCTCCACATGACAAAGAAAAAGAAAATTTTCTTAAGTAATCTTTGGACATCTCAAAATCCCTTGAAATTTTACAACTTTCCCTTGCACCAAGTTTTTGTTAGCATCAACCAAGGAGGAAGACTGAGAGTGGGTGGGGGGGGAAGGGTGTGTGAAGAATCAGTCTTCGCTAAAATATAAAACTTAATCATCAAATGCAAATCTGATAAACTGTGGTAATAAGACAGATAAACAAATTGAAACCACAACACACAACACCAAGATTTTGAAGTGGTAAACCCGGTAAGGGAAAAACCATAGTGGGAACCTACCCACAGTAAGATGATGCTTTGTAGTAGTATGTGAAAATATAACAATGGGGAATGCACATGCATTCAGTGGGGGGGTGGGGGGAGAGGGTGGGTGAAGAATCAGTCTTCGCCGAAATATAAAACTTAATCATCGAATGAAGATTTGATAAACTATGGTAATAAGAAAGATAAACAAATTGAAACCACAACACACAACACCAAGATTTTGACATGGAAAACCTAGTTAAGGGAAAAACCACAGTGGGAACCTACCCACAGTAAGATGATACTCTACAGTAGTATGTGAAAATATAACAATGGGGAATGCACATGCATTCAGGCACACCACCTAGAGCTCACTGGTCAAAAGTGCTACAACCCTAAGGGAAGTCTCACTAACTTACAACAAGATTTAGACTACAATCTAGAAGAAATGAACTAAAAGAATAGCATCTCCAAATGCCTGATTGTAGTTCCAGTTAAGCATAGATGTCTGGCCCACAACACCAAACTCTCCTCAATTAGAACAACAAAGGATGAATCAATTATTCAGACATAAACCTCTCTTTGATAATTCAGACATAAGATTGACCACCAAATTACGTGACAATATCACCAATATATACAAATCATCAACCTTGATAACAAGGTTGGCTAAACCGTCAACCCTCAACTACAAAATTACATCACACGATACAAAGATTAATCATGAGACAAATATAATGGTTTACATAGCTTAACATGGTCCTATAACAAATTCTAAAACATGCAACTCCATCAGAAATCACGCCAAGATCAATCGCAACATGCTACACCACCAGGAAAATCGCATAATATTAAAAATCATCACTGTTTCATAGAAACCACCAAAAAATCACACAACGACCAATGTAGATCACCAAAACAAATAAGACACAACTAGGAAATACTAGCAAGCATGTTAGAATCATGAGGAACAACTGCACCAACTCCATTTATCAAATCTTCTTTGGTCAATGTCTAAAAGCTCAAGAACATATAACCAATCAGCAATTGTCATGAAGAATGATAACTTGAGGAGTACCAAATCAAAATCCATATGAAATAAAGATACACAAGACCATCCCAAACAATATCCCAAAAACTTAGCATAAGATCTGATCACACTAGAATATACAAGAGGATATACCAAGCTCTGCAAAATAGTGATTAGCAAAACAAAACAGCAAACCAGATCATAAGATCTTCCCCATCTATAATCATTGGAGCAATACACAGGAATATGTTGACATCAATGACAACAACCTATCCTAGAAGCAACAATAACCAACAATATCCAACAATCTCCCCCTTTGGCATTGATGGCAACATATGAATGTGAAAAATAATCAATGCAAAGAAAAACGATATCTCCATCAAACTCTAGCAAACTCCCCCTAAGATCAGGACATATAAAGTAGTTTTTCACATGATCTTTGTCCCCCTTTGACAACAATGCCAAAGATCTTAAAATAGAAAACTAAAATTACTCTCCCCCTTAGAATATGAAACATGAATCTCTCTCCCCAAAACACAAACTACTCCAGTGGAGGAGCAACACCAACTCATCAATGCAGATAAAAGGATAAGATTGGGAAGTTTATCGTATTGATGCAAATCAATGCATCTAGTTCTCATCAGGAGGGGTGGACACCCCTAACTTGTCTCTCAAATAGACCAATGTATGTGCAGGTAAAGGCTTAGTGTAAATATCATCTATTTGTTTCTTTGTAGATGCATACTCTAGCTTCACCTTCTCTTCACTGACTTTCTCTCTCAAGTAATGATATTTGATTAACACATGCTTAGTCTTTGAATATTACACCATATTCTTTGACATGTTAATAGCACTAGAATTATCATAGTAAATTGTTGGCATTGTGTTATCATTGATGTCAACCGGTATATGAGATTGATGAGCAGTGTTGTCATTGATGAATACCAAAAATGGTGCCATTGATGTCAACAAGCCTAGAAGGTCACTGGTACACATGTCAGTGTTGACTTGTGTTGAAGATATAAGGACTATAGACTGGTAAATGACATGTTGTCAGTGCATTGTTGCTAGCCAACAAGAGACCAAGATGTTGGGCTATTGATTATGATGAAGAGGTGGAATGTTACCAAAATCATACCAACACTGGAGGTGAAGTATGTGTAGTACACTAGTATGTTGTATGGATGTAAATCAATAGGGCTCCCACCAGATAAAGATGCAGCCACCAAATGAAGAAGATATCAAAGGGTTAAGAGATGTCTAATTGATGATATATCTGATCAAAGTCAAATAAGGCATGTCAATGCAATGTTAGAAGCAGAATGAGATGACAAGGATCCTCTCACACCGATAAGTGGTAATACTAATCTTATCTCCCAATATGCATGGAATGCATCATAGTCCTTTGAGATAAGAAAAAAGAGTTAAAGGCAAAGGTTTGAAGGCACACACCCGATCAACTAGTGAAACACTATGTTCCCCTAGGTACATTAGATCAGAGATATTAACTGAATCATTTGAGTTGACATGATGAGTTGCTGGTACAAAGAAGGAAGAATATGTTTGTCACTTTAACAAACCAGTTGATAGGAGAACTGGTCAAATGATGAATAAGGAGAAAGGTGTTGCCATAAACATACAGATAGATGGAGGTTGTTGAAGGTTGATGACATGGTGTCCTCAAGGTGGTTTCTGGTAAGTATGTCCACCGATAAAGTTGATAAAATGCAGATACATAAAGCTCCCATCTATTGAAGATGTGCATGAGGTAGGTTGGCAAGTATACTGTCTGGTTTAGGTGTTCCACCAGAATAGAAGCAGTGTGCAAGGGTGAAGACAAACTAGTTAGGGTATAACCAGTAGGGTTTGTGAACCGGTAGACAAACCCGGTTGTGTGGTTGGTCGGTGATCTGGTCTGGACAAACATATAAGACCTAGAAAAGGTGGATGTCGACAAAGGGGCCACATGGAGTTGAAGTGTTGTCGATGAGGTAGGTGATGACGGTTTGACAATAATGTCGATAGCATGTTTCACGGGTCGAGAGCAGAAGAGTGTGGCTTGAGACTAATCAGAGGACAAAGACATATTTTGATGACTTCATGATTGAGGCTATGTCTAGGTGTTGATCAGGGTAGGTGAAGCTATCTGTGTGATGACTTCATAGGTGTTTGACAAGTGTAGACCAGAGAAGGTGTCATGTTTGCCAAAAAGGGAAAACATGTTATGAACAAAACAAGATTGGCGAAGTTTGTTTGATCCGTTGCTGGTGGTCAATCTCTGGATGAAGATCTAATTGGATTTTTTCTTCCTTGGGGTCAATGAAGAAACCCTAGCAAGCCATAAGTTTGAATGTCGGTCATGGCAGTAAAAATCAAGTATAAGTATGTTGACACATGACTGAAGATGATTGATAATGCTGTAGGTGAGATGTCAAAGGATAGAGAGTGAATGAGCAACAGTGAGCCAACTAGTCAGACACTTCAATGAGGATCATAGAGACTGAGTATTGAAGGTGCAACCAGTAAGAGGTTTTGGTAGAGGCAAAACTGACAAGGACAAATAAATCAGTATACTGCAAAGTGAGTTGTAGTGGTGAAAACAGGAAGTGCTAGAACCTACAAAAAGGGCATAAAAGGAGTTACAGTGCATTGCAAGTAGTTGAGGAGATCCGGAAACCCAAAGATCAGTGCAGAGTTAAGCCTGCAACTAAAGTAACTAGCAAAACTAAGAACTAGTAGTGAGAAGGTGAGAAGAGAACCAACAAAGAGTTGGAGAGAGGTGAACTGATGGAGAGACATAATGAGAGTTAAAAATTTATTTTGTAACATAAATATTACATTATCTATTTATGATATGATCTTATAATCACTGAGTTGGAGCTCAGTGCTCCTTGGGTTGGTGCCCTAAAATCAGGGGTTGGTTCTCCTTGGGTTGGTTCCCTAAAGTAGGAGTGGTACTCCTTGGGTTGGTGCCCTAAATGTTGTAACTGAATGTTTCATTGTGAGGCTATATTGGAGTAGTAGTCTCCAACAAAATTTCTCATCGAGGTTTTTCCCATCTTGGGTTTTCCTTATGCATATGGTGTTATGAGGTGTCCCTTTTATGTGTAGTTGCATATGTGTCATCCTCCCATCTAACCGGTACCCCTGGTTTATGTTAGATTTGTTAATTGGTATACATACATAAGATAAAAAAGGGTTAAGTTTGGAAATCACTGATTCACCCCCCTCTCAGTGACATCTTGTGTTCAACAATTGGTATCAGAGCCTAGGTTCCTGGTTGATAAGATTTATCTAGCTTGGGTAGATTCTAGTATTTGAACACAATGGTTTGTTTAGTGTCAATCCATAATCCTATTTTTGATTGTTCAAATTATTCTATTTGGAGTTGTAGGATGGAAGTTTATCTATCCTCTTTAGGGTTTGATGTGTGGATGTCGGTTGTTAATGGCTACTCTAGTAAAGTTGGTCCTCCCACCGACTCAGATGCAGATAGAAGAGACTCTTGTAATGATATAGCAATGAAGGATATACTCTTTTGGTTATCAGATGATGTCTCATCACAAGTGGATTGATGTAGATCGACAAAAAGCCTATGGGATAGATTGAAGAAGCTCTATGGAAATAAGCCTACCATTGCAAAACTAGTTTGTGAAGACAAGATGAGAAATGCAACTCATGTGTTTGCAGATGATGAAGGCATATCTATTAGTAGCCACAACAATGGTGAAGAAGGAACCCATGCCTCTTCATGACTCAAGAATTAGATGATGAGAGAAACACATCTGAGAATGATCATGCAGATCATTCCTACTAGCGAGATGTGTTTGGCAGTGATAGTGAAGGAGAAGAAGAAGATGAAGAAGAAGTAGATCTTGAAGGAGAACTTGTAAGTGCACTTGAAGAACTTAGTAGAGTGAGGAATGAATACAATTTATTTAAGAATGTTGCAGTTGTGAAATAGAACCGGTTGATCAGATGCCTTGAAGAATCTAAGAAATGTATCTCAGAGTTGAAGACTCACCAAGAAGACACCAAGGAGTGTCGGTGTAAATATATAGAGTCTGAGCTAGAGGCCAAGGATAAAAAGTATCAAAAGCTGGAAGGAGATATGGAGAATCTTTGAAAAGACCTTGAGAAGTGTTAAGATGAGCTCAAGGTGAGAATCCAATTTGACGGAAGTAGTGATGCCTTGGATAAAATGCTAAAGAAACAAAAACACTCCAGGGATACTAGAGGATCAAGAAGTGGTGTGGGTGAATGCTCCACTAGCAAGAGTGTCCCCCACAAAGACATTTTGTTTGTCTCCTCAATTGGAGATAATAAGGGACAAACCTTTACTGTCTGGAATTCTCTTGGGAAGGTTGATCTAGCCACAACCGGTGAAGACATGAAGCCTAGGATGATGACCAGTACTGCAAGAAGGAGGAACATTGTGGATGCCAAAGGAAAAGGAAAGATGGAAGAAGGCAGCTTCACCAAAAGCAAGAATAAACGAAGACAACATAGAAGTCTTCCTACCAGTAGAAGACAAGGAAATGCTACCGCCCACAAGACAAGGTAAGTATGGGAAAAGAAGAGATTGAATGGAAGAGCTGCAGAGTGTGGACAATCCAAGATCCATCCCTAGAGAAGAAGCCATTGAGATACTAAACCAGTAAGATCTCCTCATGAATGGAAAAACAATTTTGTAAGTTGTGTGCCCCCTTTCTCTAGTTATTGTTTTGCATGCAAGGAATATGGCCATATGGCAAATGAATGCAAAATGAATTCCAGGAATAGACAGTTTCCTCTTTCTAGAATCAACAATGTTGTCTATCAGAGGTGTAATGGCTTTGGCCATAAAATTCATAATTGCAGAAGGATGAACTTGTAGTCACATGCCAGTCGGTATAGCAGCTATTCTCAACATGGAAATGTGTATAGAACATATGAGAGACAAAGGGATTGGTGCAGGAGCACCCATGGCATAAGGAAAGTATATGGTCAAATTCATCATTTGAAATATAATTTATATTTGAAGGTCATTTATAATGTATTTGAATCCATTTGGAATGATTTGTAAGACTTGGAAGCCTAAAAATGTAAGCAAGTCCTGATTATGTCCTAGTTGTCCATATAGGCCCTTATAGATCAAGATGGTCAAAATTGTATAAAAGGCCATGAGAAGGATATCAAGTATGTAAAAGGTATTAAATAGATTATTTGGACATGTTTATGAGGTTTTTAAAATTTGGAGAGTCATTAAGAAAAAGTGTCAAAGTTGCAAGAAAATTGCAAAAGTGCAACATTTGCAAAAATGTAAAAGTGCAAAAATTGCACATAAAGTTGTAAAAGGGAAGATGAAGGGTCATAAAGGTAGTTGGATGGCTTATAACTACCAAAGAGTCTATAAATATGTTTTATTGGTCGAACCAAATCATTATTGGAAGAATAGAGAAGAAAGGAGAACATTTTGAATACATTTTGGTGCTATCTACTATTGTTATTTTGGTTGGCTTTCCAGTTTTTGTGTTGGTTCCAGGCCTTGTACGACCATGTATGGCCTGGAAACCTTTGTATATGTATAATGGATAGTTAGATATATTAATTACCTTTCTTTTCCTTTTGGTTTGGAGTTATTATGTTTAGAAATGAAGAAGATATGGAAGTTTTGGTGAAAGTTGTTAATTGCAGATTTGATACTTCCTGAGAACAGTCACATTGCAGCGTATAGTATGAACTCATATGATATTATTAAGACCTATAAATAGACTTATTGGAAAGATATGTGAATAATATTTCTTTTCCCTTTTGTTTGAGGCATTTTTGTTTATATTTGAGAAAGTTATGAAGGTTTTGGTGAAAACCGTTTGGAACTACCCAAAACCCTGATTCACTGCGACCAGTTTTAGAAAACGCATCATAACTTTGGATTTAACCGTTGGATCTTTCTATAATTTGGAGAAACGTTTTATAACTACCATTTATATAATCTGACTGGATAGATTGTCTTGGTGGTTTATATTTTAAGAGTTATTAATGACTGTTCATGACTGTAATTTCATGACCAGAATAGAGTAAATTTCACAGTTTGGACAAATTCTTGGTTTTCATTTGCAAGAAACGAATAGATGAAGGGTTTAAATCATTCAAGTTCAATGCATGATATATGGAGAAGATTTGATAATGGTTATTTGGTTGATTTTTTCATGATGCTCCGCATCAGGGATACATGGAATAAAAGGAGAAATGCCTTTGCAGGTTTGAGAGGTCCACCAATTCTTGTAGCTGGGTACAATTGCTTGACCAAAAGAAGATGGTTAAAATAGTTTCACAAAAGGTCCCACAATCATGCATTTGGCATGAAAACAGTTTTCTTTTACAGCAATGCTTCCAGTCATAATGTAAAATCTAGTAGAGCTTGGACCCATCAATAAAAGAAGGAAAGACCTACTCCCAAGACTGAAAATGAGAAGAAGAATGAGACCAAGTAGGTCTGGAGGAAGAAGCAAGAAGATGAAACCATGGACTAGCACTGTGCATTTAATTCACAAGTGATATCTACTAAGGCTTAAAGGGGATGCAGGACCATAAGGGGAGTAGTACATTGACCTTATTATTCACCCCCTCAGTGGAAGAGGAAAGAAGGAAAAATAGGTTGCTCCCAGTATGAAGGAAGGAAATGAGATGGTAAGTGTGTGTAGTGGCTCCCTTGGATACACACCTACAAATCAGAGATGGATCACTATTGTATGTGTCAATAGATGGATAATTAACAATTGGGATCAGATGTAAATTGACACAAGAATACATAAGTTAGAGGAAGATGCTCTGATAGTGTTGGTAAACCGGTATGTGTAGTAGGTTACTCGTATGTCTACTTGCCAATATTGCAGGTTATGCAAGTCAATGAGGTCCAGGATCATTGCAATAACTCCGACATTGTGATATGAAGAATTGGTTATGTCTTAGATGGTATTGGAAAAGACCTTAATGAGATATTATGGTCTAGTAGTTGATCATGTGTACATGCATCTTTTGGGGCTAACTGGTTTTTTTAATGGCATGATAGTGATATTGTATGGCATGGTGTACACCTAGGATCATTTCATGTGCTATGGTGGAAATAATGGAGCTAATAGATCATCGATTGATCACATATGCACAACTCAAACAGTATATGGTGCAGCTTGGAGCTCGCTTTAGAACTCGACAAGCAATGAGGACCTGAGATCTATGACTCAGAGGGAGTTGACAACTATATCTTTTGATTTTTATCAAGCATGCTAGACACAGGGGGAGTGCACGTGTCTATGGTTGTACTGGTATGATTGTGTTTTTGGAAGTGTCCAAGGTTGTGAGATATTTAAATGTCTATCCAATTGAAATCACAACTGGACCACTGAGGGTGTTGCTTGCAAAGAAGGAAAGTTACCTACATAGGAGAGTGGTCATTTGGTATGAGACAAGATACAATTAGTATTAGTGTCATCTTAATCACTTGGTATCAGCAATTTGGGGTTAAAATGGCTTCTGCATATCAAGAGGAAATGATGCAGTCTAACTGGTAGGTATGTTGTATTCACTGACACATGTGAACAATTAGTTTTAGACTTGTATATGCATATACACTTGGTTTATGAGAAAATTGGTGGTAGTTGATGGTTGAGCCCTCCATCTCAAATGTTGTGATTTGAGAGGATGCAATGTATGATGGTAAAAGGAGGAGAAGCATCTAGTAAATGAAAAGGGAGACAAAAAACTGTGTCAGTGCCTGATAGACACAACGAGGAGATAAACCTTGTTAGTGCCCTCTGTCATTGTTGTCAAAGGGGAAGATTGAATATGTAGCATGCCAGATACTACATGTGTTGACATCAATGCCAAAGGGGGAGATTTCTGGCATTGTATTGTCATTGATGTCAACCGATATATGATGGCAACCAATATGGTAGAAATTGATGAGTAGTGTTGTCATTGATAAATACCAGAAATGGTACCATTGATGTCAACAAGCCTAGTAGGTCACTAGTACATAGGTCAATGTTGTCTTGTGTTTAATACATAAGTACTACAGACTCGTAAATGATATGTTGGCAGTGCATTGGTGCTAACCAATAAGAGAGCAATATGTTGGGCTGTTGATTGTGATGAAGATGTGAAATAAAATAAAAATCACACCAACACCAGAGGTGAAGCATGTGCAGTCCATTGGTATGCTGTGTGGATGTAAATCAACAAGACTCCCACTAGATAAATATGTAGTCACCAAATGAAGAATATATCATAGGGTGAAGAGATGTTTGATTGAAAATATATCTGATCAAAGTTAGCTAAGGCTTGTTAGTGCAACGCCAGAAGCAGAATGAGATGACAAGGATCCTCTCCCACCGGTAAGTGGTAATATTGAGCTTATCTCCCAATATGCATGGAATGCATCATAGTCCTCCAAGATAAGACAAAAGAGTTAAAGGTAGATATTTGAAGGCACACATCGGATCAACTGGTGAAACACTATGTTGCCCTAGGTATGCACCAGATCATTCGGGTTGACATGATGAGTTCTTGGGACAAAGAAGGAAGGGTATGTTTGTCACTTTGACAAACCAGTTGATAGGATAACTAGTCAAATGATGAAGATGGAGAAAGGTGTTTCCACAAATGTAGACAAATGGATTTTGTTGAAGGTTGATGTCATGGTGTCATCAAGGTGGTTACTGGTAAGTATGTCCACCGGTAAAGATGACAAAATCCAGATACACAAATCTTCCATTTGCATGAGGTAGGTTGAAAAGTGTGCTAACTGGTTTAGGTGTTCTACTGGAAGAGAAGCAATGTGCAAGGGTGAAGACAAAATGATTATGATATAATGTTAGAATATTTAATCTTTACTTGGCTTAGGTTTATTTGTATTTAGTTTAGGATATTCCTTTGGAATTCCTACATGTAATTTGTCCTCTAGTACATGTGTGAGGACAAGTCATTTCTTTTATTTTCCTTTATTAAGGAATATTAGATTTCCTCCATAAGAGGATGTGGACACATGGCACACACATTTTATGAATGGTGGCA
Organism: Cryptomeria japonica; assembly: GCF_030272615.1. Lineage (NCBI taxonomy): Eukaryota > Viridiplantae > Streptophyta > Pinopsida > Cupressales > Cupressaceae > Cryptomeria > Cryptomeria japonica. The sequence goes on along the minus strand of NC_081411.1, from coordinate 289,135,446 downwards.
TTCATAGATTTGGGAGTTACTTTGTAACTCCTCTCCCCATCTCTATTTAAGATATGTCTCCTCTCTCATTTCTTCTTAATGCAAATATTGTAAAGAGCTTCTTGCTCTATCTCTCTCTCTCTCTCTCTCTCTCTCTCTCTCTCTCTCTCTCTCTCTCTCTCTCTCTCTCTCTCTCTCTCTCTCATTTTAGGTATTGCCTCATTCATAATATCACAAGGGGTTTTTCTTTTCTTTTCCCCTTTCAAAAGTTCTTGTGCCTCCTTCTTCACATTTGGGTGATTGCTCCAAGGTTTTTGCATTTCTCTTGGTAACATTTACTTCATCAATAAACTTACTTGGATTTCATTTTTCTTTCCTTTCTCTTTTATTTCCTTTCATGGTATCAGAGCAAGTTTCTAATCCTTGTTTTAAGTTGACACTGATGAAGGTTACCATTCTGTGGAGTTCACCTTGTTAGAGGCATTCTTGAGAGGAGAACAAGTTCTTTTTCTAATATTTTCTATTGTGCAGGTTTTGGTTTCAGATTTTAACTTTTTTTTTCAAACTTGTTAACAAGTTTGCTTGCAGGTTTAATCTTCTATTCTATTTTTTTTTTTAATTAAAAAAAGGGCTTTGGAAGGCTTGCTGCCAAAGTTTCTTCTTTCTGGTTTAAATTTGTGCCTTTGGAAGGCTTGCCGCCTATGTTTCTATTTTTTTTAGTGTGAATAGTTTGGAAGGTTTACCGCCAAACTCAGCCTCCTTAATCTATTTGGTCAGCTTGCTGCCAAATCTGATTTATTATTACATTGCATCTCTGATTTGTTTGCAGGTTTTAACATTTATTGTGTCTGCATGATTTTGTTAAAAAAAAAATTCATATTGATCTCTATATTATAACTATCTCTGTTTTTCCTATTATTTTCTCTAGGTTTGTGTATTGCTAGTTTTTTATTCCAGAAGTTTAATATTCTATAATTTCTGCTTGCTCTGTGTAAATCATTCTGAGTTTAACATCTTTTGTATTGTCTGGTTTTTTATTCCAGTATTTTGTATTGCAGATTTTTGTTAACAAATATTTAATATTATTTTGTATTTCTTTTTCTAACCTTTCCTGTAGGTTCTGTAATAAGGTTCTTGTATTTAATCTTACATCTTTATTTGTAGGTGTTATTGCTAAAACAAAGGGGGGGCTTATATTGTTACTTCATTGAGTCGAACATTTTTTGCAGCTTCTACTTGTAAAAGGTTTAAAATCATTGTGTTCATTGTTCTAAATTGTATTTCATACAGACTTAAGGTATTTCTCTACATATAGTTTTAATATACCACGCCAAATAGTCACACCAAGTTTGACTGTCAAGTCACAGTTCCAAATCATTATTTTTCTAGTTGTGCCTACTTTGTGATCCAAGTCTAGTATTTAGTGGCTTGGACTGTATTTTTTTTGGCTTGGCCTTCATCCTCTTTGCCTGTGATTTGCCTACCTTCCTCAATTATTTTTTTTTAAACCTGATTGTTTTCTGCAGTTCTTTCATTCATTTCAAAGTTTATGTGTCCTTATTTGCTGGGGTCAATTATTTTTTTTCTTGCTGTAGTTAACCGTTCAATTATATTTTGCTTGTTCTATCTTGTAACGTCTCTGCAAGGCTCAATATTCTCTACCATAACGCCTATTATTGCTTTGGTTCACCTCGGTGCCTTTTTATGTTCTATTTTTAATTTTTCATTTGTAACGTATTGAGCTTATAACTTCTCCACGTTTATTCTAGTTTTAAAATTTAAAATCATTCTTGATTTATTAAAAACTTTATTTCAATCAAATTTAGGACTAATCTTTATAAAAAAAAAGTTTGAATCTCTTTTCTTATTCATGCGTATCTTCAAATTTAAAAAGTTATTAAAAAAAGGTTTCTTTAAAAAGTTTTTTTATAATAAAGTTAATTTAATATTAAAACTTTAAAAAGTTTATAAAGTTGGTTTTAACAAAGTTTTTTAAGTTAGTTTTTTTAATAAATAGTTTGTTTTATTAAAAAAAAATAATAATAACAATTTTTATTTGTTATTAACTTTCTTTCTTTATTTATTTTTTTTGAAATTAATATTTCTTGATATATAGTTTATATATATATATATATATATATATAATTCAAATTGGGTTAATTTTTAATCAAGGAGGTTATTTATTTATTTTTTCATCTTTAATCCAAAAAGGGGTACTTTTTTTATTAACTATTATTGTTTAAGCTTAGATTGCAAATATGTCTACATTAATTCCGGAAATTAAATTAAATAGTTCCAATTATCATTCATGGAAAACACATATTTCCTTTATTTTTCGTTTCAAACACCTTTTGGATGTTGCTACTGATAAAACCTTTGAGCCCGCTACAACTGATCCTCAAGCTGACCAAGATAGATGGAAGGCTCAAAATGAGGAAGCACTTGGTTTAATTGGTATTTCAATGGTTCCTGATTTGTATGTTTTAATTGGAAATTGTACAAAAGCACATGAAGCTTGGGAAATTTTAAAAACAACTTATGATAGCTCAAATGAATCCCGAAAAATTCAGCTTCAAGATCAACTTGAGGATCTAAGGTATACAGATTTTAAAACTATGGATGAATTCTTATTAAAGTTTGATTCTGTTAATAGTCAATTAATTGGTTTAGGAGTTACTCTAGCTGATTTACTTTTAATTCATCTTATTCTTAAAAAATGTCTTCCTCGTCAATTTCAACAATTTATTACGAATATTCATGCTCAACTTGCTATTCCTAGCTTAGCTACTCAATTAACTTATGATATTTTTCATAATTTATTGCGTCAAGAGGAAGCTAAATTAATTCAATTTGGTACTCTTAAAAGTAGTGAACATGCTTTTATGTATAAAAATCAAAATCATAATCATAATCATAATTATAATCATAATAATAATCAAAAATCTTCTAATTATCAATCTCATTCTAAATCCTATCATAACAATTCTCATAATAATACATACAATAATCAAAGGAATAATTCTCAAACAAGACCCCATTGCACATATTGTGGGAAAGATGGACATATTACTAATAATTATTTTAAGAAGCAAAATGGTAAAAAGCCCATGAACCAAAATAATAAAAATAATCAACAACATAAACCTCATTATAAGAAAGGTAATAATAATGGTAATTCATCTCGTCATGCATTTACATGTACTTATAATGTTTCTCAACCACTTGAGTGGATTATTGATTATGGTGCATCTCAACATGTTACTTCTCATAAAGAATGTTTTGAATCTTTGCATCCTGATACTTCTAATATTCCTGTTCATTTGGCTAATAATCATAGTTGCAAAGTTGAAGCTATTGGTGATGTGAATTTTCCTAATGGGAAATTACATGATGTTCTTTATGTTCCTGAATTAAAATCAAATTTGATTTCAGTTCCTAAACTTTGTCAAAATTATGAAATTAACTTTTATAGGGGCATATGTTATATCATTGATCCAAATACTAATCATATTATTGCTACTGCTAAAATGTATAGTGATAACTTATTCAAGTTCTATGAATTTGCTCCTCCAAAGTATTCTTTGCTTACTACTGTTGATTTTACTATATGGCATGAAAGACTTGGCCATCTCAATTCTGATTATATTTCATTGATGCAAAAAGCAAATATGGTTGATGGATTGCCTAGTATTGTTCCTTCTCAAATTATTTGCAATGGTTGCATGAGTGGTAAGATGCATAGGGAACCCTTTCCTCATGGTCAATCTTGGAGGGCATATACTAAATTGCATCTAGTTCATAGTGATCTCTTGGGTCCCATGGAGAATCCCTCCATCCAAGGTTCAAGGTTAGCTCTTACCTTTGTTGATGATTTTTCAAGGAGAACATGGATATATTTCCTTCATAGTAAGGATCAAGTGCTTGATGTGTTTACTGAATTTCATATGTTTGTAGAAAGGCAATCTGGTTCTAAAATTAAGATTCTTCGTACTGACAATGGAAGAGAATATGTCAATAATGCATTTAATGCTTATTTGAAATCTTTTGAAATTAAACATGAGCTTACCGTTCCTTATACACCACAACAAAATGGTGTGGTAGAACAGAAGCATAGGACAATTGTTGAAATGGCTAGATGTTTATTGCATGCAAAAAATATGGATTACAAGTTTTGGGCTGAAGCTATGGCTTGTGCAACTTATTTAATTAATAGAACACCTAGCAAAGCCTTAAATGATAAAACTCTTGAAGAAGCTTGGTCTGGTAGAAAGCCCAATTTGCAGAATTTAAGAATTTTTGGTTCCATAGCTTATGTTCACAAACCTAAGGAGAAAAGAAAAAAATTAGATGCTAAATCTTCTCCTTTTATTTTTTTTGGTTATGATGAAAATACTAAAGGTTATAGAGTTTACAATCCTATTACTATCAAGGTAAAAGTTGCAAGAGATGTTTGTATTGCAGAAAAAGGCATTCATGATTGTTCTAAAGTGGAGGATGATGAACTTGGTCAAAGAAAAGTTGTGCTTGTGGAGGACCAACCTCCTTCTCTTAACCCTACTCCTAATGCATCTCTTTCTATTCCTTCTAGTGATAGTGATGATGATAATAATAACTCTACTCCTCATGAATCTTCTTCTAGTGATGAATCCATTACTTCTAAAAGAAGACCTAAATGGTTTAAATCTTTAATTCAAGATAGTGATGAATACTTAGCTAGAATGGATAGACTTCAAGCTAGAAGAGTTAATTATTGTAAGTATGCTTTAATGACTACTATTATTAATTCTAATGATCCTAAAACATTTGATCAAGCTAAAAATCAACCACATTGGCAAAAAGAAATGAAGGAAGAATATGATACTTTAACTTCTAACCAAACTTGGGATTTAGTTCCCTTGCCTCATGGTAAAAATCTTGTTTCTTGCAAGTGGCTTTATAAAACTAAATTGAATGCTAATAATCAAGTTAGTAAATTTAAAGCTAGATTAGTTGCTAGAGGTTTTTCTCAAATTGAAGGCTTAGATTATACTGAAACTTTTGCTCTTGTTGCTAAAATGCCTACAATTAAACTTGTGCTTGCTTTAGCTTCTAGAATGAATTGGCCTATTCACCAAACGGATGTTAAAAGTGCTTTTCTTAATGGTGATTTACATAAGGAAATTTATATGTCTCAACCTCTTGGTTTTATTAAAGAAGGTAATGCACACTTAGTTTGTAAATTAAAGAAATCAATTTATGGATTAAAGCAATCTCCTAGGGAGTGGTATTCAAAGATTAATGCATTCTTTCTTTCTCAAGGCTTTATTAGAATTAAAAATGATCCTAACTTGTATATTAAACATAGTGAAGATGATATTATCATTATTATCTTGTATGTAGATGATTTGATTCTTACTTCAAGTTCCAATACTTTGCTTTTTGATATTAAGTTTCAACTTAATCAAAAATTTCAAATGACTGATTTAGGTCTTTTACATTATTTCTTAGGAATGCAAATTTGGCAAACCTTTAAAGGAATTTTCTTATCTCAAAGTAAATATGCTCAAGATCTCATTGATAAGTTTAAAATGAATGATGCTCACCATGTTTCAATTCCTATTGAATTAGGCACTAAGTTAATGCTTGATATACAAACTGCTTTTGTTGATCTTACCTTGTATAGACAATTAGTTGGAAGTTTGAACTATTTAACTCTTACTAGGCCAGATATTGCTTATAGTGTTGGTTTGGTTTCAAGATTCATGTCTAAACCTCAACAAACACACTTTAAAGTTGCTAAGAGAATTTTAAGATATATTAAAGGAACTATTAATGTAGGTTTGTTTTATGATGCAAATTCTGATTTTACTTTAAAAGGTTTTACTGATTCTGATCTAGGTGGAGATCCCAACGATGGGAAATCTACTTGTGGTTATTTTTTTTTTGTTAGTTCAAGAGAAATTTCTTGGAATAGTAAAAAGAAACAATCTACCTCTCTTGGATCCATTGAAGCTGAGTACAAAGGATGCACTAATGCTTCCAAAGAAGTCTTGTGGCTTAGAAGACTACTTGAAGATTTGGGTCTACCTCAACACAAACCAACTCCATTGTATTCTGACAACCAAAGTGCCATTTCCTTGGCTACAAATCCAGTTTTCCATGCAAGGACAAAACACATTGCTCTCCAACACCACTTTATTAGAGAACAAATTGAAGACAAGCAAGTTTCACTCCTCTATTGCAAGGGGGAAGACCAAGTTGTAGATATATTGACCAAGCCACTTTGTAAAGAAAAGTTCCAATTTCATTGTAAAAAACTTGGATTGCAACCCATTGAAGGGTTTGATGTAAACTCCCCAAGTAAAGCTTAAGGGGGGGTGTTAGAATATTTAATCTTTACTTGGCTTAGGTTTATTTGTATCTAGTTTAGGATATTCCTTTGGAATTACTACATGTAATTTGTCCTCTAGTACATGTGTGAGGACAAGTCATTTCTTTTATTTTCCTTTATTAAGGAATATTAGATTTCCTCCATAAGAGGATGTGGACACATGGCACACACATTTTATGAATGGTGGCATTCATAGATTTGGGAGTTACTTTGTAACTCCTCTCCCCATCTCTATTTAAGAGATGTCTCCTCTCTCATTTCTTCTTAATGCCAATATTGTAAAGAGCTTCTTGCGCTCTCTCTCTCTCTCTCTCTCTCTCTCTCTCATTTTAGGTATTGCCTCATTCATAATATCACAAGGGGTTTTTCTTTCCTTTTCCCCTTTCAAAAGTTCTTGTGCCTCCTTCTTCAAATTTGGGTGATTGCTCCAAGGTTTTTGCATTTCTCTTGGTAACATTTACTTCATCAATAAACTTACTTGGATTTCATTTTTCTTTCCTTGCTCTTTTATTTCCTTTCATATAACCAGCAGGGTTTGTGAATTGATAGATGAACCCAGTTGTGTGGTTGGTCGGTAATCTAGTCTGGACCGACATAGAAGACCTAGCAAAGGCGGATGCTGACAAAGGGGCCACATGGAGTTGAAGTGGCATGCATGCACAGGTCCATGAAATGTTGTCAGTGAGGTAGGTGGTAACTGGTCGACATTAATGTTGATAGCATGTTTCAAGGGTCGAGAGCAGAAGAGTGTGGCTTGAGACTAATCAGAGGACAAAGATCTGATTTGATGACTTCATGATCAAGGTCGAGTGGCCAAGTGTTCATCAGGGTAGGTGAAGCTATCTGCGTGATCACTTCATAGTATGTTTGACAAGTGTAGATCGAAGAAGGTGTCGTGTTTTCCAAAAAGGGGAAATGTGTTTGGAACACAATAGGATTGGTGAAGTCTATTTGATCTGTTGCAGGTGGTTGATCTTTGGATGAACATCTGGTTATATTTATTCTACCTTGGGGTCTATGAAGAAACCCTAGCGAACCAAAAGTTTGAATGTTGGTCATGGTGGGAAAACTCAAGTATAACTATGCCAACTCATGACTGAAGATGATTGATGATGCTGTAGGCCAAATGATAAAGGATAGAGAGTGAATGAGCAACATTGATCCAACTAGTCAGAGACTTCATTGAGGATCAAAGAGTGATTTTTAAAGGTGCAATTAGTGAGAGGTTTTGGCAGAGGCAAAATAGGAAAGGATAGAGAAACTAGTATACTGCAAAGTAAGTTGCAGTGGTGAAACTGGAAGTGCTAGAACCTGCAAAAAGGGCAGATAAGGAGTTGCAATCCAGTGCAAGCAGCTGAGGAGATCTAGCAAGCCAAATATTAGTGTAGAGTTAAGCCTGCAACTGAAGTAACTAGCAAAATAGAGAACCAACAGTGAGAAGGTGAGCAAAGAACCAAGAAAGAATTGGAGAGAGGTGAACTGATGGAGAGACATACATGAGAGTTATAAAATGGTTTTGTAATAGGAATATTACTTTTGTATCTATGGTATGATCTTATGATCACTAAGTTTGAGCTTAGTGCATGGGGTGGTGCTCCTTGATTGGTGTCAAAAAATTAGGGGTTGGTGCTCCTTGGGTTGGTTCCCTAAAGAAGGAGTGGTACTCCTTGGGTTGGTGCCCTAAATGTTGTAACTTAATGTTTCATTGTGAGGCTGGACTGGAGTAGTAGTCTCTAGAAGTATTTCTCACCGAGTTTTTTTTCATCTTAGGTTTCCTTCCTACATATGGTGTTATGAGGTATCCCTTTTATTTGTGGTTGCATTTGTGTCATCCTCCCATCTAGTTGGTATGTCTTTTTATGTTAGATTTGTTAATCGGTATACACACATAGGATAGAAAAGGATTAAGTTTAGAAATCACTAATTCACCCCCCCCTCTTAGTGACATCTTATGTCTAACATAAATAACAATAGTCTCATCATAAATAAATCTGATATCTTTCAACATTTTCTTCATCCAAACTACCTGAGTGCAATTACTAGCAACAAAAATGTACTCAGTTTCAACAGTAGATAAGGACACTGAATCTTGTTTCTTGCTAGCCCATGAAACCAACTTCTTACCCAAAAAGAATGCTCCACTGATAGTGCTCTTCCAGTCATCAACATCGCCAACCTAATTAGCATCAGTGTAAGCACATAGCATGAAATCATTTTTCTTCAAATACCATAACCCATAATCTGCAGTTGCCTTTAGGTATTTGAATATCCACTTAACAACAGTGACATGACTCTCTTTTGAGGCCAGGTTGATATCTAGAAGCCATCCACACAACATGCATAATGTCTGGCCTAGTCTAAGTAAGATATAGTAGTCTACCAACCATAGATCTGTACAAACTCTGATGAGATTTCAAATATTCATCATTCTTAGACAATTTACATCCAATCACCATAGTAATTCCAACTGGTTTGGAGTCATCTAACCCAAACTTCAGTAATTCCTTGACATACTTAGTTTGAGATATGAATATACCTTTTCCAGTCTGTAAAATCTGCAAACCTAAGAAAAATTTCATCTCTCCTATCATAGACATCTCAAATTCTTTTTGCATATCACTAACAAACTTCTTTCTCAAGTCATCACACATCCAAAGATAATATCATCAACAAAGAATTCAACAAACATGATGTTATCATTCTCAATCTTGAAATACATATTACTGCCAACAACACCTTTAGTAAATCCCAATTTTAACAAATATTTATCTAATCTAGTATATTAGGCTGTAGGGGCTTGTCTCAATCCATAAAGGGCTTTCTTCAATTTGCATACCATGTCTCCATCATCTGATGATGAAAATCCATTTGGTTCTTTAATGTGGACTTCTTCCTCTAGATCACCATTCAAAAAGGTAGATTTGGCATCCATCTGATATACCTTGAAATCTTTATAAGTAGCATAAGTAAGCAATAGTCTAACAACTTCAAGTCTGGCAATTGGAGCAAAAGTCTCCTCATAATCAATTCCTTCTTTCTGAGAATATCCTTTACAAAGTAGTCTAGATTTATTTCTGACAACTTCACCGACTTCATTCAATTTGTTCCTAAATACCCATTTAGTACCAATAACGTTCTTATATTTAAGTCTAGGAGCAAGTTCCCAAGTATTATTCCTTTCAATCTGATCTAGTTCTTCTTCCATAGATCTCATCCATTTTTTGTCTTTACAAGATTCAACAACATATTTAGGTTCAACTTTAGAAATTAAGAAAACTTCTTCAATAGCTAACCTTCTTCTAGTCAGTGCACCTTTATTCTTATAAAATATAATATGATTTTTAGAATGATTCAGTCTTACATACCTCAAAGTCTTTTGTTTGTTCTAATTATCAGGTTCTTACACTCCTTCAGTAACAAAATCAACATATGGGTTAATTGTCTCTACTAGATCATCCTGCTTAGGCTCTTCAGTCTGAATAGGCATTAAAACAATATGTTGTCCATCATCATAACCACATGCTCTAATCTCTTTTCCAAGGTTCTCATCCACCTTCATATTTTCACTCTCCACTATCTTCCTGAGTCTCTTATTGTAGCACCGGTAGGCTTTTCTCTTTGGAGAATATCCCAATAAAATTCCTTCATCACTTCTATTATCAAACTTTCCTATGTCCTCATCTCTCTTGATATAACATTTTCTACCAAATACTATGAAATATCTCGCAATAGGAACATGACCAAACCAAAGCTCATAAGGGTTCTTACTAGTATGTCCTTTGATGTGAACTCTATTGAATGGGTAAACAACAGAGCTAATGGTTTATTTCCAGTAGATCTTTAGAACATTTCCTTCAATCAGCATAGTTCTTGCAATATCCAAGATAATTTTGTTCTTCCTCTCAACAACTCCACTATGCTGAGGGGTTCTAAGAGTAGATAATTATCTTCTAATCCCATGCTTCTCACTAAATGAATTTAACTTGTCCAACACTTTTGATTTCTCCTTCAAAAAGACAACCCACATCATCCTAGAATAATCATTAGTTAGTAGCATAAAACCTCTATCACCCTACACACTTCTAACATTTGTAGGTCCACATATGTCATTATGTACAAGATCTAGCAATCCTTCTGATGTATGCTATTTTCTTTTGAAAGAAATCATTGTTTGCTTACCCAAATGACATTCCTTACATATTGGATTAGCAAGATTAACAATCTTAGGTAGATCTCTAACAACATGTGTAGAACTGATCTTGATCATTGAATCAAAACTTACATGACACATTATCCTATGACACAACCAACTCTCACCAATCTAAGCAATCAAACAAATTTTCTCACCAACATTCAAATAAAAAATGTTTTCTTCATTCTTAGTTCTATATAGGTCTCTATACTCGAAGCATTTCAAATCTTGTATTTCCCATCCTTGAATTGTAGATCATAACCTTTATCAATCATCTACCCAACACTCAAAAGATTATGTTTCAAACCTTCAACATACAAGACATCATCGGTGTTATGATTGCCATGAAAATAAATAGAACATCTCCCTTGGATTAGACATGCTTTGTCATCTCCAAATCTCACTATTCCACCATCATAGCTTTCCATACTGACAAATTTGCTTTTATCACTGGTCATATGATATGAACAACCATTGTCAATTACCCTTTCATATTTCTCTTTAACTTTAGCATCTAAAGTTTTCTCCTCAATAGTACAACTAGATGAATCAACAGGTACAGGTCCATCTTGCTTAATGGCAAGGAATACAACTTCATCTCCTTTTGATTCTTCATCTATAATACCTTCATCAACAACATAGTACTATTTCTTCTGATTCCTATGCTTTTGGTTAGGCTTGTAAGACTTGTCATACTTGTCATTATTTTCATATCTATCATTCCTATCATGCTTATAAAACTTATAATGCTTGCCATACTTAGCCATTCTCTCCGGGCATCTAGAAGAAAAATCTCATATCTTATTACAAGTGAAACATTTCAAAGGAAACTTTCCATCATACTTTCTAGCTACTTTAGGCAATCTCTAGGCAATCAGTGCTTCAAATTCATCCAACTCCCTTTCTTGCTCTTCCATCTCTCTTCTCTCTCTTTCATATCTACATATTGTGGACTCATCAGGATCATATCTCTTCTTACTGGATATAGATGCAAATTCTCTAAATGTAGTTTCATACTTTCCATGTGATTCTCCAAACTCAACTAGCTCAAATGCAGCAAGCTTTCCAACCAACATTTCTCTTGTCACTGTAGTCACACTCTACATCTCATCAATAGAAGCAACCTTATGTTTATATGCAGGAGGGAAAGATCTCAACACCTTAGCAACAATTTTATCTTCCTCAATTGTTCCACTGGCACATCTAATACCTAGGACAAGATCATTCACCTTATCCATGAAAGAGTGTATGTTCTCATCATCTCCCCTCTTCAAAATCTCATACTTTGCTTTTAAACTCTACAACTTAGCAACCTTCCCCTGTTTATCACCTTCATATAGAATCTAAATATTTACCCAGATCTCATGTGCAGTCTATAGGCCTATTACATTTTTCATCTCAAAAGAAGTCACGGACTAGGAGGGACCTCAAAGAGATCAGTCCCGACTGGTCAGCAAGAGTAAACAAAATAGAAACATATGGACACGATGGAGGCAATGCATAATAGATTGAATTATATCATGAAAACTGATTACAACCAACCTGTAACAACCTGTTGGCATAACTAATGGTGTTGGCACAACTAGTTTATTAGTTAGTATTGTCATTGATTACTAACACTTACTGGTGAATAAAGCCAAGCTCATAGGAACAGAGGTGTGGTAAAACCCAATGCTTTAGTCATGGTTGCAACCAGTATGGAAGATTTAGTGCTTCCCTAATATGCATTAAGCAGTATGTTGGTAGAAGACTAATCAGTTGAGGGATAAATAGAGCAGCTGACTGGTCAGTCAAGCACCCGATAGGTGTTGAGATCAGTATCTTAAAACTAGCAGTTGAAATGATGATATTGTCACAAGAGGTGACTCAAAGTGCATTTTCATAATCTTATGTACAACCAGAATACTCTGGACAGATAGGTGATTAGTCTTCTTGATGATCAATAACCGGTGGCAAAAGATGAAGAGTTACACTGGTGAACCAGTGATATAGGTTGAAGAATATTATGTTGAACACAATATACCACCAAGAGGGGGGTGAATCAGTGGTTTCAGACCTTTTTCATTATTTCTGATCAAACTACAGACTATTAGTTATTCACTTAACAACTAAACAGTCATACCGGTAATACAAGAAAGAAGGCCAAAGAGATCATTCACACAATGGTAACTCTCAACACTAGATTTACGAGGAAAACCCAATATGGGAAAAACCTTAGTGAGAAAAGTTGTTGGAGGCTACTACTCCAATCCAGCCTCATAGCTAAAACACTAACTTACAAAGATTTAGGGCACCAACCCAAGGAGCACCAACCCTTGTACTTTTAGGGAACCTACCCAAGGAGCAGCAACCCCTACACCAAGCTTCAACTTGGTGATGTATATTGAAATACTCAATGCAAATGAATTGTGCAACTCTTTGATCAAATAAGTCTCTACCGGGTGACAGTCTTTTCTCCTCAACTAAATCTCACACTATCGGTTGTGAGATTACTTCCTTTGATTCTCATCCTCTATTGTATTTCTCTCCTTCTCTCACACAGTCTCTCAAAAAACTATGTCACTCTTGGATGATGCTTGCACTACCACACTTTGTTGGTTAGGCTCAACTACAAGACTATAGTTTTGCCAGTATAATCCTCTCACTGATATGCTTTCTCACACACATTGTAGCTTTCTTAAAACTCTTTCTATGGCATAGAAAATCCCTCTCCTTTCTCACTCTCTCTTCACTTAACATCCTTTGTAGAATCCCTAAGCTCTATCTTTATCTCTCATCTCTTAACCTATGATTTCCCATCAGAAAGCAATTCAAACTTCAAAGCATTTAAGGTTTCCTCTTTGTGACATGATCTTCAAGAGATCCAATCCAGCCTATTTTGGATTGATCACCTATCCTTCAAAGATGCATTTGCATATGGTTTGCATTATCCAATGCATATCCACTGATAATAGAAATCTTGAACAAGATCTCTTGCCTTGAAATCTATTGACACATAAAGACACTTTAGTTGTTTCCTTTTCGAGGACTTCCTGAATTAGATTTACTTTGCATTGATTTAGGCACCAACTACTCCTTGATCTTCCTTTGTCATTCCTTCTTTCTCAAGCCACACTCAATCAAATACAATCCAATGATTTGTGGCTCCTTCATTTGGTGCAGGAGCACCCCTTCAAGTTGATAAATCAGGCTCAGAGGAGGAAGGATAAGGAATAAAACATGTCTTTAGGATGTTTTATATGTGTTTCAATCATGCATTATGTGTTTGTTATAAAAGACCCCATCTTGTGAGCCAAACTCCTATTTTGGCATATTGATAACACAATTAGGACTTTTAGACAAAAAGGGGATCAATTGTGTGTAGGACATAGTTATCCTAGTATTTTATTACTTCTAGGGTGTTTTAGGAGGGGTTAGTCTTAACCCAAGGCATTTGGAGGTGAGAAATGACATTTTTGACAACTTTGTCAAAAGTTGTCATAAGCAACTTTTATGCAATTTTTGCACTTTTGTTTTTTTGAACTCCAATGGCTCTAACCTCTTGTTTTTGGTTGAGAACATTTGTGGAGTGGTATATTCATCTTGTGGATCCAATTCCCAAGGTTTGACTGTATGGAGGAAAGTTTTGATGACTGCAAACTAATGAAATTCTATTTTTTTGTGCAATTCTTGAGTTTTGGTATGGGGTATGGCATTGTAAGGATTGGGATCAATTCCCAATGATGCAAATTTGTTAGAATAGTGAGTCACCCTTGATTTGTTTTTGGTTTGAGGTTCATATTATGTTTTTTTCTCCTTTTATTCCAATTTTGTTGTAGGTGCTCAGAAAAATAGGGTTTACCTAGGGTTTTGTTTCTCCCTGGCCATAACTTGCAATTTATCAATGTGAGACTTACGGGATTGGGTGAAATGAAAGTATGGCCAGTGTATTCTAAGATTCCAAAATAATTTTTCAGGAGGAGCAAGGGTGGTGTGTGTTTGAACCAACCCTAGGTAGACATCTCTACATGGCTACCTAGTCCTTAAACAACACACTTACCCTAGAATGCAAATGGCGATGATTCTAGGCATGTAACCCTAGAATCCATGATGGTTTATGGTTCCCCACATTCTCATGGGGTTGTTATTGTATGACATAGTTTCTTCACAAATGGAGACCTAATGAGCCCTTTTGGATAGTTGACCCTCACCGGTTTTAGACCTTTGTTTGTCAGATGTTGACCCTTCCTTTTGAGGAATTGTGTAAGGCCCAAAAGGGTATTTGAATCTGTGACTTATTTGTCAGGGTGTTTGGGAAAGTTTGGACTTAAGGTCCCTTTAACCATTTCAAAGGGATACTAATAAAGAGGCCTAATTGTGAAGGTGTTATAGGGAATGGTGTTGAATCCTTACAACCAATGGTTGATTTGGTCTAGGTGAGCCATGTTTGATTCAAAACAAGCGTGGTAATGGTTAGTAACCCTTGGAGGCTTCAAAGTGTATATTGAAGCTAATTACCCAATTTGAGCAAGTATGAGTCTTGGAGATTGTGAGGTGTTGAGCTAATATTGTAGAGCCTTTCCTTGATAGGATCCTATTGTTGTGTTGAGGGGTCAGTGTCATATATCTTGGAGTGTTTTGAAGGATACAAGGAGGGATTTGCATCAAGTGGTATTAGAGCTAGTAACAACTTTGGTAAGGAGATATAGATTTGAGAAATGGCAGAGGGACAAGAAGGAAAAGTCCCTAGAGGACTGATCACTAACATGGAATTGGAAAATATTGTGAGAGAGTAGGCCACTTCTTGCAAGGAAATGCAGAGGGAGTTAGAGAGTTTGAGGGGAAGAGTAGATGGGAAGGAAGATGGAGGCACTGGTAGTGGTGAAGAAGGGGATGAAGATGAGATCCCTATGCTAGAGGAAGAGGTGATTACTCCCGACTAGAGGAACTTCCTTAATGCCCTCAAATCCATGGAGAGGAGAACCATGGAGAAGAAGATTGATTTGCCAACTTTCACTGGGAAGATGGAACCAGATGTAGTGGTAGATTAGATAGACTCCCTATCTAGTTTCTTTGAATGTGAAGACATTCCAGGACACCAGAAGGTGAAGATTGCTAATTCCAAGTGGAAGGGAGCTTCCATAACTTGGTGGAGCTTTTTCCAAGAGGAAAGAGAGAAGGACAAAAAACCCAAGATTGTTTCTTGGAAGAGGATGGTTGCGTTAGTAAAGGAGGCCTATGTACCCAAAGACTATGAAATTCAACTTCATATGAAGAGGCAAAATCTCAAGAAGAAGGAGATAGATGTGGACTCTTACACTGAGGAGTTCCAAAGGCTATTAAGACAAAGGAGGAAGAGAGTGAAAACATTTCTCGATACCTAAATGGATTAAGGTATAATGTTTAAGAAGAACTAAAC
The DNA here is from genome assembly GCF_030272615.1 of Cryptomeria japonica. NCBI lineage: Eukaryota > Viridiplantae > Streptophyta > Pinopsida > Cupressales > Cupressaceae > Cryptomeria > Cryptomeria japonica. The sequence continues at coordinate 289,119,507 of NC_081411.1, read as the reverse complement.
CTCCTTAGCCCGGATACCATTGGTAGATGCCATCAACTAGCCATCAAGGTGGAAGAGAAGATCAAGATGAGACAAGAATAGAACAATAGAGGAAGAGGAAGACAATAGAAAGGGGGAAGAAGTTTTTTTAGAAGTAAAGGAATGGTTTTGGAAACCAAGATGAAACCAATCAAGAAGGCACTAAAGGAGAGAGTAGTTCTAATAACAATGGAGGATACAATCAATGAGGTAACTTCAGAGGAAGAAGACCACCATTTAGGGGAAGGTCTTAAGGTAGAGGTCCAATCAGATGTTATAACTACAATCAAGAAGGGCACATGGCTAATAAATCTCCTGACAAACCTACTAGTTCCATGGGGGAAAGGAGGAGTAACTTGGCTCTTGAAGTTGATTGCCAAAGTGTGGCAAGTACAAATACATACCAAAGTTTCAATACCCCTGATAGTTATGGCTACCCTAAAAGAGGTTAAGCTTTGATGATCATAAGAGAAGTAACTACCATGAAGATGGTTGATAAAGAGCCCCCACAGAGAAAGTCCCTATTCAAGACCACTTGCAAAGCAGGTGGAAAGGTATGCAAGGTTATAATAGACTTCAGTTAAACTAACAAATTTGTGTCTCTAGAAATGGTGGAGAAGCTAAAGATGAGGAGACTACCTCACCCTTACCCCTACAAGGTCTCATGGCTCACCCAAGGTCAACAAGCTATTGTGGAAGAGAAGGCTTGGGTAGAATTCCAGATTGGAAGCTATAAGGATAGATTTTTGTTTGACATTGCAAAGATGGATGCTTGCCATCTTCTATTTGGGATACCATGGAAATTTGATTTAAAGGCACAACATGATGGTGCTAGGAACACATATTCCATCACCAAAGATGGTAAGGTGATTGAGATGTTACCTTTGATGGAGAGTGAAGAGTAAACCAAACCAAAGGAGGCCAAGGTGTTGATGTTAGGAGGAAAGAAATTCATGAATAACATGAAAGATGAAGGAATTGTTTGTTATGCCCTTGTTCCTAGTCCAAAAATGACAAAGGTGGAGAATTTTGAACATTAGAAAGAAGACAGATTGAGGTTGGCTGACCCTGTAGTACAACAACTACTAAACAAGTACAAGGGTGTCATTTCTTATGGCATGCAAAGGTCACTTCCTCCCATGTAAAACATAAACCATTGCATAGATATTATACCTGGATCCACCTTTCCTAATAAAGAAACATACAATCTCACACTTGATTAGAATGTTGAGATGGCACAACAGATTGAAGAATTGTTGGAGTCCAAACTGGTTGGGAAAATTTTGTGCCCATGTGTAGTCCTTGCAGTCTTGGCACCCAAAAAGGAAGGCACTTGGAGGATTTCCACCAACTCAAGGGCTATCAACAAAATAACTATCAGGTATAGATTTCCAATGCCTAGGATTGAGGATTTGTAAGATTTCTTGGGGGGTGCTAGATACTTTACAAAAATTGACTTGAAAAGTGGTTATCATCAAATTAGGATTAGGCTGGGAGATGAGTGGAAGATGGCATTTAAAACAAATGAGGTGTTGTATGAGTGGAAAGTCATGCCCTTTGGCTTATCTAATTCACCAAGTACCTTTATGAGGTTAATGAATGAGGTTTTGAGGGTTTTCATAGGAATTTTTTTCATAGTCTACCTAGATGACATTCTGATTTTCAGTCGAACCAAAGAAGAGAACCTAAAACATGTAGATCAGGTCCTAAGGAGATTGCATGAAGAGAAATTAATGATCAATTTGGAAAATTGTTTTTTTATGCGGGAAGAGATCGTCTACTTAGGATTTGTAATCTCTTATGGTGAGTTAAAAATGGATCAAGAAAAGGTGAGTGCCATATTGTCTTGGCCTACACGTAGAACAATGAATGATGTTAGCAACTTACATGGCTTAACCACATTCTATAGGAAGTTTATAAGAGGATTTAGCCATATTTGTGCTCCTATTATTGATACCATAAAGGGAGGACAAAAGTGAAGGTTCGGTTGAATAGAAGAGGAAGATAAGTTGTTTGAAACATTGAAGAGAAAAGTTGTAGAGTAGTCGGTCCTTGCCCTTCTTGATTTCAACAAGTTCTTCCAAGTGAAGTGTGATGCAATTCACATGGCTATTTGGGCAGTGCTTAGTCAGGGAGGAAGGCCTATTGCCTTCTTCAGTGAGAAGTTAAATGAGGCAAAGAGGAGTTATTCATCCTATGAACTAGAGATGTATGCTTTAGTACAATCCTTGAAAAAGTGGAGACACTACTTGCTGCCAAAAGAGTTCATAGTCTTCATAGACAATCAGGCCCTTAGTTTTATAAATAGCCAAGAAAAGTTGAATCATAGGCATACGAAGTGGTTGGAGACTCTACAAGCCTTCACTTTCACTCTTAAGCATAACAAAGGGGTCAAGAATAAGGTGGTAGATGCTTTGAGAGGAAGAGTCCTAACTACAAATCAGATCTAGTTGGAGAGTGTTGGAATAGACTCCTTGAAATCCATGTATGAGGATGATGAAGACTTTAGAGAGATCTATAAGGTATGTGCTTCATTTGATGAGTGGTTTCATGTTGATTACTCTAAATTTTTAATTCAAAATGGATTGTTGTTTAAGGGTGCATAGCTATGCATAATCAAATGCTCTATGAGATTAAATATAATTAGGGAGAAACATTGTGGAGCAATGGTAGGACACTTTGGCCTTGACAAGACACTAGATTTAGTGAAGAGGCACTACTTTTGGCACAAACTACAGACATATGTCAAGATATTTATGGACACATGTTTGATATGCCAAAAGGAAAAGGGGAAGTCCACAAATGTAGGCCTATATCAACCTTTACCCATTCCTTCAAGACCATGGGAAATAATAAGTATGAATTTTGTTTTAGGATTGCCTAGGAAAAGAAAGGATATGATAGTGTTTTTGTAGTGGTGGATAGTTTTAGTAAAATGGCATATTTTTTTCCATGTAAAACCACTTGTCATGCTTCTTATGTTCTATACTTGTTCTTCAAGGAGATTGTCTAGATACATGGTTTGCATTTGACCATAGTCTCTGATAGGGATGTGAAATTTATTGGACACTTCTGGAGGACCTTTTGGAAGAAGCTTGGTGCAAATCTAGCCTTCTCCTCATCCTACCATCCCCAAACGGATGGCCAAACTAAAGTTGTAAACAAGTCATTGGAAAATTTGCTAAGGTGTTGGACTAGATAGCATGGAGAGACATGGGATAGCATATTGTCTTAGGAAAAATTCTCCTATAATGATATAGTAAATAGAAGTACTGGTAAGTCACCCTTTCAGGTTATATATGGCATCCACCCAAGGGGTGTGTTGGAGTTAAGAGAACTATCTCAAGGAGAAGTCATTAGTGCTGATGGGGAAACCTTTGCTACCACCATAAAAGAGATCCATGACCAAGTTACAACTCAACTTCAAAAATCTACAGAAAGGTATAAAGATCATGCTGACAAGAAGAAGAGGGATGTCCAGTTTCATGTGGGAGACTTGGTGTGGGTTCACTTGAAGAAGGAAAGACTTCCAAAAGGCAAATATACAAAGCTTATGCAAACAAAGATTGGACCCTATCAAATCTTGAAAAATGTGGCCAAAATGCTTAAGAACTTCAACTTCCACCTGATCTTGGTTTATCACCTATCTTTAATGTACATTACTTAACTCTTTATAAATGTAATGTTGATGCAGGAGAAGACACAATTCAAGTTATTGTAGATGATGACATTCCCAAACATGAACCACTAAAGTTGCTTAAGGTTTTAGACACCAAGGTTGCAAAGAGAACAAGGAACAATGTTTATATGGAATATTTGGCATCTTGCAAGGGACAACCTAATTCTAAAGCCATCTGGATGACAGAAAAATAGATCAAAGACCATGGTGCAGACATGTAGGCCCTCATCTCAAGTAGACTTTGAGATTTATTCTTTTAGGGAATATGGTGCAGAAGCACCCCTTAAAGTTGATAAATTAGGATCAAAGGAGGAAGGAGAAGGCATAAAACATGTCCTTAGGGTGTTTTACATGTGTTTCAATCATGCATTGTGTGTTTGTAATTAAAGATCCCATCTTGTGAGCCAAACTCCTATTTTGGCATCTTGATAAGTCAATTAAGACTTTTGGACAAAAAGGGGATCAATTGTGTGTAGGAAATATTTATCCTAGTAGTTTAGTGCTTCTAGGTTGTTTTAGGAGGGGTTAGTCTTAACCCAAGGCATTAGGAGTTTAGAAATGACATTTTCACAACTTTGTCAAAAGTTGTCATAAGCAACTTTTATGCAAGTTTTGCATTTTTGTTTGTTTGAACTCCTCTAATGGCTCTAACCTCTTTTTTTTTATTTGAGAGGAATTATGGAGTGGTATATACATCTTGTGGATCTAATTCCCAAGGTTCTACTATACAGAGGAAAGTTTTGATGACTGCAAACTAATGAAATTATGAGTTTTTCTTGCAATTCTGGAGTTTTTGTACGGGGTATGACATTGTATGGATTGGGATCAATTCCTAATGATGTGAATTTGTTAGAATAGTGAGTCACCCTTTATTTGTCTTTTTTTTGAGGTTCATATTGTTTTTTGTTCTCCTTTTATTCAAATTTTGTTGTAGGTGCTTGGAAAACTAGGGTTTACCTAGGGTTTTGTATCTCCATGGCCATAACTTGCAATTTATCAATTTGAGACTCATGGGATTGGGTGAAATGAAAGTATGGCCAGTGTATTGTAAGATTCCAAAATAATTTTTCAGGAGGAGAAAGGGAGGTGTGTGTTTGAACCGACCCTAGGTAGATATCTCTATATGGCTACCTATTCCTTAAACATGACAGTTACCCTAGAATGCAAATGGTGATGATTCTAGGTGTGTAACCCTATAATCCATGATTGTTTATGGTTCCCCACATGCTCATGGGGTTGTGATTGTATGGTTTTTTCATTTGTACATAGTTGCTTCACAAATGGAGACTTAATTAGCCCTTTAGGACAATTGACCTTCACTAGTTTTAGACCTTTGTTTTTCAGACCTTGACCCTTCCTTTTGTAGAATTGGGTAAGGCCCAAAAGGGTATTTTAATCTGTGACTTGTTTGTCAGGGTGTTTGGGAAAGTTTGGACTTAAGGTCCCTTTACCTGTTGCAAAGGGATACTAGCAAAGAGGCCTAATTGTGAAGGTGCTATAGGGAATGGTGTTGAATCCTTACAACCAGTGGTTGATCTGGTCTAGGTAAGCCATGTTTGATCTAGAATAGGTGTGGCAATGGTCAGTAACCCTTGGAGGCTTCAAAGTGTATGTTGGAGCAAATTACCCAATTTGAGAAAGAATGAGTCTTGGAGATTGTGAGTTGTTGAACTAATGTTGTAGAGCCTTGCCTTGATACGATCCTATTGTTGTGTTGAGGGGTCAGTGTCATACATCTTGGAGTGTTTGGCAAGATACAAGGAGGGCTCTACATCATCATTAATGGTGATTATCTGTTTCATCAACCCTGTCGATAAGGCTTCACCAAGTCAACATGTTTTCCCCCTCTGCTCCTCATGGCATCACAATGATCAAGACATGGCCCACCAACACATAGTCGGTCCGACCAACACATACTGGTATATCCCTTTTCCTTTCAAGGTTTCTTCTCTTGTCAACCTTCAGACCGGTTTGTACTTTACCGGTAGTCCTTCATTCTTTATGTTCACCCTTATGTGAGTATCCATCATGTCGGTTGACATCAATGAAAACTTAGTGCCAATATGCCAACAATCTCCCCCTTTGGCATTGATGTCAACTTCTCACGATTCACTTCATAACTGATAATTTTCTCCCCCTTTGACATAATGACAAATGATATTGTGCACTCCCCCCTTGATCCATACTAAGGTCCTCCTTTGACCATTATCATCTCCCCCTAAGCCACATAGAGTTGGCCTAGATAGATGACAAAACTCCCAACTTGTGTTAGAGGTACTCAAAAGTGGTTATCGGTAATGGTTTGGTGAAAATGTCTGGTACTTGTTCACCAGTAGGAAGATAATCCATCCTTACCTCTTGTCCTTCAACCTTCTCTTTGAGAAAGTGGTGCTTAATAGCAATGTGCTTCATTCTAGAATGCATTTTTGGATTCTTTGCATGTTGATTTCACTCAAATTATCACACCAGATGAGAATAGGATCAATGATTTCTACCTATATATCTTTGAGAGTCTTCTTCATCCAAAGCACTTGAGGGCATCATGTAGCAACAACAATGTACTCACCTTCAATACTAGATAGGGAGAGTGAGTCATGCTTCTTGCTATGCCACGAGACCAACCGGTCACCTAGAAAGAAAGAAACACCACTTGTGTTCTTTCGATCATCAATGTACCTTGCCTAGTTAGCATCAGTGTGTTCTTCCAAGATAAAAATCTCCTTTTTTAGGATACCACAAACCATAGTTGAGCATTCCTTGTAGGTACCTAGAAATTTAGTTAACAACATTCATATGTGATTGTTTTGGTGTAGCTTGGAATCTGGCCACCATGCATACTGCCTAAACTATATCCAGTCTTAATGTAGTTAGATACAATAGACTACCTATCATGGATGTGTACAGAGTTTGATCCACCACCGATGATTCATCATTCTTGCTCAAGTTTTTGCCAATCACCATGGGGGTACTTACCGGTTTACAATCTTCTAGTTGGAATTTGTTCAACATCTCATTTGGATACTTGAATTGTGAGATAAAGATTCCTTTATCTTGCTATAATATCTGCGAACCAAGGAAGTATGTCAATTCACCAAGAATTGACATCTCAAATTCTGAGTGCATTTGATCAGCAAATTCTTTTCAGAGAGTGTCCTTGTTGCCTCCAAAGATAATATCATCTACATACACAACAACAATGATCATGTGGTTCCCATCTTTCTTTATGTACAAATTGCTATCTGCACTCCCCTTTTTGAATCCCTACTCTTTTAGATACTGATCTAATCTTGAATACCATGCTCTTGGAGCTTTCTTTAGACCATACAAGGCCTTTTTCAACCTACACACAAATGTCTCATTAGAAAAAACCCTTCCAGTTGCTCCATGTACACTTCTTCTTCCAAATTTCCATTTAGGAAGGCAAATTTTACATACATTTGGTACACTTTATAACCCATGTAGATAGAAAAGGCTAGAAACATTCGAATTGCTTCTAATCTAGTTATCGGTGCAAATGTTTCTTCAAAGTCAATTCCCTCTACCTAAGAGTGTCCTTTGCACACTAGTCTAGCTTTATGCCTAACAATCTTACCTTCTTCATTAATTTTATTCCTGTATACCCATTTTGTGCCAATGATGTTCTTATCTTCTGATCTATGGACTAATTCCCAAGTCTTGTTCTTCTCAATTTGTTGTAGTTCTTCTTCCATGGCATCCATCCACTCTTGTCTTTTAATGACCTTATTGAATGTTTTGGGTTCAACTTCTGTCATGAGGCATAGGCTGACTTGTTCATCATTCCGAGCGAGTCTTCTTCTAGTTTTCACACCATCACTCATATTTCCAAGAATTTTCTCTTCTGGGTGATTTAGTTGTACATACCGGTTGGGGACTTTCTTGGATACTAGCTTTGGTTCAGTATCTAACTGAACTTCATCATGTTCATCACCAGATTCATCATACCAGTTAATCTCTGGTTGACATCCTTTGTGCATGTCTTCATCAACTTTTACATGCACACTCTCAACAACTCTTCTTATTCTTATTATAGCATTTGTAGGCCTTGATGTTAGATGAGTAACCAAGGAAGATTCCTTCATCACTCCTGGAGTCAAAACTTATGAGACCATCCATATCTTTCTTGGTAAAGCACCTGCTTTTGAATACTTTAAAGTATTTGACTGATGGCTTTCGGCCATACCATAGCTTATAAGGTGTCATTTTGTTGTTTGTTCTTAATTGAACCCGGTTAAGAGGATATGCAGTACTATGAACAACTTCTTTCCAATATGTATCCGACAAACTAGACTCATTTAACATGGTTTTGGCCATCTCCTTGACTGTCCTGTTCTTCCTTTCTACTACACCATTTTGTTGTGGTGTCCTAGGAGCATAGTATTGCCTTCTAATCCCATGTTTTTCACAATAATCTTCAAATTCATTTGATGTGAAGTCTCCACCTCTGTCAGATCTTAGGCATTTTAACCTGTGCCCACTTTCTTTCTCCACCATCTTCTGAAAAATATTGAATCTTTCAAATGCTTGTGATTTATCTTGCAGAAAAGTGACCCATGTCATTTGTGAATAGTCATCAGTGAAGAGCATAAAGTATCTTTCACCAGAAAGTGCTCTTGTTCAAGTTGGACCACATAGATCTGTATGCACGATTTCAATTGGTCTTGAGGTGTTGTGCTCCTTTGTCCTGAACCTAACTTTAGTTTTCTTACCTTTTACACATTCATCACAAAATGTGTTTACCAGCTTGATTATGGGTGGAATATTCCTCACAAACCCCTTTTTTCTTACTGCAACTAAGTTATCAAAATTTATGTGTCCTAGTCTTTGGTACCACAACCATATTTCATCTACTTGTCCTAACATTCATTGAGATTCATAGCATTTCTTCAGATTATAAACATTTCCATTTGTTCTCTTTCCTTCTGCCACAACTTTACCAGTATTGTCTTTCTTTATTTGACAACTGGTTGAGTCAAAGGTGAATTTGTAACCTTTGTCACACATTTGACTCACACTCAATAGATTATGCTTTAGGCGTTCCCCATACTATACATTATGTGCCTTCAGTTTTCCATTAATGCTTAGAGTTCCTTTTCCCTTTATTTTGATGAAAAAATTGTCTCCAAATCTTACGGATCTACCATTCTAGTCTTCAAGTTTAATGAATTTATTTGTGTCACCAGTCATATTGTTTGAACCACCACTATCTACCACCCATAGATTTTTCATTTTAGCATGCAAGGCAGTCTGTACTATGAGACTTGATTCTACCTTTTCTTTTTCTTTCTCAACCCAAACTAGTTTGACTTCCTTCTTCTTGTCAGCTGCTATATTGTGCTCAGGTTCAGTTACTAGCCCTTGATCTAGATTTTCCTTCATCTCCTTGATCTTCCTATTTTTTCATAGCTTCACTATGTGTCCAAATTCTTGACAGTTATAACATTTTACATTTTCATTTAAGTTGACATCCTTAAAATTATTGTAGGGTAATGGTTTATTCTTCCGACAATCAAAGTTGTTATGACCATATCCATTGCATTGATAGCAGACAACATTCATATCCCAGAGTGCATTAAATGGATTTCTACTTTCATAACTCATAGATGGCTTATTGATTAATCTATAGTCAGCTATTTTGTGCCCAAATTTGTCACACCGGTAATAGTAACTGTTGTGCTCTGTGAAGTTTACCTGTACCTGCAACCACAATGCACTAAATGAATCATTACAAGCAATGGTTAGTAAATTGAAACAAGGAAATGTAAAACCATAGCTAATCGACTTATTGCCTCCTAGTAAATGCGAGTATTAAAAATGCTCTTAGATCTGATTATGTATACTTGAGTGACTTGACTACATTTAGATGGAGGATTTGAATGATGAAAATGCATGATCTAGAAAGAATAGCATGATTAAGCTATTTGAGTTCATGATTGATCTAGAAAATGAACTAAGATTAAGATGCAATTAAGCTAAAATTGAACATGATAACATTACTAAGAATGATAAACTAGAAGCTAGATGCCTATAATAACAATGCATAAGATGAAAATGAGATGGGATCGATATTGCTCAAAATAAGGTCTATTTATAGGATTTCCAAGGCTAGGGGTGAGGTGGCAAGAATCAATGGTCAAGATTGATCTGAAGATATCAATGGTTAAATTGGAGAAGGTTGGCAAAGGAGGTTGGATTAAAGGGAACATTTGTCATCTCTATGGTGACAAGTGTCAAGAGGCTCCTAGAAGGATAGGATGAAAGGGAACACTTAGTGACAAGTGTCACAAAGGTTCTAGAAGATGTTGGATGAAAGGGGACATGGTGGGTAGGTAGAATGGGTTAGGTTTAGGAGTGGTAAAAGTTAGGAGAATTTGAATTTAAAAATTCAAATAATGGGAAAAGGATAATTAATCTCAACAACTCATGAATTTGATTTATTTTAATTAATTAGGATTTAGAAGAAATGATTTTGATGGGGCAAATTAATTAATTAAAGGGGTGAAATGAAATGAACCTATTAAATAAAATCCTTAGATTTATTAATAAGTAGATGAAAAAGGAAATTTAATCAAATTTCTTAGTGAATTCAATTAAATTGCGGAGGGAGATTAATGAAATAATTGCTTATTTAATTAATTATCTTTAGACCATTTTTAGGTGTATACATTTTTCCCCTCTTTGAAGTGAGGTGTGATGACGCATTGATTCAAAGAATACTATCATTTTGATGCTGATATTGATTTGATAGGATGCCCCAATTTTTGATTGCTAAATTTTGGTATGATGATGCCCCCTCGGGAGATCAACTGAGATAATTGATCTTCGGAATTTTTGTGAAATTGATATCCCTATAGATTTGATTTGATTTCTTTAACTATGGTTGATGAAAATGTGAGTTCTTCGATTAGCTTGATTGCTTAGATTGGTAAGATTGAAAAATCTTGATAGATTAGATTGATAAGATCGAGATTCTGTCTGGTTTCAGGAAGGATTCATCTTGTATAAGACAATGATGATCAAAGTGTCTGGTTTCAGAAAGGATTCATCCTATATAAGACATGATTAGAACAGCTGGTTTCGAGAAGGATCCATCCTATATAAGACATGAATCAAAATCAGATCGTCTGGTTTCAGGAAGGATTCATCTTGTATAAGACATGATATAATTGATTAGGTTTGATTGATTGATTTGATTTGATAAGGTTGATTAGATAAAGAACTGACAGTTTGTTGATATCAAGTTACATAAATATTTGGATATGTTGATGTTGATTCTGTTTGAGGGACATAGCATAAGATTTTTGCTGGGTCGATAATATATGAAGAGATATGAGTTCATCATTCTGATTGCGTATACACTTGTGATGTTACTCTGATGATTCCTATGATATATTTAACCTTGGATAAAAGGATCTTTTATGATCCCATGCAAGAATGAAATGCAAGCTAAAATGCAATGGAATGCAAACTATGATCGAACAAGTCATTGGATTATTTTGTGTTTTGTCATCATTGAGCTTTTGAAATGTGGAAAGTGAGTGCGAACATCAATGGTATAATTAAACTATGATGACCTGAGCACTTCTTTTGTGGATTTTGATATAGCAAGTTAGCACAAGCATCGAGGTATAATTGAACCGAGATGACCTAAGTGTTGCTTGCATAAAACAAGTAGTATTAATCATTTTAATATGAAAATCGGAAATGTCTTCAATGATACTTCAAGGGTCATGTCCTGAGGCAAATTTGCACATATTAATGATTAATTTTCAGATAGTAGATAATAAAAATATCATGTTCCTTCCTTGTTCCTCTAGTGAAAGACATCCTGGAGTCACTCAAAAATCATGATAGCGAAAATCAATATAGAAAAGTTGAACAATCATAGCTCTTGTACATCCTAATTCCTGAATAATTGCCCATTATCCACAATAATGGTCATTGCTATTCCATAGTGACAGATGATATAGTTCAATATAAATGTAGCAATTTGTTTTCCTATGATATTGATTAGAGGTACTTCTTCAATCCATTTTGTAAGATATTTTGTAGATACAAGGATGAATTTGTGTCCATTAGATGAAGAAGGATTTATCTTTCCTACTAGATCAAGATCCCATTGACAAAAAGGCCAAGATGTTGCTAAAGCATGTAGTTCTTATGCTGGTGCATGGATCAAATTCCCATGGATTTGACATTGTTTGCATGTTCTTGATATTTTAAAAGAATCTCATTCCATAGTCAGCCAATAATAGCCCAAGCGTATGAGTTTTTTTGAAAGAGTAAGACCACTTGAATGAGTGCCACAAATGCCATTATAGACTTCATGTAAGACCTCGTTTAAACAAGGTATCCGCAACAAGAGTAAAATGAGAGGATTGGCGAATAAAGTTTCACTTTTGGTTTTTCGATAAGTTGGGAGGTAAGATATTGTCTTTCAGGTATGTGTAAGTTTGGCCATAGCGGGAGGAATCATGTCCAATACGTTAACAAATTGTTTGAGAATTAGGACAATTAGAGGCGGGATGAAACAACTCTTCTACTAGGAATTCATAACACTGTTTATTTTCCTATGTCTGCAATAGAGAAGCAAGTGTAGCCATGGCGTCTGCTGCTTTATTATCATTTCTTGGAATCTGTTCAAAAGTTATTTCTACGAAGTACTTCTTGATATCATCGACCATCTTTTTATAAGGAATGAGTTTTTCATCTTTTGTTTGATAGTCATCATTGATTTGATTGATGACAAACTGAGAGTCTCCAAACACCTGAAGTTGTTTAATGTTCCATTCTACAACTATTTTAATACCTCTTACCAAATCTTCATACTTTGCTATATTGTTTGTACACGGAAAGCTTAATTTGTATGCTTTTGGGATTGTATGTCCTTATGGTATGATAAATAGAATTCCTGCTCCTGATCTGTGTTGTGTTCCTTTATTGATACTTTCTTCCGGACTGATATTTGGGTGATGTATTGTAAGATATGGATCAAACCCTAGAATGTCTGCATATGAACAGGTAAAATTTATTTGCCTTCTTTTAAAGAGTGCCAAGTATTTTGTCTTGCTAGTTCTGATAGAGAGATTGATGGATGTAGATCAGTTGTACCAATGATAACTACCTTTGTTGGTTCTATTAGGATAGAAGACTTTTCTTGATAAAATCCAGGTAAAGTGTCAAATCTTCCATCCTTCGATGCCTCGAGGAGGTTTTCACCATTAGATGTGTCCTTTCTTTTTACTTTTTCTTGCTCTAATGTTGCCAAGAAATGGTTTTCAGCATTAGACTTGATATTATTTTATTGATTTTCAATTTTGTGACTAGGAGATTTGGCACCCACTTGACTCAAAGATAAGTTAGCGGAATCCCTGGTAAAAGTTGTTGCAGGTTTGATTTCATCAAGATATAAGGATATGGCATGGTCATTAGGTAAGGTATCAATGTCAGTATGTTCTTCATTTTCCTAGTCTATAGGTTTAGGATAGATTAAGGATAAAGGATCTTAAGGTTGAGATGTTTCAAAGATATTAGGGGTCATGATAGAGACAACAGAGTTTTCTATATGTATGTCGATGTCTAGAATGATACTCTTATTATAATGGCCTCGTATAAGAAAATCCTGATCGTCCTCGGTTAAGTCCATGTTAGTCAAATGTGATTCTGATTTAGGTGAACTAGTTCTTAACATTTGTCCTGCATATGTGTGAACTACATCGACTACTATATCTACTTCTTTATCCCTCTGAATTTCAAGTTGCTCTAGTTTGTTTGTCCATGATAGCAAATATTCTCTGATCCCTTGATCTCTTAGTTGCATTTGTTCTTCCATGTTTGACTAAATTGATTCAAATGATTGTTCCTTGCTTGAAGAGGCTGCCTCTTTGTTATGTGAAATAATGATCCCTTGAGCCATTTTCAGATTACTGCAACATTGCAATGGACTTGAGACTACTGAGATAGTGGTTTCCTACCCATTGTAGGGAAATTTTAAGCATTGATGACCTATTAATGGTATAGCTTGCATGTCCTGAATCCATGATCTCCCTAAGAGTATATTGTATGGTAGGTCCACGTCTAGAACTTGGCATGCTATGTCCTTCTACAAAGGTCCCACTGTGAAGGGTAATCTCACCATTCCTTTAGATGAATGCTCTTCTTCATTATATGCTTTTATTTTTATCTTTTTCCAGGGATCAACTGCATCTTCTGAATAGCCTAGAGCATGAACAAGACTCATAGAGAAAATGTTCAATCTAGCTCCCCCATCTATTAGGACACATTTAACAAGCATTCTATGAATGAGGACTTCAATTTGCAAGGATACTCTATGAGGATGTTGCAAGGAATCAATGCTTGGATATGAAGGAGATGGGCTTTGAGTAGGATCCTTTGAAATAGGTTTGATGGCAATCATGGATATCCCTTGGGGAACTTCAGCTTTGGATGTATTGTTTGGTAAGGATGCTATGGAAGATTCTTGCAAGCTTTCAGAAGGTGTAGGAATAAATGCCTTTAGAGAGTCAATTTGCTTATGGATGGATGGATTATTGTTAGACATGGGTGCACGATTTTGATCTTCTTTAGCCAAATCCTTTAGGGATCTCTTTAAAAGGTGCATAAAAGAGCCACCTTCCTTTTGAGATGTATTTAAATCCTTGTGAGGTTTTAACATAGTTGGATTTTGATTTTGAACTTGTTTGATTGCTCTGATATTTTGGGTTGTTACTTGTATCTTTCTTTGGTATTCCATGTTGATATGATCTTCAACTATTTCAAATGTTTTGATTTCCATCTCTGTGATCCTTCGTCTCTGAGCTCTAGTTAGAATGGGCATACTTGTGTGTTAGTTTTCTTAGGATTCGATTGTCCAAAAGGTTGTTTTCATAAGTGATCATCAATTAATTTCAAGGCAATAAAGTGATATGACACTAAAAGAGAGTTCAAGTGTTTAAAAGTTTGCAAGTTTTCTGATCTTCGGTTCAGAAGTGTAATGGTGATGATTTGATAAGAACCAAGTCCAGTAGGAATGATATATCCTACGATGTGGGACAAGGTTATCCTGACCAAACATTTCAGTTTTGTGATAAAGGATGATTGATCGTGATGAGAAACTATGTTTGAGTGATCAGTTTATCAAAGAGGGTGATAATGCACTTTGAGATGTTTAGATCTTGAACTTGTTGAGGTTGAGCACTTTAAAAATATTAAGGTGTTTATCTTCTAGAATCTGATTTTGACGGGTGATAACTTGACTAAGAAAATCAAGCAAACAATCTAAGCACAGACTGACAGATAATAGGTGTTTATGTTTACTACAAATTGATCAGGCATAAATGATAAATCTAAAATAGGCATGCAGGACATAGCTCTGGATTGACAAATGTAGAGTTTCGTACGCCAGATTATAAAGCCTAGAATGACACAAGATATGAGTCTGTACGACAAAGCAAAAGTTTTCATGTAAAAAGCAGAAACTTGTATGAGACACTTTTCTGAACCATACGACAAAACAACAGACTCGTACAATACAGAATGCTATGTAGCATGACACAAGATTTTATGCAAATAGGTTCGTATGATAGAGATCCTAACTCGTACGATAGATAACCATACAGAGATAAAAATGTTTGTTTGGTTGAAGTTTTTATAATTGAAGTTTAATGTTTTACTTTGGTTTTTTCAGTTTTTAGATGTCTGATTTGTCAATTTAGGGATGAATACACAACAAACACATGATGTGATAAGTGACTCCAAGCATCCTAAACCCTAAGGAAATTGGCTGAGATTGAAAACCTTTTCTTGTTGACTTAGGTACACACCTAATAGCTAATCAGAATACGGCCATTCAGTCTCACACAATGGATTCTCAATTCTATATTATCCGACTCCAAACGGTAATGGGGGCATGATATGGCAAGTGTCTTGGGAGAGTTACTATCTCTCTGGCACAAAGATTATCACCCTTTCGGAGGTGAATCGGGTAGCTTCTATTTTAACCGACACTAGTAAGGGATCCATTCAACACATCGGGGTATAAATTCAATTCAAAGGTCTCCCAGCCTTGAAAACCAAGGTTTGATATACCCGAAGGTATGGAGGAGAGCTATTCCTGAGCACTACTATTGCTTTGATTTTTCATCAAAAACACATTTATTTTATAGTGGGTTGGATTACTTGGTGTTAGCCATTCCCACTTAGGTTGTTCCCCTCTCATTGGCCTTAATGGCTAAGAGTTATAACTCCTCAGGAGGGCAGGCCTGCTAAAGAAATGCACTAATGAAAGAAAAAATATGAGTCTAGCTTTCTGATCACCTAAGAAAGGTGAGAGCATACTCACCTATCATCAAAGACATGAAAGACATAGTTGTTCATTTCTTTAAGCCCAAATTGAAGTGTGCCTAAAAATCTTAAAGAATACACAATTTTTTTTTGAATCCTTAGGCAACTTCCAAAATTTCATTAGTAGTCATGATTGTCTTTTTGAAATTTGTCTTTGACAAGCATATCTTTGTCAATTGTCCTGTAGAAAAGAGGTAGGTTGCCAAAAATCTCATAAACCAGTCAAGGTTAATGTTAGAAAATCTCAAATTAGAAATAGAAAACCTTAACTTGCAGTCTGTTAAAAATCACAGAGCTAGAGACTCATACGACACAAATTACTAGTTAGTACGACGCAAATTTAGATTTTGCATAGGAATAAAAATAGAATCGTATGACATAGAATTTAAAAGACAAAAATTCGTACGAAATGAATTTAGCTATTTTATGACAATGAAAATGAACTCGTATGATACAAGATTTACTAAATAATGAGCTCGTAATGACATGAATTTATACCTTATACGACAAGAGAAATGTGCTCGTACGACATAGGATGAGGTCTCACACAAGACTAAAAGGTAGTTAGTAAGAGTTGAAAAGTCAACTCATACAACATTTTGATTCTGATCCGGTAGAGATGAATGTTTGTTGAAGCTTGAGAGGCCGAAAGTGATGATTTTTGCCTCACAGTGGTTTCCAAAATGTCAAGCTCTATGAAGTGTACCTGTACCTACAACCACAATGCACTCAATAAATCATTACAAGAAATGGTTAGTAAATTGAAACAATGAAATGTAAAACCATAGCTAATCGACTTATTGCCTCCTAGTAAATGTGAGTATGAAAAATGCTCTCAGATTTGATTATGCATACTCCAGTGATTTGACTACATTTAGATGGAAGATTTGAATGATGAAAATGCATTATCTAGCAAGAATAACATGATTAAGATATATGAGTTCATGATTTATCTAGAAAATGAACTAAGATTAAGATGCAATTAAGATAAAATTGAACATGATAACATTGCTAAGAATGATAAACTAGAAGCTAGATGCCTATAATAACAATGCATAAGATGAAAATGAGATAGGATCCATATTTCTCAAAATGAGGTCTATTTATAGGATTTCCAAGGCTAGGGGTGAGGTGGCAAGAATCAATGGTCAAGATTGATTTGAAGATATCAATGGTTAAATTGGAGGTTGGTAAAGGGGGTTGGATTAAAGGCAACATCTGTCATCTATATGGTGACAAGTGTCAAGAGGCTTCTAGAAGGATAGGATGAAAGGGAACACTTAGTGACAATTGTTACAAAGGTTCTAGAAGACATTAGATGAAAGGGGACATGGTGGGTAGGTAGAATGGGTTAGGTTTAGGAATGGTTAGGTTTAGGAGTGGTAGAAGTTAGGAGAATTTGAATTTAAAAATTCAAATAATGGGAAAAGAATAATTAATCTCAACAACTCATGAATTTGATTTGTTTTAATTAATTAGGATTTAGAAGAAATGATTTTGATGGGGGAAATTAATTAATTTGAATCAATTAATTAAAGGGGTGAAATGAAATGAACCTATTAAATAAAATCCTTAGATTTATTAACAAGTAGATGAAAAAGGAAATTTAATAATATTGCTTAGTGAATTCAATTAAATTGGGGAGGGAGATTAATTAAATAATTGCTTATTTAATTAATTATCTCCAGACCATTTTTAAGTGTATACAGTAACCATGAAATTTTAAAACATAACGGTTAGGTCGTCTTGGTCCTGAATGGAACTGCCTCACTGGGGTTCTTCCCTTCATGTTGTTGAGTTTGGTGAATCCTTCACGATCAATTCTTGCATTTATCCTTGGGTCTGTATTTTGGTACAAGAAGTGTGGCCTCCGGTTCATTGATCTATACCAATTTGAGTGGCGATTTCCAACAACATCTGCATGTCTTTTTGTCGGTATCCTTGCCTATAGTAAATGTCTTCTTTTCTTCACATTTAATTGAAGAGGTGAACTTATTTCTTTATCAAACTTATCTTTGTGAGTTGAAATTTGACCTTCTTCAAAGCCTAAGCCACTGGTGTCTTTGGATTTCTTTTGTTTTCTCAACATCTTATCTAAGGCCTCAGTGTTGCCTTCATTCTTGCTCCTTATTTTTATTTATTTCTTACTCTCTTCAAGCTCCTTTCTGAGATTTACTATTTCTTCTTCTAGCTCTTGATGCTCCTTTTCTTTCTTTCTCAAATCAGAGGTTGTAGCTTCACAAATCCTCTTAGTTTCTTCCAGATACAATTTCAAGTCAGATATGGCTTTACCAGACTCATTTAGAGACTACTTCAAGAGATCTTGTTCATCTACTGCAACAAGCTTAACCCTCTTGAGTTCTCTTCTTGTTTTACTCAACTTTTCAAGTGCATTGATAAGTTTGCTCTCCAGATCCACTTCAGCTTCAATATCCTCTTCTTCCTCATCTTCATCAATTGGTCTATCAAGTGCCATGAAGAGATTGACTTTTTTGTCATTCTCATGGTAATCATCTTCTGATGCAATTTTGCCATCTGTTGTGTCATCCTTAATGGTACATAGTCTATTTTGGTTCCGGTATCCTCTCCTTCCCTATCGGTAGTCATTCCTTTCTCTGTCTTTGCTAGTAGATCTTCTGAACTCTCTTGACTCATCTCCACTGGTTTCTTTGTGAGGACAATTTGCAGCGAAGTTTCCTACCTTTCCATAGTTGAAGCATTTAAGTGGTCACTTTACTTTGTACTGGCTAGATCCTCTTTTGAGCTTCCTAAAAAAAATTTCTACGTCTACATCAAAGTCTTCATTGGATTCTTTATGAGTAGCAGCTTCTTTCTCCCTTTTGGTGATGTTGAATGCTGCTTCTTTCCTTGAGGAAGTATCACCAGTTGTTCTTATCTTATAGGTTGTCAAAGAGCCAAATAACTCATCCATTATAAAAGTCTTCATATCCTTGGCTTCTTCTATGGCTAACACCTTAGTATAATATTTGGGAGTGAGAGATCTAAGTATCTTCTTGACAAGAATCTCATTTGCAATCTCTTCTCCAAGTCCTCTAATAGTATTCATAGTTTCATCAAATCTGTGAAGATAGTCTGCAATCTTTTCATCATATTTTATTTTGATGCTTTCAAGTTGGCCCCTTAGTGTTTGCAACTTGGCTTCTTTGATGTTTGCATCTCCTTCAAAAACCTCTGTAATTTGTCCCATGTCTCCTTTGTTGAAACACAGTGCATTACTTTGACAAATTTATTATCGGATAGTCCATTCAAGATAGGATGTTTCACCTTGCATTATTCTCATACTCCCTTTTTGCATCCAGATCAGTGGAGGAGCATTAGGAACAACATACTCATTCTTGACCAATATCCACACATCAAAACCAAGAGAGGAAATATATGTCTCCATTATTCTTCTCAAGAAGGCATACTTTGATCCATCAAACATGGGGGCTTTTGAGGAAGAAGACTCACTTCTTACAATTATGTTCAAAGTCTAGAATCTACCCAAGGTTTAAAGATAACTGGGAACTTATGCTCTGATGGCAATTGTTTAACACATAATACCACTGAGAGGGGGGTGAATCGGTGGTTTCAGACCTCTTTCATTATTTTTGATCTAACTACAAACTATCAGTTATTCACTTAACAACTAAATAGTCATAACGGTGATACAAGAATGAAGGCCAAAGAGATCATTCACACAAAGGTAACTCTCAACACTAGATTTATGAGGAAAACCCAATATTGGAAAAACCTCGGTGAGAAAAGCTGCTAGAGGCTACTGCTCCAATCTAGCCTCACAGGTAAAACATTGACTTACAAAGATTTAGGGCACCAACCTAGGGAGCACTGACCCCTATAATTTTAGGGCACTTACCCAAGGAGAACCAACCCCTACACCAAGATTCAAATTGGTGATGTATATTTAAATACTAAATGCAAATGAGGCTTCTTGTTACAAATGAATTTTGCAACTCTTTGATCAAATAACTCTCTTCTAGGTGACAATCTTTTCTCCTCCACTGAATCTCACACAACTGGTTGTGAGATTACTTCCTTTGATTCTCATCCTTTGTTATATTTCTCTCCTCTCACACAGTCTCTTAACACACTATGTCACTCTTGGATGCTACCTACTCTA
Source organism: Cryptomeria japonica (assembly GCF_030272615.1). Classification (NCBI taxonomy): domain Eukaryota; kingdom Viridiplantae; phylum Streptophyta; class Pinopsida; order Cupressales; family Cupressaceae; genus Cryptomeria; species Cryptomeria japonica. The sequence goes on along the minus strand of NC_081411.1, from coordinate 289,099,309 downwards.
CCACACTTTGTCGGTTAGGCTCAACTGCAAGACTATAGTTTTGTTGGTAGAATCGTCTCACCAATGTTCTTTCTCACACACACTATTGCTTTCTAAAAACTCTTTCTATAAAATATCAAATCACTCTCCTTTTCTCACTCTCTCTTCACTTTACGTCCTTCAAAGAATCCCTAAGTTCTATATTTACCTCTCATCTCTTATCTTGTGATTTCCCACTAGAAAAAAATTCAAACTTTGGAGTTGCTAGGGTTTCCTCTTTCTGACATGATCTTCAAGAGATCCAATCTAACCTATCTTGGATCAATCACCTATCCTTCAAAGATACATTTTTTACATGTTTTGTATTATCCAATGCATATCTACTAAAAATAGAAATCTCGAACAAGATCTCCTACCTTGAAATCCATCGACACATAAAGAAACTTCAGCTGTTTCTTTTTCGAGGACTTCCTGAATCAGATTTCCTTTGCATTGATTCAGGCGCCAACTACTCCCTGAACTTCTTTTGTCATTTCTTTTCTCTTGAGCTGAAATCAGTTAGATACAATCCCATGATTTTTGGCTCCTTCATTAATGGTGATTATCTATTTCATCGACTTTGTCGATGAGGCTTCACCAAGTTTGCATGTTTACCCTTTTTGCTCCACATGGCATCACAATAATCAAGAAATGGCCCACCAACGCATATTTGGTCTGACCAACACATACTGGTACATCCCTTTTCCAGTCAAGGTTTCTTCTCATGCCAACCTTCAGACCAGTTTGTACTTTATCAGTAGTCCTTGATTCTTTATGTTCACCCTTATATGAGTATCCATCATGTTGGTTGACATCAATGACAACTTAGTGCCAAAATGCCAAAATAGTATCCACTAAGAATCTCGGAGCAGTGATCGGTAAGCTAGATGCAATGAGACAAGGTTAGTCAATCATGGTTAGATAACATCAAAATAAATTGGTAGTGAAGTCTACAATAGTTAACAACTAGTTAAGGTGAGATTTGTGCAAATTTTCTGGTTCCCATTAAAAAGATAGAACACAACCAAGAGGTTGGTGAAATTGTGAGTTGCGAAGGCAGATAAGAATGAGCTGTTGGAGAGATTGATGGTGAGTGCATAGAGAAAGCATGGGAAGATTTGGGAAGATTTGAATTTTAAATCTACTGAGTGTTAGGTGTAGACTTGTTGAGGAATCAATGGTTATGTGTTGGCAAAATATGGTATAAAGGTTTTTGGCGAAAACCCAAAAGTTTGATCATAAAAATTGCGTAGTGCGATTTTGAAGAGAGGCGATCAACCATGGTGAGAAAAGGGAAGAACTACTAAGTGAATAGCAGAGTGGTGAAGAGATTGTGCAGAGCTTGGATAGTGTGAAGAGTAGAGAAAGAATGCAGAGCACCAATAGAGTGCAGAGAAAGCGTAATGTAGAGTACTAGTAAAGTGCAGAGCAAGTGTAATCGGTGGTCAAACCGAAGAGCTTCATTTGGATCTGATTAAGCTAAGAGTAGCTATTACAACAAATCATTCTCTTTGTTCTTTTGTAATAACTACAATAGTAAAATCCCTTAACCGGGAGGACTTTAACAGGTCCCTTTGTAAAATCATTTAACCGAGTGACATCTTAATTGATGATCCTAAGTCCTTTAACAAGGCTACCTCTAATAGGGTCAAGGTTCTAACAGGCCTTAAAGAAAATCCCTTAACTAAGTGGCACCTGATAGTGTCTTTGTAATCTCCTAACAGGGATTGATCCTCACCGAGCGTACTCCAGAAGAGTGCAGATTTTGTGAGTTTCTGCTCACACTGTGGTTTTCTCCCATTTAGGTTTCCACATTATAAATCTTGGTAGTCATGTGTGTTTGATTTTTTGTGTGCATGTTTCTTTTTAATGTTTCTTATACTAATAAGTGCTAAGTTTGAATAGAAACTTTGATTAAGGTCAAATCTGGTAAAACTGATATAGTGTTGATTCAACCCTCCCCTTTTAGTACTGGTTGGGACTAACAATTGGTATCAGAGCCCTGGCCCTTAGATTCAAAAGAGCTTAACAACTTAAGGAAATATCCAAGATGATACAAAAGGAAGGCCCCAAGTTCTCTAAGGAGAACTACACATTATGGTGTGGTAGAATGAAGCTCTACCTAAGAACCTGAGGAGATTATTACTGGAATCATGTAAGCATAGAATACAATTAACCTACAAGGGTTCTCACTATAGATTAGATCAAAGAGAAGAAAGATAACATCACAAATATGGAGGTGATTTCTAGTACTCTATCTGATAACGAGTATGCTGAGATTCAAGATCTAAAAATAGCCTATGAGATATGGAATATGTTGGCATTTGTGATGATTATGTTGTGATTATCATTGATGGAAACACACTTGCTTTGAGATCAATTTTTGTATGTATGAGCTATGCTCAATTGGTATTTGTTCCAAACCAGTATTATGTATTTTAGTCTTTAGACTATCGATGTTTCGCAGAAAGTGTTTGATGATCTCAAGTGGAACGAAGGAACTAAAGCGACAGTTATCATTTTCCCAGTCTTCATTTTAACAACTAGTAATTGATTTAATATTTGAACTGGTATTACTCTATGATGAGTTACCAATTGGTAATCGGTAAAATTCTAAGAACCAGTAATACTCTATGGAGAGTTACCAACCGGTATTATTTTTGTGATGAGTTACCATCCATCGACACTTTGATGGTGATTTTGTGTCATGTTACCAAATGTGTCTAGATGCAGTGAACCTAGGAAGTTGCAATGTAATCCTATTGGACCGACATGAAATCAAATTCCTTTATAAGGACATCATGTCTAGGGTTTTAGCAGTCATTAGGGTTTTGTGTGGTTGATGAAGTTTTTGCATGTGTGATCATAGAAGAAGATTAGGTCTATGTCAAGAAACAGAGTGTGAAGAGATTGAAGATTGAAGTAATGATGAAATGTATTAACAATGAGCTATCAAGGATCTAACCAAGCATACTATACTAGTATTTAGATCACTCACTTTGTTGATTACTTACATCTTTGACAAGTCTGTAACCCTTAACCAGGTAGGCCTGGCAAAGCCTTTGTAAATCCTCTAACAAGGTGGTTCACAATTGTGGATCTGAAATCCTCTCATAGGGTAGTCTTTAATCAAACTTATCTCCTAATAGAGATTGATATTCCTAACAAGATCTGTTTTGGTGAAGAACATTGTATGACCTTAACCGGTCTGACCTTAACCAGTCTGGTTACTATTCTATAGATAGTTACTTGTGAGTTTCATCTCACCATTGTTTTTCCCATTTGGGTTTCCACATCAAAATCTCTTATGTTATGGTGATTGTGCATATATGGGTGAATGCCTTATTTACTATTTGGTTTGCATTTGTGTTAACCGATTTGTTAGTAAAACTGTTATACTAGTTTACTGCTAAACTGTTCAAGTGTTTGAGTTTAGTAATTTTTGGTATACTAATTCACCCATCCTCTTAGTATTCATCAATTTTTATCAGAGCCAACCTTTCTATAAGTTTAACCACTTGGAAAGAGATATGGGGGAATACATTGTGAGGGAACTTACTCATCGGCTCACTTAGACTAAGAAAGGCTATGATGAACTCAAAGTCAAGTATAAGACCTCTATGGAAAAAAGAAGAGAGCATGCTAAGAAACTGATGGAGCTTACTGAAAACAATTCCTCTGATGAAGCAGATGTGGAAGCCCTAGTTGAAGAAGTTGAAAAACTGAATGAGTCTACATTTGCCAACCTAAGAAGGGAATTGGAAGGACTGACTATTAGGATGTGTCAAGAGCTTGAGACCTAGAGAAAAGCTGAAGATCTGGTAAAAGACAAAGATCATGAGATTTCCAAGCTAAAGCAAGAAATCAGTGTACTTACCGCTCATCTCAAAGAGAGTAAAGTTAAAAAAGAAGAAATGCAAGGTGAACTAAACATGGCTATTTCTAATAATGCAACTTTGAAGGAATCCAATGCTACTATTTCCAAAGAACTCACTGAGTCAAAGGAAATACTTGCCAAATTCAATAAGAGCACTGTTAAGCTAGAGCAAAAGCTTGAATCAGCTAAACTGGTAAAGAATACTAATGGACTTGGTTTCTCTGTATATGAGGAAGGTGAGACCTCTGGAGCAAAAGATGTAGCATCAAAGAAGCAACCAACATCAAAGGATAAAGGTAAGAAAAAGTTCAAGCCTATTTTCTTTAATTGTCTCAAGGAAGGACATACTGCTAATGTATGTAGAAACAAGGATTACAATAACTTTCCTTATTTTATAAACAATAAGCCTAGATCCAATAGGTTCAATGGAAATTGTTATGCATGCAACAAGTTTGGGCATAGAGCATTTGAATGCAAGTCTGCCATGCACAACACCGAAAGGTATCCTCAAAGGAGTCAAGGAGTTTTTCCTAAACCCTGTAGGAATCGAAATCCAAACCAATTTAATACCTACAATCATCAGTCAGGAAGCTGTGGCTATCAAGTGGCAACCAGATGGAGAGAAACCTATTTGATCTATCATGATAATTGTCACACTACTGCAACATGTAGAAGGAAGAATGGAAAAATGAATAAAGGACCTTGGAGAGCACCTGCAATGGTTTTCTATCATTGCAACAAACCGAGCCATACAACAAGATTCTGTAGAATGAGAAAGAATATATCAGATGATATACCAGTCACTATGGAAGGAAAGATTTATGTTGAAACTGTTCAAGTGGATATGAAGAAAACTTGGAAAAAGAAGCCAGAAGAAGTGTCTCAAGAAGAACCAGTTTCTGCACCTGGTGTGGAAATCTTTGAACCGGCAAACTAAGCTATAGAAAAGCTTAGGGGGAAACAAATTGGTAAAATATTTCAAACCCCTAGTTGGCACTGGTAAAAGACCTTAACTAGTATGTGATACCTGTCAATTGGCAGAAGACTAGAAACGGTAAAAGGCAAAATTAGGGTTTACGCCCTAATGGTGGAGCATTTATTATGGTAGGTAAAGAATTCATTTAAAAGGGATTTTCAAGTCATTTTCACTTAGCGGTTTGCAAGAAAAGAAGTTTTCAAGTGCAGAGCGACAAAAGGCGATTTGTCTTGCAATTCGGAGAGATTTCAAAACCTTGAAGAAGAATCAGAAGATAATATCAATTGGTCAAGTGTATAACTCAAAGCGGTAATCCAACAACTGAAGTAGTGTGTGGTGAAGAAGAATTTGCAAGCCCTAAATTTTGAATTGTGAAGGTATTTTTTGAGTTTCTTTGTTTATCATGGCTTCTGCATCACACTCTAGCTCTAGTGCACCCATTGATTCAGTAGATTTCATTCAACGGAAGGCAAAATATAATGCCCTATCCCAAATACCCACTGATGTTATAGTTGAGAAAGGTATTTCGGATTATATTGACTGTAAAATTGAAGACCTAAGATCTCTAGTGATCCATTCTCAGTTAATCTTATTCTGTGGGAAGGACAAGAAGATCAAACTGGAATACAACATCTTGGAAAAGAAGAAGCTTCACAATGCGGTCTATTTTCTTGAAGAATTTATAGATGATCACATTCGCATCATTCTAAGAAGAGTGCATGGTGACAAAATGTATTTAGAATGGACACATGACATCACGCCAGAAGCAATTCATGTCGTCACCGGTTTCTGTAATGTTGGAGAAGTGCCATCCTCGGGGAAGGTCATCAAGACTGAAATGACCAAGCTCACTGGTTCTGTGAGAAACCAACGACAAATGATAATCAATACCATCAAGGATGACTTGGCTGAATATGCCTGCATGGTGATACGTTACTGAACATTCTATGCTAGTAGAATCAACTCTATCTCTGCTGCAACGGTAAATATCGTTTATAGGATGACCATGGAAGATGCCTCATTTGATTTATGCACCTATATGCAAAGGAAGATTTTGGTGAACTTGAAGTCAATTAAACAGGACAATGCCTTGAAGTTTAAATTTGAACAACTATTGGTTAGATTGTTCTTCTACTTCCAAGGCTATTTCCTAGGAGTCGGGGATATTCAGTGGTCTGCTGACCAACCAGTTACCAAGCAAATCAAGGAAAGTCTTCAAGAGGTTGGAACTGGCTATCCTGAAGTCCTGAACAAATACTTTGATGAGTTTAGATGCAAGATGAGCCAAAGGGTGAGAATATTTGGTGATATTGTCAAGAAGTATGAAGAGGACATCCACTTCACCATCAGAGTAGATGAGTGCATAATGGAGGTGGTTGCACCTAGAAAAGAAGAGGTGGAACCTATGAGATATGAGGTAATGTATGATATGCTAGAAAGGTATGCTAGTACCCTACTTGCCTCACTACTTGATCCTAAGAAGAAGAGAGCCGACACCTATCTGGAAAGGGTTACACTGGTTGAAGAGCCTTCAGTACAGAAGGGAAAGGAAGTTCCATTTGTATCGGCACTAGTTACTTCACCAAGTCCTAAAGTGACCAAGTGGTCACTGACAAAGAAGAAACTAGAAGTTGCACCTACCAAAGTATTTGAGAGGAAGTGGAAGACTAAAGGTAACACACCAGACTTAGAGAATATAAAATCTGAAGAACAACCTAAGAAGACTAGGCAAACAAGGAAGAAGACAAAGACAACCAGCAATGAACCGACATCATCAACACTGGTAAATATTGATATTTCCTCTTACAAACCTTTGACACATTGTCAAAGAACTATTAAGAACATTGGGAGGAAAGTGCTGAGTGATTTAGTAGATTATTTTGATGATTTCAATGACAATGAGAAGGAGGAAGTAGAACAGGAAGTCATTCAATATTTATGTATTAATGACCGGTTGCCATCATAAATTAAATCTGTGACACAAGATTCTTTATACAATTATTTAGACAACAAATGGCGCATTGCCATAGAAAAGCAACATGAAATAAGAGAGGAAATATTTGTACAATATTTTCCTGATGTATCTAATTTAGAACTTTATGAACTTATGGAAAAATATAAAGGCATGTTCTTCATGAGAAGAAGGAGACTCTTGTTGCTAGAAGGAAAAGTCCCTGAAGTGATAAAAGATACCCACTCTCATGCCCAAGCTGCTTTGAAGTTGCACCAAGTGTCCAAAGCCAACAAGAAGGCTGAACAAGAACCGAAAACTAGAAAACTAGATGAGGTGAATAAAAGTGAAGGAGAACAGGTCACTAAACAAATGGACCCTATTGATGTTGATGCCTAGGATGGTGAAAATGTCACCCCGAATACAACAAAGGACATAGCTAAAAAAGAGAAAGTGGACAAGGAGAAAAAAGACAAAGAAAAGGCTAACAAAGAGCAAGCAGAAAATGAGAAAAAAAATAAGAGGAGGAAAAGAGAAAACAGGAAGAGAAGAGGAAACAAATAGAAGAGGAGAAAAAGAGTAAAGAGGAAGAGGAGAAGAGTCAAGAAGAAGAAAAGAAAAAGGAAGAGGAGAAGAGAAAAGAAGAGGAGAAGAGGAAGTAGGAAGAGGAGAAGAAGAAACTAGGAAGAGGAGAAGAAGAAGAAGAAGGAAGAGGAGAAGAAAGAAGAAGAGAAGCAGAAAGAAGAAGAAAGGAAAGAGGAAGAAGAGAAAAGAAAGAAACAAGTAGAGGAGCAAAAGAAGGCAGAAGAAGAAAAGCAAAAAGTTAAGGACAAGGAGGAAGCGAAAAAGAGTGCACAGGTGGAGACCCTAAAGGCAACCGATAGTCAAGCTAAACTGGTTGATATTACCAGTCCCATTGACCTCCAATTTGCAAATGAAATAGAGCTTCTGCAAAGCATTAAGCTTGCTTAAGAGCATTTGGAAGCACTAAGGAGGAAGGAGCAAGATATTATTTAAACTGCGGTGGAAACTCTTACTAGTTTGATTCCTGGTACCAATCTCCCAAGTACCAATTCCTCTCTAGTTCAATTGAAACTCTTATGCACAGTTGTAGAGGACCAGGTGCAATGCTTGGAAGATGTTGCTGAAGCCAATGCTCAAAAGAAGCATCAAAAGCCTCTAAACACTTCCTTGGTGAAGAAGTTAAATGAGCTCCAGTCTGAAATATAGAAAGCATAGAAGGACATAAGAGATGCTCTGGATGAGGGGAATCTAATTCTCAGTAAGATATGACAACCCCATCTAATTTGTGATGATGTGCATGCTCAGAAAGACAAACTGCAAATTGATTTGCAGACATACATAAGCACCTTCAAGATGCCCTATGATTCCTTCATTGCATATGGGCAAACCATTTACCAGTTTCAACTTAAAACTACAAGAATAGAGTTAGAGATCAGCAACCACACCCGAGATTTATAGGAACTTCAACTAGTTCTACTACCAAGACTGCAAATACTTCAAAAGTGTTATATCAATTTGGATGCCTTAACGATCACTCAAGAGATGAGTACCTTAGATGCCATGGAAGAACATGTATCTCAGATGCAAATAGAAAGTGAGGTCGCTACCTCATTGCTTGAATCATGGTCTTTATCCATGAAGACATTTATGGAGGACTTTAAATCAGTTTTTGACAAGTTTCACTCTTTATTGTCATAAACACTTATTATTTTAATGCTAATGGAATAGGGGCTATTCAGCTGTACTTTGTTATTGTTGGAAAAGGGGTAGTAGTATTTTGTATTTAAAATTTTGATGCATGCTGATGCCCTACAAAATGGTACAAGGTTAGCAAATGATAAACAACACCAAAGACACAAAAACCGTTAGTGTTAGTCAATCAAAAACTAATCTAAAAAGGCATAGCAAAAGAGACACTAAAAGCATGCTAATATATCTAATAAACAAAACAAAGATTATGAGGCATCTCCAACTGCCTCTTAGCATAGCCTTAGCTTCTTCTCCCTTGTTCCTCTCCTCTCCAACTTCCAAAATAGTGTAGCTCTCAGCAGCTTTTTGCACTATGGATGCTTATGGAGGATTGAGATTGTAGTATAGCTCTAAATGTGAAATGAAAAGCTAATACTATGCTATTGATGCTAAAATGATATATTTTAACCAAAATGATAAGATGTTAGATTGCTTATGCTAAATGCTCTCTTAAAATGCCTATAGCCTAAATGTATACAAGTTTTCAGGATCTGGATTATGAAGGAATAGGCTCTATTTATAGGAAAAATGGAGCAATGGATGGCCAAGATTGAAAGGTTTAATCAAGGGTTGAGTTTGAAAGTTGGGGATCCATGTGCACAATTTGCACCAATAAAATGGCGACAAGTGTCAATGTAGGGGTGGGTTGAAAGAAAGGGGTTGGAGGCATTGAATGCTTGAGAAGACCTCATGGTTATCCAGAAGGTAAGGGTCAAGCCTAAATTAAGATTACCCATTGGATTAAGAGTTAATCCAAGGATAAACCTTTGTGCAAATGATTAAGAGATAATCATGGTCAAAGCATTAAAGGCCTGATGAGACCCTTGGGTTGGGTAGAGGTTGAGTCAAAACAAATGTTTTAACCATGTAGGAGGGTTTGGGTTAACCATTAATGGTTTTTGAAGACTTTGTGGATTAAGTGGTTGAAGGTTGGAAGCTTTCAAAGGCTATCTAAGACTTTGAGACATTTAGTGGTTGAAGGTTGAAAGCCTTTAATGGTTATCAAAGACTTTTAGGCTTTGAGAAGTGACTTCCCTTTGCTTAGGAATGTGACAATAATTAGGGGATGGATTAGGCTAATTAGGAAGGGGTTAGAAGAATCTAGAAGGGGATTCGATTTTGCAAGTGGATTTGGTGGGTGAGGGAAAATAGGATTTTATTAAAATAAAAATTTATTTATTTCAATAAATGTGTGCAAGTTGCATTTGTAGGAAAATGCAAGTGGGGTGGGGATAATGATTTAAATAAATGTTTTATTTAATTTATTTAAAAGAGGAAAAGGGGATTTAATTAAATAAATAGATTTTATTTATTTAATTGAATGGAATTTGATTTAATGAATTAATTAAAATAAATTGAATAATTTATTTAATTAATAGAAGAATGTTTGGGGATGAATCAATTAAATATTAATTTAATTAACTGATGGCTAGTAGATTTTTAATCAAATAAATAGCGAATATTTATTTAATTAAGCTGGACAGATTTGTGTGACTACACATGCTATGTATACTTTCATGTTTATCTCTGTAAGGAAGTAGTATACATTGTATTTTTTGCAAAAGGGATAGTGTATATGCTTAGGGGGAGTAATTTTGATTATGGCATAATTTTGTTGTAAAACACTTAGTGTCAAAATTTTTCCTAAGTGCTGCCATCAATGCCAAAGGGGGAGATTGTTGGCATTTTTTATGATTATGTTGTGATAGTCATTGATGGATACACACTTGCTTTGAGATCACTTTTTATTTGTATGAGTTATGCTCAACCGGTATTTGTTCCAAACCAGTATTATGTATTTTAGTCTTTAGACTATCGGTGTTTTGCAGAAAGTGTTTACCGATCTTAAGCGGAACGAAGGAACTAAAGCGACATTTATCATTTTTCTAGTCTTCATTTTAACAACCGGTAATCGGTTTAATATTTGAACTGGTATTACTCTGTGATGAGTTACCAACCAGTAATCAGTAAAATTGTATGAACTGGTAATACTCTATGGAGAGTTACCAACCGGTATTATTTTTGTGATGAGTTACCATCCATCAACACTTTGATGGTGATTTTGTGTCATGTTACCAAATGTGTCTAGATGTAATGAACCTAGGAAGTTGCAATGTAATCCTATTGGACCGACATGAAATCAAATTCCTTTATAAGGACATCATGTCTAGGGTTTTAGCAGTCATTAGGGTTTTGCATGGTTGATGAAGTTTTTGCATGTGCGATCACAGAAGAAGATTAGGTTTGTGTGAAGAAATAGAGTGTGAAGAGACTAAAGACTAAAGTAATGCTGAAATGCATTAACAATGAGCTATCAAGGATCTAACCAAGCATACTGTTCTAGTATTTAGATCACTCACTTGTTGATTACTTACATCTTCGACAAGTGTGTAACCCTTAACCAGGTAGGCCTAGTAAATCCTTTGTAAATCGTCTAACAAGGTGGTTCACAACTGTGGATCTGAAATCCTCTCATAGGGTAGTCTTTACTCGGACTTATCTCTTAATAGAGATTGAGATTCCTAACAGGATTTGTTCTGGTGAAGAACATTGTATGACCTTAACTGGTCTAGTTACTATTCTGCAGATAGTTACTTGTGAGTTTCATCTCACCGTGGTTTTTCCCATTTGGGTTTCCATGTAAAAATCTCTTATGTTATGGTGATTGTGCTTATATGGGTGAGTGCCTTATTTGCTGTTTGGTTTGCATTTGTGTTAAGTGGTTTGTTAGTAAAACTGTTATACCAGTTTACTACTAAACTATTCAAGTGTTTGAGTTCAGTAATTTTTTGGTATACTAATTCACCCCCCCTCTTAGTATTCATCGGAATAAGCTAAAGAGTATTTATGGAGGAGATCCTCATGTACAAAAGGATAAGATGAATAATTGGAGGCAAATTTGATGAGATGAGGATGCATGAAGGAGAGAATATAGAATAGTTCAACAAAAAAAATAATGGATGTGGTAAGTTTCATCACAAATGTTGGGTGAAAACTTGAGGAAGATGATGCGATCAGCAAAATCCTAAGAACCTTGCTACCACAATATGCCATAAGGGTTTATGCAATTTAGGAACTTAGATCTTTGGGATCAATTAATGTTACGGTTGACTCCCTGATTGGTAAGTTGAGTGCCTTTGAACAGAGCAACTATGATAATAGTATGACAAAGATTGATATTTCCTTCAAATCTTCCATGACACTTGCACCAACAATGAGAAGAAAAGAAACGGAAAGTAGTTCTATTGGAAGAACTGGTCATTCTCATGAACATGACAACTTGTTATCTGAAGAACAAAAATAAGATGAGCTTGAACCTCTAATAGCAAGAAGGCTTCCAAGAGGAAAAAGGAAGCACAAAGGTAAACTACCCCTGAAGTGTTTCTCATGTAATAAAATAGGCCATATTGCATTCAAATGTCCTAACAATGATAGGAAGGATAACTTTAGAAGATACAAAGAGAAGAGTAAGAAGAAGTGCTATCTTGCAGAAGGAGTTACCGATGAAGAATTAGAAGGATCTGATGGAGAAGGGATTGCATTTGTAGTGGTAAAGGAAGATAGCACATAGGAAAGTGATATGACACTATTTCCTAGTTCAAAGCAGTGTGGAGACTGGGTGATTGATAGTGGTTGCACTCACCACATGACTAGTGATAGGAACAAATTCCTCAGCATGGAGGACTGGTGAGATTCGACAATGATGCTTCGTGTATGGTAAAAGGTAAGGGATCTATTTCCGTAAATGATAAAACCAATTGTGAAAATGTTTACTAGGTAGATAGGCTAAAGTATAGTCTATTAAGTGTTGCAAAACTTAACAATTAGGGTTACCAATTGCAATTTAATGAAGGAATATGCAAAATAAGTGATAAATCAAGAGGTTTGATTGCTACCAGTAAACAAACTAGAGGTAATCTATTCTACCTAGACACCACTGTAGGAAGTTGCGTAATGGCAAATGTAGAAGACAATTAACTGTGGCACAAAATATTGTGTTATGTTAATTTTGATATCATAGCAAAGGTTAGTAAAATGAAGTCTGTCAGAGGTATGTCTGGAATTATGAAACCTGAGAATGCTATGTGCAAAGAATGTCAACTAGGAAAGTTGATCGGATCTAGTTTCAATAGCAAATCTTATTCATTTGAGAATGTGCTAGACTTAGTGCATACAGATTTGTGTGGTCCTATGAGGACTAAGAGTTTCAATGGGGACCAATACTTCATGTTGTTTGTAGATGATTTCTCAAGAATGATGTGGGTTGAATTCTTGAAAGGAAAATCTGAAGTCTTTCACATGTTTAAGGTCTTCAAGGCTCAAGTGGAGAGAGGAACTAGTAAGATTCTAAAATGTTTGAGATCAGATAAAGGAGGAGAGTTCACCTCTCAAGAGTTCATAAATTACTGTGAAGAATGGGGGAATATGAGGCAAATGTCTGCACCCAGAACACTTAGTAGAATGGGGTTGTTGAAAGAAGAAACAAAACTCTAATTTATTGTGAAAGTACTCTAATGATTCTGAAGGATATTCCACATGTCTTCTGGAGAGAAGCAGTGAGTAGTGTTGTGTATACCTTGAATCATATATAGGTGAAGAAGAGGATACATAAGACTCCCTATGAATTATGGTGTGGACACTCACCCAATGTGAGTTACTTCAAGGTATTTGGAAGCAGGTGCTATATCAAGAGGGATGAGTACTCTGGAAACTTTGATCCTAAGAGTGATGAAGGAATCTTCTTAGGTTACTCCACAAAGAGTAAATCATACGAGTGTTTGAATAAAAGGATTGGTAAGATTGTAGAAAGTGTAAATGTTAAAGTAGATGAGTTCTTTGAGAAAAATGAACAGGACAACAAGAGTGAACCCGAGGACTATCAAGGATTTGATTACACTGTACTGGTCAAACCTGCTACAGAGAATCCTATTATAGTTGCAAATGAGGAAGAATGTGAAGTAGAACCTGCACAACTGGTAGAAGAATCTCCAAGAAATTAACTAACACCACCAAGGTATGTAAGAATCAATCATTCTATTGAAAAGAATGGAGGAGTGTTGACTAGAAGAAAAGAAAGGGAGAGTACCTGTCTGCTCTCTTAAATTAAGCCCAAAATAGCAAAGGAGGATCTGAAAGATGAATAATGGATCAAGGCTATGGATGAAGAGCTAGAGAAGATTGAGAGAAATGAAACTTGTACCCTTGTACCCAAACCAAAGAGACAAAATATGATAGGGACCAAGTGGGTGTTTAGAAACAAAATGGATAAAACCGCTCAAGTAGTAAGAAAAAACACAAGGTTAGTCTGTAAAGGGTATGAATAGGAAGAAGGTTTGGATTATGGAGAGACCTTTGCATTGGTAGCCAGACTGGAAGGGGTCATAATATTGCCTGCTTATGCTCCTAAAAGGAAGTTCAAGGTCTACCAAATGGATGTCAAATCGACATTCTTGAATGGTGTTCTAGAGGAAGAAGTGCACATAGAGAAACTAGAAGGGTTTGCTTCAGAAGATGAAAGAGATATGTTATGTAAGTTGAATAAGGCTCTGTATGGGCTGAAAAAACACCAAGCTATTGGTATGAGAGACTGCACTCATACCTAATAAGTATAGGGTTCATGAGAACCAGTGATAACAGTAACTTGTATTTGAATATCGGAGAAGGAAAACATCCAATTGCAGAGATTTTTGTAGATGGCATCATCTTTGGAGGAGATGATGAAATGAGAAAAGGTTTGGTAGAAGAAATGAAGAAAGAATTTGAAATGGCCATGATTGGTGAAATAAAATTCTTCATTGGTTTGCAAGTATCTTAGCTAAATAATGGTATATTCATTAGCTAGATCAAATATATAAGGGAAATATTGAAGACCTTTAGAATGGAATATTCGAAACCTATTGGAACTCCGATGGTTACATGTTGCAATCTCTCCAAAGACTATGAGGCTAATGCAGTGAATGAGACACTATATTGATCCATGATCGGTAAGTTGTAGTATGAAGTGTATAGTAGACTAGATATAGCACAAGTAGCTAGCTTGGTTACTAGATTTGCTACAAATACAAAAGAGACTCATATGGTGGTTGTTAAGAGGATATTCATATACCATAAGGGGACTGATGAGTATGGTCTCTACTATCCACATAAGAGAAATTTCAACTTAAGTGTCTTCACTGATGCAAATTGGGTAGGGAACATTGATGACAGAAAGATCACTATTGGAGGTGCATTCTTTCTTGGAGATAGGATTGTGTCATGGACAAGAAAGAAACATAATTGTATCTCTCAATCCATAGTTGAGGTGGAGTATGTGGCTGCTACAATCAAATATACATAGGTAGTACAGATTAAGAAGATCTTGGAAGGTATCCAAGAAAAGGTCACTGAACTAGTGGTGATACACTATGACAATACAAGTGTCATCAACATATCAAAAAACCTGGTAATGCACTCTAAAACCAAGAATATTGCAATAAAATATCATTATCCTATGGAAAAGGTACAAGACAAAGAAGTTAGACTAGAATATGTGCCAACCAAGGAACAAGTTGTGTACACATTCACCAAGTCACTACCTAAGGATACTTTTGAGTATCTCAGAGGTAAGCTAGGGGTAATTCCCCTACATGCTCTACGGTGAGTGAAGATTGGAACAACATCAATTTGGTATGATTTTCCTGAAATTCTATGTATTTGAATTGATAATTATGGACTAATCCTGTTAAGGGGAGAAGTCATTGCAGTATGTGAAATAGGATGTCTAGACTACACCTTTGGCATTGTTTTCAAAAGGGGAGTGAAGTCAGATGGAAATATTGTAACATGGATTTGCACCCAATGCAAGCTTGAAATTCCTACAATCCAGTGACACATTGGACTACTCTCAGGCTGTGGGTATCCTATTATGAGAGAAGACCTCTGGATTATAGGCCGACTTCCTATTTGATCATATAAAGAACTTAAATGAATTTATGAGAAAAGGGAAGAAGAATATGCATAAAAATGAAAATTAACTACTGCTAGGTGATCCACCAATGATAAAAGACCTGCAATCTACTTACAAATCCACAAGATAACCAACTAATGAAACTCCTTAAACTCACAACTCAAACACACATGTTGCATAAATGATTCTCTTGAAAGGCTAGCTTACTAATGTTCATTGAAAGGAGAATAATATTGTTCTCACAATTTTGATGCAACAAAATCACGTACACAATCAGAGACCTACACTATAACATGTACCTCAGACCTAAGCATCTGAAGAAAAAAAGATAAAATGAAGGATTCTACAAAAGAATCACAGAATTTTAATCAAAATGCTTACAATCATAACACTTAGACTAAAGAATTTGAGGAACTTAGCTTCTTTATTGAAAAAAAGGAACTTTCTACATTACAAATCTGGAAAAACTCCTAAAAATGAGTTATAGGAGCCTGAGTATATTCTACTACAAAATCTCAAAACTCTCGAACTCCTTACAAAAGAGTAAAAAATAAACACTTATACCAAAGCTTGCAAAAAATTCAAAAACATGAATTCTTGGCTCCAAGATGGATCAGTTGTCATCAATTCTAAGCTTTTCCTCAAAATTAGGGGGCTTAACTGAGACATAAACTCTTCCAAAACTACAAAAAAGAGTAGCCAAATAGAACACAACTTCACATCATTTTGCACTGAGTTCACCTAGACGTTACCGGTTACTAGACCATTTGTTTTAGCCACTTGCATGAACTACCAACACATAACAAAAACCGTTGGGACTACTGATGGCTTGTCACTATGTCACAAGGATTAACCTTTATGCATCTTTTCATTGGGATATAGCAACAACCCTCAGATCTTCAGGAACCTGTTCGGCTTTTAACCACTCTTCCTTTTTCTTTTATCTCTCCTATTGCTCTCTTCATCCCAGGCCCACAAGATCGAGAGATGATAATGAACTTTGAACCATTGAAGCACTTTGAACCAATGAACCACTTTGAACCGGTTCAATGTTCAAGTTTAAAGTTAATTTAAGAAATAGAGACATCTGCTCGTCTGTAGACTTTTGCCACATGTCAGCCTCTGATTTTCTCACAAGTCCACTTTGTTTTCCATCTGGACTTGGTTTGACTTGGTTCTTCATCATCTCTCTACCATGTGGCCCATCCTCATTCATTCTAAGCCCACATGGACTGCTACCTCAACTTCCACCTTGCCAATCACCAAGTCGCATGAGATAACCAACGAGCATCTTCATCATGCGGTATAGCGACGACTGTTGATATGTCCTCAAACTGGTCTATCTTTAACCTCTTAGTCACTCACCTTTTCTGCACGTGCTTTTTCGCTAAGTCGCTATGATAACTAGTGAGCTTCTTTCTATACAGGTATAGCGATGGCTGTTAGATCTTTCGGACTACCATTGATCTTTCCTGATTTGGTCGGTCTTTAGTCTCTCTAGGCAGCTCTCTCTTATGCCACGATGTCACCATGTGGCACACTTCTTTTTTTCTACATGATCCACCCTAGTGCCACTTCAACTTCCACTTGGATGCCACCTCGCCAGTCGCTAATTTATAGTGATTAATAGTCGAGCACTTTCACATAGCGGTATAGCAAAGGCTGTTAGATCCTTTGCAGCCTACTCACCTGTTAATTTTCCCTTTCACTATAAAATTTGTTCACTTTGAGATGCATGCACATGTGGGAAGCCCACCAACACTAAACTGCTTCTTGTCAAAAGCACATAAGCTTTGACACTAAGGATATATGTGGCTTTGCATATAAATGCGATAAATTTCCTCAGCGCGGCCAATGTGGGATAAATGGTCCTTTCCTCTATCACGCGACCCTTGTAATTTTCTTTTAGCTGAAGGTTTTTGAGCCTCTCCAAATTCAAAAATAAATTTTGCAATGGAGCATGAACATTTATGTGATCTATCTATCTTTGTAACATTCATCTCCATCAGCATGCTGGGTTCAACCCTCGTGGGAGCCACATTTTAACCCACATGCTATATTTTACCTTTCTTGCATTTGCACATGAAGCAAACAAGCTAGACAAAAATATGTATTATTCTCATACTTAGCACTTGTTTCTCCTTTTGAGGCATATTGATCTTGTAGCAAAAATAAGTAACATTTTTGGCAACATCTACCATATGTTTGCTGTTAAACATTTTGACCAGCTGCCTTATGCATTCCATTGGGCAAAGAGTCACTGAGACTGATAGAAAATTGAAACAACACATCACACATGATTGCGAAAAATATCTTTTCTCTCAAAAATCTATCCTAATCTATGGAGTACAGGTGTGTTTTATGGCACTGAAATTAACACCTTACTATCATGAATTAGGCATGTGTATTGACAGATTAGGATAGGACAAAACAACAAAACACTTCTGAAACACTGCAACAATTTATTGTAGCTATATGAGGGAGATGATTTTTGTGCATGAGAGGGGATAAACATATTCCTTGTTTCATATGATGGACACCTCTCTTTTATAGCTTCGATGGATTGCAACAATATTACTCTTATTACTCCTCCTAAACTATGCACTAGGCACTTAGGGAAAACAAAACTACAAACTGACCTATTGTGCAGAGAACTTATTACCATGAGGAAAACTGAAATATGTATAAATTTTAGGCATACCTCAAAATAAATTCTTGAGGTGAATCCCATTGACTAGGATCAGTTTAACTTCACCATCAAACTTAGACAACTGGAAGGTATTATGTTGCTTGCACTCAGAAATCATATAAGGCCCACTCTAAAAAGCATCAAAATTTGTATGCTTGCCTGGCCTGCTCTTGAATTCATCTCATTTTAGGACAATGTCACCTTCCTTGAATATTATAGGAGAAGCCCTCTTATCAAAATATCTTTTCATTTGATCTTGGTGATGATTAATTTGACTCATTGCCTTATTTCTAACTTCATCTAGCTCAATTAGCAGAGCCAATC
This sequence comes from Cryptomeria japonica, assembly GCF_030272615.1. Classification (NCBI taxonomy): domain Eukaryota; kingdom Viridiplantae; phylum Streptophyta; class Pinopsida; order Cupressales; family Cupressaceae; genus Cryptomeria; species Cryptomeria japonica. Next base: position 289,080,755 of record NC_081411.1, on the reverse strand, counting down.
TTGCTGACATAGGCTCCTCTTCAATCATATCCAGCTGGTTAGATAAATCAAGGGCTAGAAACTCAAGTGAAATAGGCAACCTTACCTTTTTCCCATACACAAGCATGTATGGAGACATTCCAGTTGACCTCTTTAGTGTGATTCTACTAGCCCATAAGGCTGATTTAAGTTTGGTATACCAAGCTTGCTGATTTCCTTCCATGGTAATTTTGATGATTCTGAGAAGATTCTTATTTGTGGACTCAGCTTGTCCATTGCTCTAAGGGTAATAGTTAGATGATGTGTTGAGATAAACACCATTCTTTACTGCTTAATCAGATATTTGGCTCCCTACAAAAGAAAGAGCATTATTTGAAACTATAGATTTAGGGACACTAAATCTAGTTATCATGAACTCATCATAAAAGTTCAAAATAACTATCTCATTTTCTTCCTTCAATGCTATAGCCTTAGTCCACTTAGTAAAATAACCAGTGGCTTTGAGCACCCACTTGTGGCAAACACTTGAAGGTGGATTTATGACACCAATGAAATCCAAACCCCACTAAAGGGATATTCCAGCTAAATAGGTTGCAATGGCAGTGCTGTCAACCTCTCTTTATTGCAAACATGGCACATTCTTTACACTTTCTAATCCAGGAATGTGTATCTTTGAACAAATTAGGCCAATAATAGCCTCATTTCATAACTTTCAGAGTTGTAGCTCTTGCTCAAAAGTGTCATGTTGATCCTTCATGAAACTCATTCAAGAGTACATAGGGAATGGACTGAAGTCTATAATACCTTCTTCTCAACTTACTCAATCCATGAGGACACTCAACAGTCAGCAAGAAATGTGGCATTTCTTGTACCCAGCTAATAGGAGGAACAAGAACACCTACTTGTTCTTCATCTTGGAGGGCCAAAACAACCTTCTCCTCATCCTCTTTACTATTGTTTGAGTGATCATCAAGATCCTCACATAGTCCCTTACCTCTGACTAGCTTGGTGACCTTAATATCAACATCAAATTTCATCACCTTAGTCACCCAACCAACCCTCTTATCATTTAAGTCTTTGCTAAGATAAAACTCTTTAACTGAGGGGTGAGAAACCATCAACTTAATCCTATTGTTAGACAACATATACTTAAGCATTTTCAAACTCCTAACAACAACAAGAACATGTTTTTCAACAAAATAATATCTCTCCTCATAATCCTTAAGGCCTTGACTGAAAAAGGCCAAAGGCTGCTCCAAACCATGCTCATTTTCTTGAACCAACATAGCTAAGATGCTATCAATACTGCCATACACATACAAAATAAAGTCTTTTGAGAAATCTCGATTTACCAAAGTAGGAGCAGCTACAAGTGCTTCTTTTATAAGCTCAAAACTCCTCCTCCCATCCTTAGACTAGTGGAAATGAATATCATTTTTCAACATAGAATTTAGAGGTTTTAATAATTCTGCAATATCTGAAATAAACCTCCTAACAAAATTAATCCTACCCAAGAAGCTTTGCGAGCCCTTCTTCTATGCTGGTAGAGGTAAGGAAAGAATAGCACTTACCCTATCTGGATCAATAGTAATACCCTCTTTTGACACCACATAGCCCAGGAGCTTACCCTTATGAACATAAAACACACATTTCTTTGGGTTAAGGGATATACCATAATCTCTACACCTCTCAAAAATTTTCTTTAGGTGAGCTAGGTGTTCAACTAAATTTTTGGAATAAATAGTGATATCATCCAAATAAACTAGTACAAATTTATACATCAAACCATGAAATGTCATATCCATAGCATGCTGAAAAGTAGCACCAATATTTGAAAAACCAAATGGAATTTTTTTATATGCCATAGTGCCCCATTTAGTTGTAAATGTTGTTTTGAATTGATCTTCCTCCTTAGCTAAAACTTGGTTATAACCTGAAAAACTATCTAGCAAGGAGAATCTCTTAGAACCTGCAACAACTTGTAGAATCTTCTCCATAGAGGGCAGTAGATATCTATCCTTCAAAGAGGCTCTATTGAGATCTCATAAATCAACACACAATATGATTTCACCATTCTTTTTCCTAACTGGGACAAGGTTTGACACCCAAGAGGTATGTTTGATAGGAAAAATGAAGTTTCTCTCAATGAGTATTAATTTCTTTGACCATAAGGGGCTCAAGCTTTGGATTAAGAGGTCTTTGTTTTTGCCTCAAAGGTTTAGCATTTGACTCAAGCTCTATGGTATGTTGGGAAATACTAGGGTCAAAGCCTTTTAAATCAGAATATTTCCAAGGAAATATATCACTTAACTCTTGGTATAGTAAAATAAATGCATGCATTCCCTCTAAAGAAAAATACCTTGCCAAGCTTTAACAATTTATCCTTGAAAATCTCAACATTTTCATAATGTTCCTCCTTGATCTGCAAGCTAGATTTTTCTTTTCTCACTTGATCATCCTCATTGAAAATTGACTCTAACATGACCAAACCCTTAGGTAGCTTGTTTGTTTTCAGCTGTATGACCTGATCATCATACTGTTGCTTAAGCTTCTCTTGGTTGGTATTTGAAAACTTTGCCTCTTCCCTCAAAAACTTAATAATCTATTGATCACTATCAAAAACTTGCCAATGATCAGCATTGTTAGGAATGGAATACCTAACAATCACTTTTACATATTGATGTTCATTAATATTGCTGATATCACTTGCAATATCATACTGTGCTCCTATTGTAACAAGTCTATCAACATGCTTATTAAGATTTCTAGGAATAAACAGTAGATTAAAAGCTTGGAAATATTCAATAATATCCCATACCCTATGTTTATAAGACTTTAAAAAATCATTCTTAGTGGTATAAAGACCTCTTACTTGGTTGACAACCAATTCACTGTCACCATAAATCTGCAAACAGTTGATTCCTCTCTTCTTTGCCCATTGTAGACCATGAATTAAGGCCTCATACTCAGCTATATTATTGGTGCAGCTAAAAGAAAACCTGAAAGTTGAATAATACTTATCATCAAAAGGGTAAATCAACATGCAACCACCACCAGCACCATTCTTACTTCTTGACCCATAAAAATAGAGCTTCCAAAGCTCATTTTGATGTTGATTATCTTGTTGTCCAATGTCCATCAAATTTGGGACAACAGAACCTTGTTCATGAAACATATAAACTCCAAGGTTTACCTCATCCATATTTTTAAAAGGATCTTCCTCAAGATTCTTAGCTACCTCTTTGAAGCGAGGTGTGATGACACATTGATTCAAAGAATAATCTCATTTTGATGATGATATTGGTTCGATAGGATGCCCCATATCTTGATTGCTAAATTGCAGTATGATGATACCCCCTCGGGAGATCAATTGAGATAACTGATTTTTGGAAGTTTGCAATCTTTGCGAAATTGATATCTCGATAGATTTGATTTGATTTTTGCAACTGTGTTTGATTAAAATGTGAGTTCTTTGATTATCTTGATTGATTAGATTGATAAGATCAAGATTCAGTTTGGTTTCAGGAATGACACCTCCTTTATAAGATAAAGATGATCAAAGCATCTAGTTTCAAGAAGGATATATCCTGTATAAGACTTGATTAGAAGCATCTGGTTTTAGGAAAGATACATCCTGTATAAGACATGATAGGATCGATTAGGTTTGATTTATTGATTGAATTGATAAGATTGATTATATAAAGAAATGATAGTTTGTTGATATCAAGTTGCCGAAAGATTCAGATATGCTGATGTTGATTCTGTTGAGAGAGATAGCATAAGATTTTGGCTAGGTTGACAATATCTGAAGAGATATGAGTCATTAGTTTGATTGCGTATACACTTGTGATGATACTTTGATGATTCCTGCGATATATTTAACCTTGGATGAAAGGAGCATGTGGTATCCCATGCAATAATGAAATGCAATCTAAAACGCAAATTAAATGCAAAGCTACGACCGGACCAGTCATTGGATTATTGTGTTTTGTCATCATTGAGCTTTTGAAATGTGGGAAGTGAATGCAAACATCGATGGTATAATTAAGCCATGATGACCTGAGAACTTATTTCTTTGATTTTGATATTGCAGGTTAGCACAAGCATCGAGGTATAATTAAACCAAGATGACCTAAGTGTTGTTTACATAAAATAGGTAGTATTAACCGTTTGTTTATGCAAATCAGAAATGTCTTTGATGACTCCAATGATAAGGCCCTGAGACCAATTTTCACCTACTAATGATTAATTGACTGACAATAGATAAGAAAAATATCATTTTCCTTCCTTGTTCCTCTAGTCAAAGACATCCTAGAGGCACTCAGAAACCATGATAGGGAAAATCAAGATAATAAAGTTGAACCGAAGTGCTAAAAGCAGTATCCAAAAGATATCATCCATTAAAAATATGTGCAATGTACTTAGACTAACGTGCAATAGCTTGATGGTTAAAAATTTGATTTCATGTTCAACGTTGGATGTGTCTTAGTGTTTTCATTTGATAAGTGTTGTCTAGCTATTGTTTTACCTGTTTGATTAAGCTCAAAATGATCATAAATTTTTCCCCTAGCTAGGTGCAAGATTTTGCCCCGAGCCTAGAAACAAAGTCATTATGATATACTCAATGATCCAAACCATGGTGAGAGAGCAGCTGCAATGCTTGCATATGTACAAATGCTTATGATAGATATGTGTATATGGTGAAAATGTATACCAATAATAATGATATTGAAAGGCTAAATGAATCCAACAACAAAGATCCACCATAACATATGAAGATTACCTAAGACAATGCAAATCAAATGAAATCACAAAGATTATACCATCACATGTCCAATAGGGTTTTGATCTCCATTCTTCCTATCTCCATTGATCTTGTTTGATATATTTGCTCTCAGATTTTATATGCACAAGAGCTCAACAAAGAACGGAATGTGGTTGCAAGTAGGATCGTAGTGTAGTCAATTGATCAAGTAGTTAGGATGCATAGAATGATTAGCTCATTAGGGTCATTAGAATCCTTGATTAGGGTTTGATAATGATGGAAGCATCTCCTTATATAGAAGACACAATATGAAATAGAGGGATAAGATTGAGAGGTGTAAAAGGAGGTCGGCTATGATTAGAGGGTAGGTAAAAGAAATAATAAAATAATGAAAGGGGTAGGTAGTGTAGGAATTAAGAGATGAATGACATGTGTCATAGGTAGAAAAGGTTAATGAATTAATTAAATAAATAAAGATTTATTTAATTAATAGAAGAAGTGGGATAATTAAATAAATAAAATATTTATTTAATTTAGGAAAAGGATAATTTAAATAAATAAATGTATTTATTTAAATGAGAAATAAGGCTAGAAGAGGATAAATGAATTAATTAAATAAATAAAGATTTATTTAATTAATAGAAGAATTAAGATTAGATAATTAAATATATAAAATATTTATTTAATTAGACATGACAATTTTGGGTGTCTACATTTTTCCCCTCTTCGAGACAATGCGACTTGTCACGTTGTTTCAAAGAAGATAATATGGACTAATACAGAGTTGTCCCAAGATGGGAATGATATGCCCCCTCAAGAGATTGGATGAAAAAATGTTTGAAAAGATCACAGACAATCTCTCGATAAGAAAGAGAGGCTAGAATGGACTGACCGGATAAAGTGACAAAGTCACGGGATAATGAAGACTGACTCAGGAAATGAAGGTGAGGGCTAGGGTAGGTTATAAGATAGACCACGGGGGAAAATACATCCTCATTGTCATCTACACATCCACAAGAGCATATTGTAGAGCGAAAATAGAGCAGGAGCAGTCAGCAGCGATGACTTTCACTCATAGATTTGACCGTGTTCACCAATTTCAGAGGCCAGCAGAGGCAGGAGAGCCAGTAAGTACCACCAAACCTCCTCGTACTTTGACACATTTAATTTTGTCATTAATGCATGCTAGATAGGGTCATAAATGTGCTTAGACTAGGGTCAAAAAAGTGTCAAAAAATGCTCAGGCGTGTCTACGTTGGTGCTAGGCGCGTCTATGCTCGCTAGGCGCGTCTGTGCTCACTAGGCGCATCTATGTTTGTGTCAGGCATGTCTGTGTCTGAACCCGCGTCTATGTCAATTGCGACCATGTCTGTGATGTGCAGGCACGTTTGTGCTAAGAAGGCACGTCTGTGTCGCTCAGGCGCATCTGTGCAGAGCATAGGCACGTCTGTGTCAAGCAGGCGCATCTGTGTTTTTCAGGCTCGTTTGTGCAGTCTGAAAGCGCGTTTATGTCATGTAAGTGCGTTTGCGTTTGAAAAGTATGAATTTGCATCTTCTAGGTCAAATCGGCAGTTCTGTGATGAACATATGTTGTCGATTGGATAAGCTACTGAGAGGATACACTCAAGCAGGTCCTCTAGGAAGACTAGGATAGATCAAGGCACTTTGTGATGAACAGTGAGTACCAAGATAGAGTACTTTGTGATGAATAGGGAGTACTAAAATATGAGCAGCACTTTGTGATGAACAGGGAGTGCAAATGTGAGTAACACTTTGTGATGAACAGGGAGTGTCTCACATGTAGTACTTTGTGATGAACAGGGAGTACTAAAATATGAGCAGCACTTTGTGATGAACACGGAGTGCAAATGTGAGTAACACTTTGTGATGAACAGTGAGTGTCACTAGGGTAGATAACCATATGCATTTGGATAAAAAGTAGCATTTTGTGATAAACAGGGAATGCCACTATGACTGACATGACTTGATTTTCTTGACTGCAGGAATATTTGCCGATGCTGGAGTCACGGGAGAGATTCTCTTCAACGCAAAGGTTGTGACCTGAGTTGTTTTTTGAGGACAGAGCTGCCATCGAGGAGATGGGATTGAGACATGTGCTGTATGTGCCCAAGTTTTGGGCAAACATGGGTTTGCTGATTGTGCTGGCTGAGAGATGGCACTCTGAGACGTGCACGTTTCATTTACTGATGGGTGAGATGACAGTCACCCTAGAGGATGTGTACAAGATATTGCAGATACCGATCGATGGGGAGCTGATCCCATATGATTGAGATGGAGATAGAGAGGCCTTGAGACGGGTTTTCTAGGACTCTGGATTGGAGATGAGAGTAGGACACGTGGCATGGGACACCATGACAACCACAGGACTAGCGCTGCTGGTAGTGATAGGAGGAGCTATCAGTGGGTTCCTGTGTCCGGATAGGGCGACACAAGGGTTGGCTGTGGGCTAGGGAGGAGCACTAGAGACACTGGTGACACAACACACCAGATATGCTTGGGGACCATGTGTGCTGGCCCATTTGTATTATGATCTTCATCAGTTTGTGTACCATGGATCCGTAGGATTAGACTACGGAGTGACATTGCTGCAGGTATGGGCCTACGAGCATCTGCCGGTTACCCGATCGATACACTTCAATGGCAGGGGTTATGGACGTAGCTTTGTACATTTATATGATATGATCACATCACAGCCATGGATTGGCAGGCTAGAGCACTGGCGGCGAGTGTTTGATGACATTGATGTGGTCATATGGAGACCATAGCTGGGCTACGAGGAGTGGGAGGATGATGCCGTTGAGCTGCCCTACACCTTCCGGAGTAGGTACCTGATTGGGCAGATGCCCTACGTGCTAGAGAGACAGCTAGTGGACAGGGTTGGCTACAGTTTGGCAGGATTCAAAGGATGCCCCGAGGCTTAGGCATGTATGCCTGTACAGTTAGAGATCAGGCACAGTTTGGGTCATTGCTGTCATATGATCAGTTAGTGACACAGCTGGTGGAGATGATGCCCCTACCCTAGGACATGTGGCCTAAGATCGAGGACGCCAGCATGGATGCCGAGTATATAGCTTATTGGGCAAAGCATCCGTTCCCATGGTTGACAGATCCAGGAGAGGCATTGGAGGGAGATGGGGGTGGTGATGATGAGGATGGTAGAGGTGATGGGGGTAGAGGCCGATGGAGGAGGAGGGGAGTAGTTGGAGAGAGGTGGGTTGCACCTCAGAGGGAGGGTGGAGAGCAGAGGAAGGCTCAGGTGGTGAGGGGTCACGGTGGATTGCCTTTACAGGTGCCAGCAACACAGGGTCCTAGGTAGGTATAGATATAGGGACAAGGACAGAGACAGGTACCAGTATAGGCACCAGTACAGGTATAGGTACAGGCACAGGGGTAGGCACCTACAGAGGGGGAGCCATAGGCAGAGGCAGAGGGGGCGGACCTAGTGGAGGATGAGCTGTTAGAGTTGAGGGAGATCTGCTAGGGCCAGGCAGATGAGATCCAGGAGCTGGAGAGGGAGAGGGATTGGCTTAGGATGAGGCTCAGAGATACTAAGCGGGAGCGGGATCAAGCTATTCAATGCTATACAGAGGCTAAGATAGCACTGAGGGTCGAGAGACAGACAACGGAGGATACAGGGGCAGGATATGCTTATGTCCTGCGGGTAGGGGAGGAGATTGCCTATTGGCAAGATCTCTACTATGGTGCAGTGCTAGCAGATCAGTGGGTGAGGAGCTTCCATAGACCGTCGCGTACAACGACAGCTATGGGAGGGAGCTGGAGGAGACAGACATTGAGTGGTGGGGTTATGGGTCCTCCGCCACCACCAGATAGAGGGGACAGGCAGGATGATCTTGGGGTGGGTCCTTCAGGGGCTCAGATTCCGTCGAGGCCAAGCGGCTCCGAGGGAGGGAGTTCATCATAGCCGTAGAGGGCTCCCTATGTATCAATATTGTACCATTTTTGTATTGTAGACACCTGTGGGTGCTTTTCTTGTAGCCATATGATTTTGACATCATTGTATCATGACACTTTATGATTATATATATGAGATGATTCATTTTTGCGGCAGCTATATGCATGCGTACCTTTGTGATGAGATGTTCTTTTGTGATGTATGTTTTATGCTATGTATGCAAATATGTATATGAGGAAATGCCATATTTTTGTTCTTTTATGTTTTTAATGTGTATGCGTGATGCAAATGTGAATGTATGTAATGCAAATGAATATGATAATGCAAAATGTAATTTGTGCTAATAGTTGTTGTGTGCAGGATGTGATGTATTTATAATATCTATCTGTATGTATGAAATGCTTATATGTGGTAATGCAGGTGTAACTACATGACATGCAAATGTTTTTGGTGTGTCATTATACTCAGTCATGTGATAGCAGGCTATGCAGACTTGAGAAGGATGATGGAAGTCAATCAAGAAAGGGGGATGGAAGACAAAAGATATGAAAGTGAAAGAGCTTCTTGTGCATTATCATCATTGAGCTTTATTATGGCAAGATAGGTTATGACAATCGAGGCATATGTTCGACCTAGAAAGTCATTGTACCTGTTTGCATGGAGATAAGACAGTCATAAACAAGGAATGCCCCAGTTCATACTAGACTCACAGTGTCCTCATATCCTTGGACAAGTCATAACATTACTAAGAGACAATCCACAGACAGCAAATACAAATAGGTGACGATACCCCATCCTCGCCTTTCTAGTCAAAGACATCTTGGAGATAGAATCTCTAGTCAAAGACATCTTGGAAAAGCTAAAAGACATGTCACCAAAAAAATAAAATCAAAAGAAAACCAAGACTCGACACCAACATCCATTGTAGTCCTCAAGTTTAGTGTCTCTTGTCACTTGTATGAGTCTTATTCGATTGTGGTCACAATGTTTACTTTCACAAAAAGGATAGATAGCACTGAACCAAAATGTTGTCCGAGTCTGCTGAAAGATTTGATTTGTTGAAGCCCATTGTTGCCGTTGTGTCTCATTTGAAACTGACTGAATCCATAAAACTGATACCTTATTGCGAAGAAGATGAAACTTTATTGCGGATCTATGATGCAAATGCTACTTTATTGTGGATTGTGCACGGATAGACAAAAGAAAGTTGGAAGAAACTGTACTCCTTGAAACATGTGATGTGCTCTGTTCCACACCCATTACTCGACGTAGGATTTTGCCTTAGCCATAGATAGGATCTGATTTATTATGGATGGAAAGGGAGGTTTATTATGAATGGTTAACCAATCTTGGGTAGATCAATGACAAGCCATGATGGGAAGGTGTAAGTTTATTATGAACGAATAGGTTGTGAGTGTGTGCAAAGTGAAAGGATGAAAGTGAATCCTAAAGGAGGGAGGAGCAATGTCTCTACACATGGCATTGGTGACCCAGTTTTCACCATGGTACTTGCCCAGGGTGCCACCGAAGTGGTTTTCACCTTTGGATGAAATTATTTCTCTTTACTTTTTTCGATTTTTCAATTTTTTTTTTTGTGTCACAAGGCGCCTGTTTGCCAGGTTTTCACCAAGTAATGATTTTTTTGTTTTATAATTTTTTTTGAATTTTTGAATTAGGATATTCTGAAGAGCTATTTGTAGAACCTGTGAAGGTGCATGTTGTTGATAGGATCCTCCAAAGGTTCACCTTCTATAGTTGAGAGCTGATATGCACCAGATCCATATGCTGCTGTAATAATGTAGGGACTAAGCTAGTTTGGTTCGAACTTTCCCTTCTTCTCTCTGTCTTGTTGATTTTTAGGATTTTCTCTGAGAACTAAGTCACCTACCTCAAATGTGGGAGGCTTGACCTTGTGATTGTAGCTGCGAATTATTCGGTGTTGGTAAGCCTTGAGATGATTAAAAGTAGTTTGTCTTCATTCATCCAATAGTTCCATCTCTTGTAAGCGAGAGACCCTATAGTCTTCATCACTGATGATGTTTTGCAGAGAAACCCGTAAAGACGGTAGCTTGACCTCAATAGGCAAGATAGCTTCAGTGCCATAGACAAATGAATAGGGTGTAGCTCCTGTAGGTGTGCGGACACTTGTGCGGTAGGCCCAAAGTGTAGGATTAAGTTGGATATGCCAATTACGACCAGCATTGTCGACTGTCTTCTTTAGGATTTTAAGGATTATTTTGTTAGACACCTCAGCTTGGCCATTACCTTGGGGGTAATATGGTGTGAAGAAATGATGGGAGATATGGAAGCGGTCACAGAGTTCATGAACATCCTGATTTTTGAAGGGACGCTCGTTATCAGTGATAATGGAAACAGGAATACCATATCGACAAATGATATAGTTAAGGATGAATGTAGCAATCTATTTTCCAGTAACTTGTGTGAGAGGCATGGCTTCAATCCATTTTGTAAAATATTATGTGGCAGTGATAATGATTTTATGACCATTAGAAGAAGGAGGATGAATCTTGCCTATGAGATCAAGTCCCCACTGACAAAAGGGCCAAGGAGACACAAGTGGTTGAAGTTCTTGTGTTGGCGCTTGTATGAGGTCTCCATGAATTTGGCATTGCTTACATTTCTTGACAAACTGATATGAGTCTTTCTCCATATTGGGCCAGTAATATCCAGTCCTAATGAGTTTCTTGGCCAAGGTAGGACCACTAGCATGTGGACCACATGTCCCTTCATTTACTTCTCATAACGCAATCTGAGCTTCATCGCTTTCTAGACATCTAAGAAGAGTGCCATCTAGACCTTACTGGTATAGGATATCAAATAAAATGACATATCAAGAGGATTGGCGAATGAAAGTGCGATGTTGGTTATTTGATAGATCAGGAGGTAGAGTATTGTCACGTAGGTATGTGAAAATGGAACCATATAACTGGGATTCGGGACTGACAACACATATTGTCTCAGTAGGCATGATCTCATATGAAGGGACCAAAAGGTTATCCACCAAGAACTCATAGCGGGTCTCGTTTGGAGGTAGATCGATCAGTGAAGGAATAGTAGCCATGGCATCTGCAGCGCGATTCTGCTCTCTTGGTATCTGCTCAAAGTCTATCTTTGTGAAGTGTTGTTTCAGGTCATCCACCATTTGTTTATAAGGCATTAACTTTTCATCTTTTTTTTGGTAATCATTAGTTGCTTGACGGATGACAAGTTGGGAGTCCCCAAAAACATGAAGTTCCTGGATCTTCCATTGAACTGCCATTCATAATCCTGTTGTTAATGCCTCATATTCCACTATATTGTTAGTGCAAGGAAATGATAAGTGGTATGATTTTGGTATAGAATCTCCTTGAGGAGTTATAAAGAGGATGCTAGCTCCTGCCCCATGCTGTGTGTATGAGCCGTCGAAGTACAGTTGCCATGGCTTTGCATGTGACATTGTCAAAATGGATTCATCTAGAAATTCAGAATTTAGAGGAACGTCATCTATCATGGGAGCATCTGCTAATTGATCTACGGTGGCTTGTCCTTTTATTGCTTTTCTATCCACATACTCGATGTTGAATTCACTCAGTATCATTACCCATTTGGCTAGTCGCCCAGTAAGTGTGGCTTTATTGAGAAGGTATTTCAATGGGTCTATCCTTGCAACTAACTTAGTCTTATGGGTGAGCATGTAATGTCATAATTTTTGCAAAGCAAAGACCACGGCGAGACATGCAAGCTCAATTGGTGTGTAATTTAGCTCGTATCCCACCAATGTGCAACTGATATAGTATACTACTTTTTCTTGCCCTCAGCAATTTGTTGTGCTAAGAGTGCCCCCAGTGCTATTGGAGTGGCTGATATGTATAGTAACAGAGGCTGATCTGGAACTGGTGGCATCAGAACTGGCAGATTCAGAAGATAATCTTTGAGCGTTTGGAAAGCTTGTTGATAGTTATCATCCCATTTGAATTTGATGTTTTTATGTAGCAGGTGCTGAAAAGGATTACACTTATCTGCCAGTTGGGCTATGAATCTTCGGATAGACTAGAGTCTGCCTTGTAAGGATCAAAGTTGACTGATATTTCTTGGTGGTTGCATTTCCAAGATGGCCTTGACTTCTGCTGGATCAACTTCAATTCCCCTTTTGGATACAATGAATCCTAGGAGCTTCCTGGAGGTTACTCCAAAGACACATTTCTTGGGGTTTAATCTTACTTTGTATTTTTCCAACCAATCAAAGATGACTGAAAGTATGTCTAAATGTGTATTTCTGTCTATTGATTTTCCCAAGAGGTCATCAACATAATCTTCCATGGTTACGTGCATGAGATCATGAAAGATAGTAGTCATGGCTCTTTGATATGTAGCACCTGCATTCTTTAGCCCAAAGGGCATGACATTCCAGCAGAAAGTTCCCCATGGACAAGTAAATGATGTTTTGTGTTGATCCTCGGGTGCGATCCTTATTTGATTATAACCAGAGAATCCATCCATTAATGATAACATTTCATGACCTGCTGTGAGATCAACAATCAAGTCAATATTTGGTAATGGGAAGTCATCCTTTGGACAAGCTTTGTTGATGTCTCTAAAATCTGTACATATTCTGATGCTGCGATCTGGTTTGCTAATAGGTACCAAGTTGGAGATCCATTTGGGATAATCGATTGGGTGTATGAATCCGACATCCAATAACTTCTCAAGTTCTACTTTGACTAGTAATGCCACTTGTGGATGCATTTTTCTTAATTTCTGTTTTACTGGTTTTGCCCCCGGTTTGACTGTCAGATGATGCATTACCAAATCCGGATCCAATCCAAGCATATCAGCATATGACCAGGCAAAGTTGATTTGTCATTCTTTGAAGAAACTTATGAATTTTGACCTTTCGGACTCTATCAATGATTGAGCTAGGAATATGTTGTGTGGAACCTCTTCTGTACCAATGTTTGTTTTGATAGTCTCCTCTACCAACATGGATGACTTTTCCTCATATGATGCTCAGAGAATGTCGAGCCTTCCATCTTTGGGGGCCTTAGAGAGGTTTTCGCCCTCAGATATGTCCTTTCTTTTTACTTTTTTGGGGTCAGACAACGCCATAGTGTGGTTTTCACCATAAGACCCTTGATTTGTTCTTATTTTCACATTTTTGCGACTGGAAGATCCGACACCCTCACCAAAATATGCCATGCTATTGAGTTCTATAGTGTATCTCGCTTTATGGTCTCCAGGGGGAAGATCATCTCGTATGCCTAGATAGTCAATAAAAGCTTCATCGTTTTGGAATGTATCAAATTGTGCAGGTCCTTCATGATCCCAGTCAATGAGTTGGTGGTGAACAAGGGGAAGGCCGTTAATGTCTTCGAAGTTAGGGGAGCTAAGAGTGAAGATGTGGTTATATTCGGGTATATCAAGGTAATTATCGAGGTCATCAATGGCACTCTCCTCATCAGTCTCGATCACAAATGAATCCAAATTATCATCACTAGTAGCGCATTTCGAGATAGGTGTTCTCATCCTATGCGATTTCAACCTAGAACCTTGAGACAAGGACTATGTGGAATCCTCTTGGGTTGTTTCTTGACCAACTCTGAACTTGTTATAAAATTCCTCTTCTTCTATGGGTTCATCTGGCTCTCTAAATATCTCGTTGAGATCGTAGTCACTGGAAGACTTGTCTGAACCCCATTCCCATTCGTTAGAATCTGTGGAATAGTGATCCTCTTGTTGCATTTTGGTAGCTTTGATTTGTAAGGCTTCTTCTGTCCTTTGGGTGTGGACCCTAGAATTAAGAAACCAAGTCCTTTCGAGTGTTCCTTTTTGAAGGTCAATTCAGGCTATAAAGGTTCCACGATGCCTTCCTTTCGTAACCCCAGAGGGCTTTTTCCATCATACCCAAATTTTTGTAGAATTTTGAAGCCTTTGCCATATTTCTCACACGGTAGATTGATGTGGTCTTGTGTTTCCTCTTCATTGTCCCTGAAAAGCATTTTGTATAAATCTTCCTCTTCTAGTTCACCCCATCTTTGAAAGGTAGTAGGGTCCCATTTGAGCATCATGATGGAGATTTGTTTGTTAGGATGTGGTCTTCCATATTCTTTTGGGGAACTCATGACTTGTCATAAGTACATGGTTTGATTGAAAGTATATTCCCCCATGCCTTTGTCCTGAAACTTGCCTTTAAGCTCACCTTGTTTTGAGGTCGAGGGTTTTAACGACTCAGGATCAATGTATGCCAATGAAGGAACAGCCTCACGATTACTGGGAATGATGGTCTCAGTCTTTGATTTCAGGTTATTGCAATATATGAATGGATTAGGATCATCATTAACTATTACTTCCACGCCATTATGAGGAAACTTAATGAATTGGTGATATGTGGATGGGACTACCCTCATTTCATGAATCCAAGGATGCCCTAGCAATATGTTATAAGTGAGATTTAAATCTAGGACTTGACAAACCACATCCTTTGTAACTGGCCCAACTCTGAGAGGTAAGGTGACTCTGCCCTTGGATGAATTCTCTTCGTCATCATATGCCTTAATGGTGATTTGATTTGTAGAATTCACAGCTTTATCAGAATATCCCAATTGTGTAATAGTTCTTAATGTGCAAATGTTTAGACCTGCTCCTCCATCTATCAGGACTCTTTTTATTCGATGTTTGTGTATGAAGGCTTCAATGTGTAATGGTGCATTATGTGGCTGACTTACGGAGGCGTCATCAGCTTCTGTGAATGTAAGTGAATGTGGAATGGAAAGGTATCCCACCATGGCTTGAAACTAGTCCACGTTCAGATCAGTAGGAACAACAATATCTCTCAAGATTTTGTCAAGAATGGCTTTATGTGCGGGAGATATGCGTAATAGCTCAAGGATGGAGATGAGTGTGGGTGTCTTCCCTAGTTGTTTTACAAGGTCATACTCAGGTTTTCTTGATGAAGAAGTGGTGTTTTTAGTTAGAGCACCTTGCAAAGTTATTTTACCTCGGTGGGTTGTAACATGACATTCAGAGGTAGGTTCCGAAGAAGATCCAACACCTTTTAGGACAATCTTGGGTCTCTGGGTAGAATTCTCAGACGCTTTGTCCTTGATGATAATAGTAGAGACGTAATTGTCCATCGAGATGTGATTGATAGTTGAATCATAGTTATAGGATGCTCTGGTATAGTTGGTTTGGTCCTCTATGGCTTTAGCTTTTCCTTTGTCATGTTTTGGGAATGGTTCCTTAAACATCTCATGTTCTTGATTGGATGAGTGTCCTTCAATCTCAATGTCTCCTCTATCAATGAGATCTTGTATGATGTTCTTCAGTCGATGACAATTTCCTATCTTATGACCCTTTCTCTTATGAAATTCACAATATTCATCATCATTCCACCAATTTGGTTTAACCTTTGGCTCATATGGTGGGAAATCTGGAATTGTGATCACCTTGTTTGCCACTAGCTTCTTGAAGACTGACTCAAGTGGTTCTCCCAATGGAGTGTACTTCCTTCATGATCTGGAAGTTGTTTGAGTATTCACTTGATTGATTGTAGAACTTGATCTAGAAAAAATGAATTTGGGTCGCACTGTATTGGCATCAACAACACCATCATTGATTGTGTTCTTGTTTTTATTCCAAAATCTTGGCTTGTCTTTTCCTTTAAAGTCATCTCTATTTTCCTTGAATATCTTGATAACTCCTTGTTCAATTAGGACCTTTTCTGTTGCTAAGCCTTTTTCAATGACATCCTTGAAGGTGGACAAACCAGCTTTCCTTAAATCATAGCCAATGTCTTTATTAACAGTTTGTGTGAACATTTCTACCATTTGTTTTTGTGGAATTTCACAAGAGCATCTGCTAGCTAGATTTCTCCATATTTGTAAGAATGATGCAAAAGATTCTCCCTCTTTTTGCTTGGTGTTGCACAAAGTAGTGACTGATATGTCTATCTCTATGTTGTAGGAGAAATGTTGAATAAATGCCTTTGTTAGATCACCCCATGACTTAATACCAGGTGGAAATTGGGAGAACCATTCCATGGCTTGATCGCCTAGGCTCTGTGGGAATAATCTCATCAAATATGTCTCTTCTACTACTACCTCAATGCAAGTTGTGAAAAATTCTCTTATGTGCACCTTAGGATCCCCTTTTCCTCTATACTTATCAAACTTAGGTGTCACAAAGTGTGTAGGAAATGGAGGCATTGGAAAGCTCTTGTCAAATGGATAAGGACATATGTCTCTCATTGTGTATGTTGGATTTGGTGTATTTATGTCCTCCATTTTCTTTTGTAAGTCCCTGATTTGTTGTTCCAAACTGTTCTTAGGTGGAGATTGACTTCTTGGACCATACCCTATGCTTGAGGCACCAATTGGAGGAGGAGCAAGTTGCATATATGGATGATATTGATCATACACATGTTCATATGGAGGAGGTCTGTAATGATGCTGCATATGTGGACCACTTGGTATAGATTCATGTTGAGGAACACCATATCTATTTTGTGCATGTATACCATATTCTGCAGGCATGTCATGTTCTATTGTGTTGCCCCCAAATTTGACATGAGGTTTCCTTGTGTCCAAATTTTGAGCATGCCTTTGAATATCCAATTGCTTTGGTGGTTGATCCTTGGCATTAGTATGTGATTGAGCATATCTGTCTGCATAAGATTTCCATAATGGTCTACGAAGGTGAGTATCATATGCTTGACCATGTGTATGTGGGATCTCTAGTTTTTGAAGCAGCACTAATGGTGATTCAGGTACCATGTGTGGTCCTCTATTTCCTCCACTATTAGGTCTCCTTTTATCCATATTGGAGTGAGGTTGTTGCACAGGTCAATTTTCCATTATTTGAGACATGTCAAAATCATGAGGTATCTTGGCTCCACTTTGTGCCATCATTTGCAAGAAGTATTGTCTATCCCTCCTCATTATTTCCTCAACCAATCGATTGAAATGGGGATTCATAATAGATTCTTCCACATCTGCTGAATGTACTGAAAAGTTGTCCACATTGTCATTGTGTGTAGCATTGTTGTTTATAGTGTCCATGTTCTCAACATTTGGAATGTTTCTATAAGCATCCATGTCAGGTAATGTAGTATGATCAGAATTGAAAAAGATATCATTGTCATACTCATAAGAACTCATGTTTGCGGACTCTTGAGCCTCTTTAGTTTCTCTCCTAGATTTTTGAAGACGGGTTTCAACCATGAACTAGGTATTGACCAAGATGTGTGAGACTAGATGAAAACTTGGAAAGAGTATGGAAGACTAAGAGTTGGATGGAATGTAAATGAATCTGAAGTGTACTTGCAATGTCCAAAGTGTCAGACCAAGTATGTATGTATTAGAGTAGGTGTGACTTCCAAAGAGAGGATAGTTTCTCTTGATGAGGTAAGTTGACCTTGAATCTAAGTAAGACCAAATGAGACCCAAAGGTAAGAAACCTTGATGAGGGACCACTTAGCAAAGTGTTGTTGTATGTAGTGTGTTGACAAAGTATGATGAGGACAAGCAAGTGACCTTTTGACTCAAGTTTAGACAAATGTGAATGTAATGAGAAGTGTAAAGAAATGATGGATTTTGTGAGACCCAAGGACAGGTTGAATACTAAATGAAACCCTGGAGAAATGACCTAGGAAGCTCAAGAATTCCGAAACTGACTGTGTTTGTTTGCTGGACTGTAACAGTTTTTTTGAATTCTGGACACAGACGCACCTGTATACTTCACAGACGCGGTTTCCCAACATAGACACTGCTCTGTTTAACACAGACGTGCTTCTAAGAATTTTTTTGCAAAGTGTAATGTTTTCTATTGGAACACAAATGCTATTCTGCCCTTCACAGACCTGTCTAGACAACACAGATGCTATTATGCCTGACATAGATGTGTTTTTGCAAATTTTGTGCAATTTTTCCAATTTGTGAAGTTGTTTTGTTGTGACCAAATCTGACTGTTTGACTATTTTTTTGACAAGAGGACACAATGTTGATGAGGACTCAATGTCTGGACTCAAAATGACTCCAAGAAAAGTGTGTTGTTTGATGTAAAATGTTTTGCATACACTTGAAGACACAAAAGACACATTGTTTTGCTGTTTGGTCTTGAATGTTTTGAATGTTTAACATAAGTCAAGCATAATTCTTATGGCTGACCAAGGCAATAGTTGTTGATCCCACATGGGGTTTTACCCCCAAGGCTACGCTATTCAGAGCGGATACTTAGATGCTTGACCTCACTGGCTCCACCCTCAACACTCACTTCTCAGGTCAGCCAAGCATCAGTCCCCACAAAAACTCCCCGTGGTGATCTTTGTATCTCTACTAAGAACCGTATGTGTGTGGGCCGCTACCAGAGGTCCAACCTCCTGCCCCAACAACTAGAAGGATTTGGGCTTCTAAAACAAAAAGGTTCTAGTAAGGGCATCCGCTCGTGTGGCCATACATGCGGCACTTTCAGCTCTGTAAATATAGAAGGCTCCCAGCTGGTAGGGGTTACACCCTACAAATGATCAAATAAATTTGATCAAACGGGTTTATGGGGAGACATAGTGTCGGTATGAACTAATCAGCACACGTTATTCATAGTTTTCACCATGAATATAGTTATTTATAGTGGTTTGGAAGAAGATGGCTTTTCTTTTGCTACCACTTGGGTCATTCTCTTCTCACTAGTAGTCCTAGTGATCACACGGGAAGACAAGCCCTCTAAAGATTAAACAAAAAGAGCCTATTGCTCAAGACACAAAAGATAATGATTCAATTTTAGTGCACCAATTGAAGTGTTTGCTAGTCTATGAAAACAAGGTACACAACAAAAATCCCAAAAACCCTTGCCAAGGTCCTACAACAAAGAGTTGTTAGTAGTTTGGGTTGTTTCAAATAATCACCCCTTCCTGCAAGCATACAAGTTAGGTAAATTTTAAACCCAAAAGACTTTGTGAAAATAGGGGCCTTCAACCAAACAATTTTGCCTTCCAAGACAAGCTGCACCAATTTTGTTAGCTAGATCTGAAAATGTTAGCTCCAAATAAACCAGATCTGAAACACTAAATGCAAAATCCAAAAACCAAATCAACAAAAATCCAAAATTCAAAACTGGTTAACACAGATGTGCCTAGGTGACACAGACGTGACTACATAACTTAGACGCACTTCCTGGGCACAAACGCAGATAAAAATGATGCAGATGTGACTTTACAACACAGATGCACTTTCCTGGAACCTGCAAAATGAAAAATTGCCAATAACACAGACGCGATCCCAGATGTCACAAACGGGCCCGAAAATCAAAAACATGATCGGAAAGTATGCAGACACGGAAATATCAAAATGTTGCCAAAAATGTCAGATCTACAACTTCAAAATACAAAATCTGCAACAAGATGTTAAATGCAAAAAGGGACAAGAGTCCCACCGGGTGTGCCAAAATGTATATGGTGAAAATGGATACCAATAATAATGATATTGAAAGGATAAATGAATCCAACCACAAAACCCTAGCCTAACAACAACAAAGATCCACCATAACATATGAAGATTACCTAAGACAATGCAAATCAAATGAAATCACAAAGATTATACCATCACATGTCCAATAGGGTTTTGATCTCCATTCTTCCTATCTCCATTGATCTTGTTTGATATATTTGCTCTCAAATTTTATATGCACAAGAGCTCAACAAAGAACGAATTGTGGTTGCAAGTAGGATCGTAGTGTAGTCAATTGATCAAGTAGTTAGGATGCATAGAATGATTAGCTCATTAGGGTCATTAGAATCTTTGATTGGGGTTTGATAATGAAGGAAGCATCTCCTTATATAGAAGACACAATATGAAATAGAGGGATAAGATTGAGAGGTGTAAAAGGAGGTCGGCTATGATTAGAGGGTAGGTAAAAGAAATAATAAATAATGAAAGGGGTAGGTAGTGTAGGAATTAAGAGATGAATGACATGTGTCATGGGTAGAAAAGGTTAATGAATTAATTAAATAAATAAAGATTTATTTAATTAATAGAAGAAGTGGGATGATTAAATAAATAAAATATTTATTTAATTTAGGAAAATGATAATTTAAATAAATAAATGTATTTATTTAAATGAGAAATAAGGCTAGAAGAGGATAAATGAATTAATTAAATAAATAAAGATTTATTTAATTAATAGAAGAACTAAGCTTAGATAATTAAATAAATAAAATATTTATTTAATTAGACATGACAATTTTGGGTGTCTACAATATGGATAACACTGATGGAGGATAAATGCAAGAAGAAAGATGCATGAACTAATAGACGAAAGAGCTAGCTAATAGATAGCGCCT
Source organism: Cryptomeria japonica (assembly GCF_030272615.1). NCBI lineage: Eukaryota > Viridiplantae > Streptophyta > Pinopsida > Cupressales > Cupressaceae > Cryptomeria > Cryptomeria japonica. Next base: position 289,059,749 of record NC_081411.1, on the reverse strand, counting down.
ATTTGCTAGGTTTTCACCATCTTTTTTTATTGCACTTTTGCTCATTTGATTTTTTTGTTTTTTCTTTTTGCTTCTTTTTTTTTTTGATTTTTTTGATTTTTCAATGTTTTTTATTTTTATTTATTTTTCAGACATAAAATTTTTGCAAATGCATCCTATTGATTAGTTCTTCGAGCTAGTCCCCATCCTGTATTGATAGCTGATATGCTCCTGAACCAAATATTATTGTGACCACAAATGGTCCTAACTAGTTTTCTTCAAACTTGACTTTATTTTCTCGATCTTCTTGGTTGCATGGATTTTCTTTTAGTACTAGTTCCCCAACTTGAAATGTTCTTGGTTTGACTTTGTGATTGTAGCTCCCACACATTCTTTGATGATATACCTTTAAATGATCAAAGGAATTTTGTCTTCATTCATGGATCAGTTCTAACTCTTGCAGTCTAGATACTCATTGCTCTTCATTTGGGATGAGACCTTTTAATGATACTTGTAGAGAAGGTATCTCTACTTCTATTGGTAGTATTTCTTTTGATCCATAAACAAGAGACAAAGGTGTGGCACCTGTTGGTGTGCAAATACTGGTATAGTAGGCCTATAGAGAAGGGTTTAATTGAATATGCCAATCTTTTCTAGCATCATTCACTATCTTTTAAGGATTTTCAAAATAGGTTTGTTTGATGATTTTGCTTGCCCATTTCCTTGTGGATAGTAGGGTGTGGAGAATCTATGTTGGATCTTGAACTTCTCACATAGCTCTTTTACATCCCGATTCTTGAATGGTCGCCCATTATCAGTGATAATGTTCCTGGGTATTCCATAGCAAGATATGATGTAGTTCAAGATAAATGAAGCAATTTGTTTTCCTGTGATATTTGTGTTAGTTAGATGAGAGAGGGGTGAATCAGATAAACTCACAATTCAACATATTCATCAGATTCAACCTTGGTAGAATTTATTTGATATGCAACTATGACTGTAAATCATTCAAACTCATAAATTGATAAACTTGAAACATCAAAACACATTTAACACTAGATTTAACATGGAAACCCTAATAGGGAAAAACCACTATGGGATTTTGGACCCACAAGAAAATATGCTCTTCTAGAGTATGCTCAGTTAAAAGCCAATCCTGTTAAAGATTACATAAATACATTGCTAGATGTGACCCGATCAAGGGATTTTCCTCAGATTTATTAGAATCTTGCACTTTGTTAGAAGTGACCTTGTCAAAGGATTTCAAACACTCATTCAAAATGTTACCTTGCTAGTGGATTTACAAATAAGACTATTAGGTCCACTCAGTTAAGAGATTTCCTATCACTTACAAAAATAAATAATAGTAATAAAATATATCTGCAACATCACATCTGAAATGTTAAAGTAGACTCTAAGTGCTCAAAATAATCTTGTCATAAGACTTATCTTCCTCCTTGTTGGGCTTCTCAATCTGTTATTCAATCATATCTTCAATCTTCTGCACTTGGTAATCACCTCTGCAGTATCACTACTCATCTATTTGCCCGCATCCTTTGCTCATCAACTTTTCCTTTTTTATAAGCAATTCCTAATTGCTTGATCTCCTTAATTACATTTCCCATAATTAATCTTAGCCATCAGAGCATTAAACTTGACTAGGTTCATTGAATCCTTTGAACTGAAAAATGTTTTATCTTGCCTTGAAACTTGTATTCCTTCCTTGGTACTTGTGCTCAAATTTGACTGTTCAATCTGTGCTGTAGATCTAACTCTTGAATTTTCTTTGCCATTGATCCTTAACAAACTTCTTGTATGACATCCCAGTCTTCTATAAATCTCCAGCTCATTGGCATCCTTCATTTAATAATGTATTTATTCATCCAATGCATTCTATTACTGCTCAGTTGATACTCGGTAAATACTGAATTTTACTCAGTAATTTTGCTTGCTGACCACACTCAGTGACTTCTTCCTTCTTTAACCGATGCCGATAACCTTGGCGTTTACCGACTAGCTCATTGCTCGGTAAAATAGAACAGTATGCGTTTATTGACTAGCTCCTTTCTCGATAAAATAGAACAATATCAAACCTTTATTCATTTTGTTACATGAAATCTTTTCTCCTTCTTATTTAGTCTTCAAAACAATCAAAATAACATAATCTCATCACTGTCTAACTCGGTAATAGTTGCCCATTGAATAACTTATTACTGCCCTTCATTTTCACTTTCTTTCTATGTCACTTACCGACATCTTTATACTCATCAAAACATACTCTTTAAGATATGGCAACATCATACTGAATCAGAAAATCAATTGCCTTACATCAATGACAAAAAAATATTATTAAAACAGTTATTATCCTTTATCAATTATATTATAAATCTCCAACAACCTTCTCAATATCCTCATACCAACAAACTTATTGTGTATACACCTAAAAATGGTCTAAAGATAGTTAATTAAATACGCAGTTATTTGATTAATTCCCCTTCCCAATTAATTGAATTCACAAGCAATTTAATTAATTTCTCTATTCATCTACTAGTAAATAAATCTAAATGATTTATTTATATAGTTCATCTCACATCCCCCTTTGATTAATTAATTATAAATTAATTAATGTCTCCCCATATTAATCAGTTCTTCTAATCCCTAATTAAGATTAACAAACTCAAGTTTGTTGAGATTAATTACCATTTTCCAATTATTTGAATTTCTAAATTCAAATGAGCACATGGCTCCTAACTTTAACCACCTAACCTAACCATCTCCTAACTTAACCCATTCAATCTAATCTTGGGTCTAACTAACCCTATCCTATCTTGCACATCGTAACCTCCTTATCCTAACCTCGCATGGTGTGGATATTCTCTTCTTGAGACACATGACACTTTTGCCACATGTCTCCTCCCTTGGACACTTGCCCTCTCATGAGCAAGGCTCCTTGACACTTGTCACCATAGAGATGACAAGTGTCCTTTCCTCCAACCTCTTCTCCAACTTCCTCAATCTTGGCCCTTGATATCTTCAGATCAAATCTGGACTGTCGATTCTTGCCACCTCAGCTTTGGCCTTGGAATTCCTATAAATATCCCTCATTTTAGAGAAATATGGATCCCATCTCATATCAATTTAGGCATCATTACTATAGGCAATTTACATTTCAATTATCTAGTAATTAGCTTTTGGATTTATCATAGCATGTTAATCTAGTTTCTTAAATCATGCATTTCATATCATCTCCATAGTCAATCATGATCAAATAGCTACTCAACTCTTGAGTTTTCACTTTGGAGGTCATTGCTCTGCTGAGAACCCATCAATTCAACACCTTCAAGGTCCTCAAGAATAGAGGAAAATGGGACATTTCAAGGAAGGCTTATGGTTTGCATCTTTGATTTAGTTTTGAAATTAAGCTTTTCAATTATACTTTATATTGTCTCATTATATGTGTATGCCTCCTATATACCACATTTTTAGCATCACATTAATTGGTGCCCACCGTGGGGCCTAGCCCCTTTGATCTTTAACAAGTTTGTTTGCAAAAAATTTCATTGACAGGTTGATTAGCTCTTTCAGAGTGCAGATTAGCTCTCTTGGGCTCCTGAATCGTGTTCTTGGTCTCTATTGTGGCATTCTGGCACCTCAAATGGTGTTTATGGGAGATTTCTCAACTCCATTTTTATGCATTTCTATACTTTAGCGCTTTCAGTCTACACTTTAGCATTTTTGGTATGCATTGTGGCATTTTTGGCACGTTTGTCAGAGTTTTCAGTCTATTTTACAATGTTTCTGGTGTGTAGAGCAACATTTTTGGTTTGTAGATCAGCGTTTCTGGTGTGCAGAGTAGCGTTCTTGGCATATATGATGGCGTTCTTGGTCAATTTGATGGCGTTTTCAGTTTTTTATTAACTTTACAAATATTGTATGTTGCATTCCTCATTTCTGCTTCTATACTATCATTTTCCCGAACCTAATTTGCAAATTGTTGGTTTTGCAGGTACTTATTTCACTATGAAAGACCAAAGTCATAAACTATTTCACTGCCAAAGAATGCAATATAAACTACTAACTTTATTTGTAGCCGCAGGATTTTGCACTTATATTTGTTAAATCAGGCACATAGACTAATTACAATGGAAATGAACAAACATGTCCTATGTGTTTTGATGATAGGTGAGTATGCTCTCACCTTTCTTAGGTGATCAGAAAGCCAAACTCATCCTTTGCTTTCAATAGTGCATTTCTTTAGCAGGCCTGCCCTCCTGAGGAGTTATTAACTCTTAGCCCTTAAGGCCAAAGGGAACGACCTAAGTGGGAACAGCTAACGCCAAGTACTCCAACCCACTATAAAATAAATGTGTTTTTGATGAAAATCAAAGCAATGGCAGTGCTCGGGAATAGCTCTCCTCCGTACCTTCGGGTATATCAAACCTTGGTTTTCAAGGTTGGGAGACCTCTTAATTGAGTTTATACCCCCATGCACCAAAAGAACCCCTTACTAGTTCCAATTAAATTAGAAGCTACCCGATTCACCTCTGAAAGGGTGATAATCTTTTTGCAAAAGAGATAGTAACTCTCCCAAGACACTTGCCATATTGTGCCCCCATCAGCGTTTGGAGTCGGATAATACATCATTGAGAATCCATTGCGTGAGACTAAGTGGCCGTATTTTGATTAGCTATTGGGTGTGTACCTAAGTCAGCAAGCAAAGGTTTTCATTCTCAGCCAATCTCCTTAGGATAGACTGATTGATGTGTTTTCAAATTGTTCAAAACCCGTGAAAACTTGGGCTTTCTTTAAAGCTTCTTGAACATACACTTTATGTGTCCTTTGGGACAAAAATACAATCTGAATTCTGTGTTTGTAAGTCAAGTCAAGATATAATCCATTGAAATACAAGAAACATTAAAAACTCAAACTTCAAACTGTCAAATTCACAAGTTTCACAACAGGTTAGTTCTTTTAGTCAAAATAGTCACATCCATGGTCCAAATGGTCACATTCACAGTCCAAACCTTAGCTCTTTTGGTCCAAACATTAGCCTTATCAGTCCAAATAGTTGTATTCATAGTCCAAACATCAGCTTTATCAGTCCAAATAGTTGCATTCACAGTCCAAACATTAGCACTTTTGGTCCAAACAGTCACATCCAAAGTTCAAACAGTCTCATTTGCAGTTCAAACTGTCGCACCTATGGTCCAAACTGTTGCATTTCTAGTCTGAATGTTAGATCTTTTGGTGTGAATGTCAAATTTATCATAGTTTATCATTAACTCTCCAAGGTTGAACACATTAGAGTTTCTGGTCTAAACATCAAAGTTTCTGGTCTAAACATTCAAGTTTCTGGTTAGTTTAACAGAGTTTTTGGTTAGTTTGTCAGCGTTTCTGGTAATTCTGCCAGCATTTCTGGTCCATTTGGCAGCGTTTCTGGTCAGTATAGCAGAGTTCCTAGTCTAAATAGTAGCTCTCTTAGTCTAAAGGTTGGATACCTTGGTCTAATCAACAACTCTTGTGAGTTGCATATCAAATTGCTCATGTTGCAGCATCAAATCTCATAGTTTGTTCTTGTTAGGTCTACATATCCATTTTCTGAGTCTGGAAATCACAAAATTGGGTCAAAATTGAAATCTCTTGAGTTCAAACACCCAATTTGCTAAAGTACACATCATTATTTGACCTTTAGAGTCACTGTACTGCAGAGGAGAGTTTCTGGTCTATTTGTCAGTGTTCCTGGTCTGTTTCTTAGTATTTATAGTCTGTCTCTCAGTGTTTTTGGTCTATGTGTTAGCATTTTTGGGCTACAGAACAACATTTTTGGTCTATTTGTTAGCATTTCTAGTCTATCTATCAACGTTTCTAGAGTGCATAACAGTATTTCTGGTCTGTTTCTCAGCATTTCTGGTCGATATACCAGAGTTCCTGGTCATTTTATCAGCATTTCTGGTAAACTTCATCAAAATCAAAAAACAAAAACAACCCATTTCTCAAATAGTCAAACATAGAGAGTAGGTCATCTTGTTGGGTCATTCAATCAAGTTATCTTCTATCAAAAACAAATTCAAGAGCAAGACACACAAAGGTCTCAAGTATTCACCTCAAACAAGTTAAAGATCAAACACCTTAAAGTGCAACACCACATTGTCTTTGATCATTCAAACATAGTTTCTCATCAGGATCTATCATCCTTTAATCATGAAACTACAATGCTTGATCCAAATAACCTCATTCTTTATCATAGGATATATCATTCCTATTTGAACTTGGTCATATCAGAAATCATAAAATTTGCACTCCAAAACTAAGATCAAAAAACTTGTAAACAAGAAAATACTTGAAAAGGTCATTTCGTGTCTATCCACTTACAACTTTCACCTCAACAATTGATCACTTATAATGACACATTACTCGAGATTTAAACCTCGAAAAACATTCAAAACATGTGTATGCCCATTCTAACCTGGGCTCAGAGACGAAAGATTGCAGAAACAGAAATAAAAATGTTTGAAATAACTAAAGACTATAGAAACATGGAACATGAAGATGAAATTCAAGTTGAAGAGGAAATCATAGAACAACATGTCAGAGACATCAAAAAAGATCCTCAATTCAAAAAATTTATGCAGAAAATATTGGAGGGAGAAAAAGAAAAATATTTCCTAATGTTAGCAAAATGTGGTGCTACACTCCCCCAAGATTTTGATGGAAACAAATTGACACAAAAGAAGAGTGATCCTCCTCCTAATAATGAACAATATGCGGACATCTTTTGTCTCAAAATGAATAACATGTCAATTCCTAATAACACCAGAACCAATGAAGAGACTTACATCCCCAACAGAGATGAAGTAGAAATTCTAAATAATGCTCAATCCAATGAAGATACAAGAAGGACTAGGGATGAACCAAGAAGATATCGAGATCCTCCTAGAATGCAAAATCAGGGTTACACTAGAACAAATCATGTTGATAATCCTATAATGACTCTCACACAACAACTACAAACACTGCAAACACAAATTCAAGTTATGCAAAGAGGAAATGTTAGACAATACCCGCTTCAAGAAATATGTCCTTATCCGTTTGACAAAAACCTAAACATGATACCATTTCCTATAGGTTTCGAGACTCCTATGTACAAAAAATATGACGGAAGCACTGACCCTCAAGATCATATAAGAGAATTTTGCACAATGAACATGGAGTTTGCACATGAAGATACATACTTAATGAGACTATTTCCAAAAAGCTTAACTCGATTAGCTATGGAATGGTTCTCCAAACTTCCACCAGAAATCAGATCATTTTCTAAGTTGGTGGCTAAGTTTGTATCCCAATAGTCTTACAACATACAACATGAAGTCACCATGCTAGACCTATGTAACACAAAACAAAAAAGCGGAGAACCCTTCATGACATTCTTACAATGATGGAGGTGGTTAGCTTCGAGGTATCCTCATACAGTACTGAACTATGAAAAAATGGACATATTTATTGACAACTTAAATGATCAAGTGAGTTATTACTTAAAAATGCAAGAAAATCAAAGTTTTGCAATAATGAGGGATATTTATAGGAATTCCAAGGCCAAAGCTGAGGTGGCAGGAATCGACGGTCTAGATTTGATCTAAAGATATCAAGGGCCAAGATTGAGGAAGTTGGAGAAGAGGTTGGAGGAAGGGACACTTGTCATCTTTGTGGTGACAAGTGTTAAGGAGCCTTTCTCATGAGAGGGAAAGTGTCCAAGGGAGGAGACATGTGGCAAAAGTGCCATGTGTCTCAAGAAGAGAATACCCACACCATGGGAGGTTAGCATAAGGAGGTTAGGATGTGTAAGATAGGATAAGGTTAGTTAGACCCAAGATTAGATTGAATGGGTTTAGTTAGGAGATGGTTAGGTTAGGTGGTTAAAGTTAGGAGCCATGTGCTCATTTGAATTTAGAAATTCAAATAATTGGAAAATGGTAATTAATCTCAACAGACTTGAGTTTGTTAATCTTAATTAGGGATTAGAATAATTTATTAATATGGGGAGACATTAATTAATCAAAGGGGGATGTGAGATGAACTATATAAATAAATCATTTAGAATTATTTACTAGTAGATGAATAAAGAAATTAATTAAATTGCTTGTGAATTCAATTAATTTCTTTATTCATCTACTAGTAAATAAATCTAAATGATTTATTTATATAGTTCATCTCACATCCCCCTTTGATTAATTAATTATTAATTAATTAATGTCTCCCCATATTAATCAATTCTTCTAATCCCTAATCAAGATTAACAAACTCAAGTCTGTTGAGATTAATTACCATTTTCCAATTATTTGAATTTCTAAATTCAAATGAGCACATGGCTCCTAACTTTAACCACGTAACCTAACCATCTCCTAACTAAGCCCATTCAATCTAATCTTGGGTCTAACTAACCTTATCCTATTTTACACATCCTAACCTCCTTATTCTAACCTCCCATGGTGTGGATATTCTCTTCTTGAGACACATGGCACTTTTTCCACATGTCTCCTCCCTTGGACACTTGCCCTCTCATGAGAAAGGCTCCTTAACACTTGTCACCACAGAGATGACAAGTGTCCCTTCCTCCAACCTCTTCTCCAACTTCCTCAATCTTGGCCCTTGATATCTTTAGATCAAATCTGGACCGTCGATTCCTGCCACCTCAGCTTTGGCCTTGGAATTCCTATAAATATCCCTCATTTTTGCAAAACTTTGATTTTCTTGCATTTTTAAGGGGGTTGTGAGATGACCTATATAAATAAATCATTTAGATTTATTTACTAGTAGATGAATAAAGAAATTAATTAAATTGCTTGTGAATTCAATTAATTGGGAAGGGGAATTAATCAAATAATTGCATATTTAATTAACTATCTTTAGACCATTTTTAGGTGTATACATATTATAATGCCAACAATCTCCCCCTTTGGCATTGATGGCAATACCAACTTGATTTATTCCAATTTATTCGAACTGTTGTTATTCTTCTCCTGTTATCCTTGTGCTGTAAACTTCTCCTGTAATCTTCTCCCCCTTTGACAACAATGCCAAAAGTAAAACTAATCCATAATTACTTCCCCTAAGAAGTAATTTCTTTGTTGTTAAAACATATACAAATATATCATCTTTGTCTTAGTTAGAGCATCTTGTCTCCATTCACTATTTCCTGCACAACTTTAGACAACATCCTAAAGTGTGTAAATCAGCATCAACTCACAAATAGTATTTTGTAGAGTCATAGAATTGATGCTTTCACCGAACTTTGTTAGTGAGTACTAGATAGGGATAGGACCCCTAACTTACTTTTGAGATACTCAAAAGTGGTCCTTGGCAGTGTCTTTGTGAAGATGTCTACTATTTGTTCCTTTGTGCTAACATATTCCAACACAACTTTCTTTTCTTGAACTTCTTCTCTTAGATAATGATACTTTATAGAGATATGCATTGTCTAAGAGTGCATTATCAGATTTTTTGAAATGTTAATAGCACTTGTATTATCACAAAATATAGTTACTAGCTCTGTAATTGTCTCATTCATACCTTCCAACAGTTGTTTGATCCATGCTATATTGGTACAATTCAATGTTGTAGCGACATATTCAACTTTAGTTGTTGATTGTGAAATGCATCCTTGTTTCTTGCTAAGTTAGCTCACTAGTCTTTCTCCCAAAAAGAAAGCTCCACTGCTTGTGCTTTTCCTGTCATCAATATTTCCTGCCCAATCAGCATCAATATAGACTTTTAAGTCAAAATCATTCCTCTTTTTATATAATAATCCATAATCTTCAGTGCCTCTCAAGTATCTGAAAATTCTCTTGATTGTTGACATATGGGTTTCGTTGGGATCTGCAGAAAATCTTGTAGTTATGCCTACTGCATGTGCTATATCAGACCTATTGTAAACTACATATTGCAACTTTCCAATTATAGATCGGTAAAGTGTCTCATCAATAGATACAAATTCATCATTCTTTGATAGTTTACAATTAGTAGTCATAGGAGTACTTACAGGTTTAGAATCCTCCATTCCAAATTTCTTCAATATTTCCTTTATATACTTGGATTGAGTAATGAAAATCCCATTTTTTATTTGCAGTATCTATAAACCTATAAAATACTTTATTTCACTGATTAATGACATCTCAGATTCTTTGCGTATTCCATTTCCAAAGTTATTACATAAAGAATCATTTCCACAAAAATTAATATCATCAACAAATATGGCTGAAATCAGTATTCCATTTTCCTTATCATTCTTCATAGACATGTTGTTGTTTTCAGTAGTCCTCATAAATCCAATCCTGATTAAGTAGGAGTGCAACCTTTCATACCATGCTCTAGGTGCTTGCTTTAGGCCATATAAAGCTTTGTTCAACTTACATACCAGATCTTTATCCTTCTCTTCAATAAATCCCTCAGGCTGTTAAATATAAACTTCTTCTTCTAGTATACCATTCAAAAATGTTGATTTAACATCCATTTGATATACCTTCAAATTTTTGTAAGCAGCATATGCCAACAATTTTCTCACTCCCTCAAGTCTTGCCACAGGTGCAAAAGTCTCACCATAGTCTATTCCTTCTTCTTGACCATAACCTTTGCAAAATAGCCTTGCTTTATTCCGAATGACCTCGCCTTTACATTTAGCTTATTTATGAAAATCCACTTTGTACCGACTACATTTTTCTCTTTTGGTCTTGCGACCAGTGTCCATGTTTCATTTTTCTTGATTTGGTCAATCTCTTCTATCATAGCATTCACCCAATCTTCATTGCTTAATGCCTCTTTTACTATCCTTGGTTCAAACTCAAACATCAGACATGTGTTCTGTCTCAGTTTGTTCCTTGTCATCACTGGATCATCCTTATCTCCTATAATCTGACTTGATGCATGATTTCTTGTGACATATTTTGCTAATATAGGCTTGGTAGGCTCTATATGATCTTCTTCATCACTCGGTAACTGAATATTATCTTCATCGGCTTTCTCGATAAAACTTCTCAGTTGTACATATACAAACTCTTCATAATCTTCTGGTCCTTTGGAGTTTTCTTCATCATTCTTTTCTACAAATTCATCGATTTTAACATTTGCACTTTCCACTATTTTATTATATGATTTGATCAGACATTTAAATGCTTTACTTCTAGAGGAACAACCAAGAAATGTTCCTTCCTCGCTTTTTCTGATCAAATTTTCCATTTCTGTCATCTTTGTGAACATAACATCTACTTCCAAATATTTTAAAATAACTTACATTTGGTTTCTTGTCATACCAGATTTCATATGGTGTCTTCATAGTTCCTTTCTTCAGTTGTACTTGGTTCAGGGTGTAAACCGCAGTGCTTATTGCTTCTCTCCAAAATATTTGAGGTACCCTCTTTTCTATCATCAAAGCTCTGGCATAATCTACAATTGATATATTTCATCTTTCAACTATCCCATTTTGCTGTGGTGTTCTTGGTGCAGATACTTGTCTCTTTATACCATGATCATTGCAAAATAATTTAAATTCATCTTAAATGAATTCTCCTCCTCTATCAAATCTTAGACATTTCAACTGTCTTCCTATTTGTTTTTCAACGCTTGCCTTATACCATTTGAACATTTGAAAGGCTTCTAATTTCTCTTTTAAACACATAATTGACATCATCCTTGAGTAATCATCCACAAATAATATGAAGTATTTATCACTATAATAACTTTGAACTTTCATAGGACCACAAAGATCAGTGTGCACAAGATCTAAAATTCGTTTAGAAGTGTATGACTTACTTGTAAAGCTTGATTTTGTCATCTTACCCATCTGGCATCCTTAGCATATTTCATTCTTAGGTTTTTCCAAGCTCGGTAGACCTCTTACTTGGTGCTTCTTACTTATTTTGATTAGGTTATCAAAATTCACATGACAAAACCTTTTATGCCATAACCAGGTATCTTCTATTTTTGCATATAGACAATTGTTCCAAGTTGAGTCAAGATGAAATGTATTACCTCTTGTTTGAGTCTCGGTAGTAGCCAGCTTTCCAAGTTTGTCATGAATTTTGACAAATCCTTTCTAAAATTCTATTCAGTATCCTGTATTGTTTAGCTGTGCTACACTCAACAAATTGTATTTCAGACCTTCAACCCAATATACATCACCACATTTGGCATTGTCAAGAAGTGTGATAGATCCTTTACCTTTCACAGGACATGGTACATCATTACCAAATCTTACATAGCCTTCATCATAATCTTCTAAATTAACAAACTTGAGTTTATCACCTGTCATGTGATGTGAGCATCCACTATCTATGATCCAAGAATCATTATTATTTATGCGTGATATTAAGGATTTTTCTTCATACCTTTCTTCATTTGATCCATCTTTGATAGCCACATATACAACTTCCTCTGTCTCAGTCCCATCAGATTTATCATCATTGGATTCCTCATCAGCTACTAGGCATGCCTTTCTATCTCTCCTTTTGAAGTCTCAGTGCCCTTTGTAATGATTGTCTTTCTGTCTATCATCTTGGTATTCTCTCTTTTCATTAGATTATTTGTCAGGATAGTTTGAAACCATATGTCCAATTTTATCACAGTTAAAATATTTTAAAGGTAACTTTCCTTTATACTTACCTTTGCCTCTTAGTAACCTTCTGGCCAATAATGCTTCAAACTCTTCTTGCTTTCTGATTAACTCATATAGTTTGTGTACTTCTTCCATGTTTTTGTGAAATCTCTCACTTGCTCCACTATGATTTCCTTCAGCATACTTATACATTCTATCATTGTAATCATCTGATTCACCAAGATGAAAAGAACTGAATGCATATTCAACTTTGTTTACCAAAGACCCACTGTTATCAAAATTACTGAACTCAAAAGCATGTAGCTTACCGATAGTAGCATTTAAAGAGACTAACATGTTTGGTACAGACCTTAATTCATTGATTGCAGAGACTCGAATGGCATAATCAGGTAGAAGTGTTCTCAGCAACTTACTTGTTACATCCTTTTCTTCAATAGTTCCTCTTGCTCCCTTGATTTGATTGACAATTTCCTTTAACCTTGTACTGTATAGGATTATGTTCTCTCCTTCATTCATTCTCATGGATTCAAGTTGTCCTCTTAGACTATCTACTTTTTCTCTTTGAACATTTTCATAACCACCATACACAGATATAAGCTTATTCCACATAGCTTTGGCATCACTACAACCTTCTAGATCATTAAACTTTGAGACGGTCAATGCTGATGTTATTTCAATCATTGCTTGAATATGTTCTTTCTTTGCATTTATCTCTTCTATTGTCATTGGGTAGGTGCTAGGTTTAGTGTAATCATTCTCCAGATAATATGTTGCATATTCTCCAATTCCTAATAAGTGTAGCTTCATCCTTTTCTGCCATGTGGAGAAACTTGACTTGTTCAACTTTGGTGCATCGCTTTTATACATCTTCGGATCTTGCCTCAATTTCCTTTAAACTTTTCTTTCAAAGTTATAGCTCTAATACCAATTGTTAGTTAGATGAGAGGGGGGGGGGGTGAATCAGATAAACTCACAATTCAACATATTCATCAGATTCAACTTTGGTAGAATTTACTTGATATGCAACAATGATTGTAAATCATTCAAACTCATAAACTGATAAACTTGAAACATCAAAACACATTTAACACCAAATTTAACATGGAAACCCTAATAGGGAAAAACCACTATGGGATTTCAGACCCACAAGAAAATATACTCTTCTAGAGTATGCTTGGTTAAAAGCCAATCCTGTTAAAGATTACATAAAAACATTGCTAGATGTGACCCGGTCAAGGGATTCCCCTTAGATTTATCAGAATCTTGCACTTTGTTAGAAGTGACCTTGTCAAAGGATTTCAAACACTCATTCAAAATGTTACCTTGCTAGAGGATTCACAAATAAGACTGTTAGGTCCACTCGGTTAAGAGATTTCTTGTCACTTACAAAAATAAATAACAATAATAAAATATATTTGCAACTTCACAACTGAAATGTTAAAGAAAACTTTATGTGCTCAAAATAATCTTGGCATAAGACTTATCTTCCTCCTTGTTGGGCTTCTCAATCTATTCTTGAATCAGATCTTCAATCTTTTATACTCGGTAATCACCTCTGCAGTATCATTGCTCTTCTATTTGCCTGCATTTTTTTCTCATCAACTTTTCCTTATTTATAAGAAATTCCTAACCACTTAATCTCCTTAATCACATTTCCCATGATTAATCTTAGCCATCAGATCATCAAACTTGACTAGGTTCATTTAATCCTTCGAACTGAAAAACATTTTATCTTGCCTTGAAACTTTTATTCCTTCCTTGGTACTTGTGCTTACTTTTGACCGTTCAATTTGTGCTGTGGATCTAACTCTTGAATTTTCATTTTCGTTGATCCTTAACAAAATTCTTGCATGACATACCAGTCTTCTATAAATCTTGAGCTCATTGGCATCCTTCATTTAATAATGTATTTTTTCATCCAATGCATTCTGTTTTTGCTCAGTTGATACCCGGTAAATACTAAACTTTACTCGGTAATTTTGCTTGTTGACAACACTCGGTGACTTCTTCCTTCTTTAACCGATACCGATAACCTTGGCATTTATCGACTAGCTCCTTGCTTGGTAAAATAGAGCAGTATGCGTTTACTAACTAGCTCCTTGCTCGATAAAATAGAACAATATCAAACCTTTATTCATTCTGTTACATGAAATATTTTCTCCTTCTTATTCAGTCTTCAAAACAATCAAAATAATATAATCTCATCACTATCTAACTTGGTAATAGTTGCCCATTGAATAAATTATTACTCCCCTTCATTTTTACATTCTTTCTATGTCACTTAAAAACATCTTTATACTCATCAAAACATACTCTTTAAGATATGGCAACATCATACTAAATCAGAAAATCAATTGCTTGACATCAATGACAAAATAATATTATTAAGACAATAATTATCCTTTATCAATTATATTATCAATCTCCAACAACCTTCTCAATATCCTCATACCAATAAACTTATTGTAATGCCAACAATTTGTTAGAGGTACCATCTCAATCCATTTTGTGAAATATTTTGTAATTACAAGGATGAATTTGTGACCATTAGATGAAGAAGGATTTATCTTTCCGATGAGATCAAGACCCCATTGGCAGAAAGACCAAGATGTTTCCAAAGCATGAAGTTCTTATGCAGGTGCATGAATCAACTTCTCATGGATTTGACATTGTTTGCATGTTCTAGCTATCTGAAAAGAATCTCGTTCCATAGTCAGCCAATTATAGCCCAAGTGTATGAGTTTTTTCGAAAGGGTAAGACCACTTGAATGAGTGCCACAAATGTTGTTATAGACTTCATGTAAGGCCTTCTTAGATTCTTCTTGTTCGAGACATCTTAAAAGAGTACCGTCTAGACCTCGTTTAAACAGGGTATCCATGATGAGAGTAAAATTGGAGGATTGGAAAATAAAGTTTCTCTTTTGATTTTTTGATAAGTCAGGAGGTAAGACGTTATCTTTTAGGTCTGTGTAAGTTTGGCCATAGCGGGAGGAATCATGCCCCACAAGGTGACCAATAGTTCAGGAATTAGGAAAATTATGAGCAAGGTAAAACAACTCTTCTACCTAAAATTCATAACATTGTTGATTTTCCCGTGTCTGAAGGAGAGAAGCAAGTGTAGCCATGGCGTTTGCTACTTTGTTGTCATTCCTTGGAATCTACTGAAATTTTATTTCTACAAAGTATTTATTCATATCATCAACCATCTTTTTATAAGGCATTAATTTTTCATCCTTTGTTTGAGAGTCATCATTAATTTGATTAATGACGAGTTGAGAGTCTCCAAAGACTTGAAGTTGTGTAATGTTCCATTCTATAGCCATTTTGATACCTGTAACCAAAGCTTCATATTCTGTTGTGTTGTTGGTGTATGGAAAGCTTAATTTGTATGATTTTGGGATTGTATGGCCTTGTGGTCTAATGAATAGAATACCTGCTCCTTATCCATGTTGTGTATCATTATTGATGCCTGCTCTTGGACTGATATTCAGGTGATGTATTGCAAGATATGGATCGAACCGTGGAATGTCTGTATATGAACAGGTAAAATGGATTTTCCATCTTTTGAAGGGTTCCAAATGTTTTTGCCTTGCTAGTTCTGATAGAGAAGTTGCTAAATATAGATCACTTGTGTCAATGATAACTGGTTCTATTGTTTCCATTAGGATAGATGACCTTTCTTGATAAAATTCAAGTAAGGTGTCAAATCTCCCATCTTCTTGCGCCTCAAAGAGGTTTTCACCATTAGATGCGTCCTTTATTTTTACTTTTTCCTGGTCTAATGTTGCCAATAAATGGTTTTCAGCATTATACCTAATATTGGTTTCTTGATTTTCACTTTTGCGAATAGGAGATTTAACACCCACTTGACTGGAAGATAAGTTAGTGGAATCCCTGGTGAAAGTTGTTGCGGGTTTGATTTTATTAAGATATAAGGATATGGCATGGTCATTAGGAAAGGTATCAATGGTAGTATATCCAACATTTTCCTAGTCCATAGGTTCAATAGGGATTAAGAATAAATGGTCTTCATGTTGAATTATGTCAAAGATATTTGGGGTCATGATAGAGATATCAGAGCTTTCAATATGTATTTTCATGTCTAGAATGAAACTCTTGTTAGAATGACTGTGCACAAGAAACTCCCAATCGTCCTCGGTTAAGTCCATATCAACCGAATGTGATTCTGATTTAAGTAGGTGAGTTCCTAACGTTTTTCTTGCATACGTGTGAACTACATTGACATCTATATATGTTTCTTCTCTTTCCCTTTCAAGTTGCTATTTTTTTTTGTCAATGATAGAAAATATTCTCCAGTCCCTTGATCACTTAGTTGCATTTGTTTCTTCATGTTTGATAGAATTGATGCAAATTATTGTTCCTTGGATTGTGTGCTTGAAGATGTTGTCTCCCTATTATGTGAAACAATGACCTCTTGAGCTGATTTTAGATTATTACAACACTGCAGTGGATTTGAGTTTGCTGATATTATGATTTCCTATCCATTGTATGGAAATTTTAAGCATCGATGACATGTTGATTTAATAACAATATTGAAAGACTAAATAGATTCAACCACAAAAACCTATCCTAACACCAACAAAGATCCACCATAACATATGAAGATTACCTAAGACAATGCAAATCAAATAAAATCACAAAGATTATACCATCACATGTCCAATAGTGTTTGAATCTACATTCTTCCTATCTCCATTGATCTTGTTTGATATATTTTCGCTCAGATTTTATGTGTGCACTAGAGCTCAACAAAGAATGGAAATATGGTTGTAAGTAGGCTTGATCATATATGAAAGTTCAAAAGCATAGTTGGGGGTGCTTAGTGTCGTGTATCTGTGAAGTGTGGACCTATGTACTTGTAGCTACAACACAAAAACATGCAATAGATCATTAAAAGCATGATTAACAAATAAACAAAGACATATAAATTCATGGATAATCGATTTATCACCTCCTAATAAATGCGAGTATGAATTTGTTCTCAGATCTGGTTAACAATTCCAGTGACTTGACTACACCTAGATAGAGGATTTAAGATGATAATGATGATGCATTTAAAATAATGCATTTAAGCTAGCAATGATAATGATTAAGCTGCATGATTCCATTATTATGCTAGAAAATATGCTAAAATGATGTAGTTAAGTTGTGATAACAATGCTCAAACGATAAACTAAGATTGCATATGCCTATAGTAACAATGCATGAAATTCAAATGAGATGGGATGAATCAGGATAAATGAGATTGGGGCTCTTTGTGCTCCAAATTCAGGTCTATTTATAGGATTTCCAAGGCTAGGGGTGAGGTGGCAGGAATCAATGGTTAAGATTGAGTCTGAAGATATCAATGATGATATTGGAGGAGGTTGGCAAAGAGGTTGGATTAAAGGGAACATTTGTCATCTCTATGGTGACAAGTGTCAAGAGGGTTCTAGAAGAGGTTGGATGAAAGGGAACATTTGTCATCTCTATGGTGACAAGTGTCAAGAGGATTCTAGAAGAGGTTGGATGAAAGGGGACATTTGTCATCTCTATGGTGACAAGTGTTAAGAGGCTTCTCAAAGAGGTTGGATGAAAGGGAACATTTTTCATCTCTATGTTGACAAGTGTCAAGAGGCTTCTAGAAGAGGTTGGATGAAAGGGAGCACTTAGTGACAAGTATCACAAATCTTTTCTCATGAGAGGGCAAAGTGTTCAAGGAAAGGGGACATGTGGGTAATTTGAATTTAGAAATTCAAATAATAGGAAAAGGCTAATTAATCTCAACAACTCATAAATTGATTTGTTTTAATTAATTAGAAGATTAGAAGAATTAATTGAATATGGAGGGAAAATTAATTAATTTGAATTAATCAATCAAAGGGGATTATGAGAATGAACCTATTAAATACATCCTTAGATTTATTAATAAGTACATGAAAGGGGGAATTTAATCAAATTAATTAGTGAATTCAATTAATTAGGAAGGGAGATAAATTAAACAATTGCTTATTTAATTAATTATCTTTAGACCATTTTTAGGTGTATACACTACCCATTCATGCAGAATAATGTCAGGAATTTCATCAATAGGGGTGTTTGGATCACGTGGAATAGGTTGGTCATCTTGCTCATGAATGGTCAAATTGGCATTGACAACACTAGGGACATAGGATTCTATGTGATCATTAGCTAAAGATTCTCATTTAATAGTAACTTTAGTTCCATACCTAATCATAAAGAACATATGTGACTAGTCAGATGACAAATAACCCCCTAATTTGGTTGTAAAGTCTCTTGATAAGCAAATTGCAAAATAGGGTGGCAAGTCTATGACATATACATCTTGCGGAATAGAAAAATTGGGGCAAGCATGGAGTGTTAGACTCAAATTTTTAATGACTCCTATAGTATTTACAACAGTCCCATCTAACTGTACTACACCATTATTCAATGGCTCATAAGTCAATCCTAACTGGTCAACCAATTTCTTTGGCATGACTAGGTACAACATGCTCTTGAGCTGCAACTTGAGCATTATATGTTGGAAATGAAGGTATAACAGTTATAACAGGTGGAACTACATGAACAATGGGTTGTATATCAGCAAAAATTGGCATGGGAGGCCTAGGTACTATCTTCCCTACTTGAATAAGACTATTCTCAGCCCTAACAGCAACATCAAATGCTGCTGGTAAAGTATTTCCCCCCATATACTGTATCATGAGTGCAATATCACTATTCAAAGTCTTTAGGTAAAACAAAAAAGCATAATCATTGGAATGTTTTACCAATGCTAAAATCTGATTCCAAGTCCTTTGAAACTGGTAGTTGAAATCCATCATATGCTCATGTGGAGCTCTTTTGATGGTAGTGAGCTGCTCCACCAATGAAAGATGATCTAACTTGTCTTCAAAATGTCAATTTAAAAGTTGTCCCAGCTCATACCATGTAGCTATTGAGTTCATAGGTAGGCCCCTGAACCACTGAAGGGCTTTCCCTTTGAAAGAGGCTGCCAACAGCCTCAAAGCAACATTTTCTACAACAATATGATGCACTCCACATAAGGAAGCCACATCTCTAATATGTTGAATAGTTGTTGTTTGATCCTCTCCAGTGAAAAATGGCAAACTCTTAAGTGTTGCAGCTGGTATGTCATCATATTGAACCAAATTTAAAGGACTACCCTAATTAAAAGGCACAAATGGATGAACCCTAGGGGTTTGATTAAGAGCCATATTTGGTGTATTCTAACTTGAAGAACTTGCAAACAGTGGATTGTTATAAGCTGTAACAATAGGGTAAGAATGAGAATTAACAAGCAGCACACCAACTGCTAGATCTGGAACTTTGTAAACTACCCTAGCTCTCCTTTTTGGGGGTGATAGCTCGGTATGATTGGCTGAGGCTGCACTTTTCTTAGTTTGGTATTTTTTCATAAGCTAGGAAGGTTGGACTACTAAAATACCAAAGATTTGAGTCACCAAGTGTGAAAAATAATTTGTTGCTGCACACACCAAGACAACATATGGTGGCCTTCTATGAACTATAAAGTCCAACGGTCCCACCGGGCATGCCAAAACCTGTTGTCACATGGATTTGCACTCGATGCAAGATTGAAATTCCTGCAATCTAGTGACACATTGGACTACTCTTAGGTTGTGGGTATCATATTATGAGAGAAGACCTTTGGATTATAGGCCAGCTTCTTATTTGATCACCTAAAGAACTTAAATGAATTTATAAGAAAAGGGAAGAAGGATATGCATAAAACTGAAAATTAACTACCGCTAGGTAATCCACCAATGATAAAAGACCTGTAAACTGCTTACAAATCCACAAGACAACCAACTAATGAAACTACTTAAACTCACAACTCAAACATACATGTTTGCATAAATGATTCTATTGAAAGGCTATCTTACTGATGTTCACAGAAAGGAGAATAATAATATTCTCATTATTTTGATGCAACAAAATCACATACACAATCAAAGACTTGCACTATAACATGTATCTAAGCCCTAAGCATCTAAAGAAACTAAGATAAAATGAAGCATTCTACAAAATAATCACATAATTTTAATCAAAATGCTTACAATCATAACAATTAGACCAAATAATTTAAGGAGGAACTTAGCTTCTTTATTGAAAACAAGGAACTTTTTGCATTACAAATCTGGAAAAACTCCTAAAAATGAGTTACAGGAGCCTAAGTATCTTCTGCTACACAATCTCAAAACTCCCAAACTCCTTACAAAAGAGTGAAAAACAAACACTTATACTAAAGCTTGCAAAAAATTCAAGAAAATTGAATTTTTGGCTCCAAGATGGATCAGTTGTTATCAATTCTAAGGTTTTCCTCAAAATCAAGGGCTTAACTGAGAGATAAAACTCTTCCAAAACTGCAAAAAAGAGTAGCCAAATTGAACACAACTTCACATCATTTCGTGTTGAGTTGACTTGGGTGCTACCGGTTACCTGACCATTTGATTTAACTATCTATATTAACTGTTGGCACATAATAGAAACCGTCGGGACTACTGACAACGTGTCACTATGTTGCAAGGATTAATCTTTATGCACCTTTTCATTGCGGTATAGAGACAACCCTTGGATCTTTAGGAACTTGTTCGACTTTTAACCACTCTGCTTTTTTCTTTAATCTCTCTTGTTCCTCTCTTCATCCCAGGCCCATGGGAATGAGTGATGATAATGAACTTTGAAACATTGAACCACTTTGAACCAGTTCAAAGTTCAAGTTCAAAGTTGATTTAAAAGATATAGACATCCTCTCATCTGTAGAATTTTGCCACGTGTCAACCTCTAATTCACTCATGAGTCCACTTTGTCTGCCATCTAGACTTGGTCTGAATTGTTTCTTCATCTTCTCTCTACCAAGTGGTGCATCCTCATTCATTTTGAGCCCACCTGGACAGCCACATCAACTTCCACATCACCAGTCACCAAATTGCATGAGATAACCAGCGAGCATCTTCATCATGTGGTATAGCAATGACTGTTGATCTGTCCTCAAATTGCTCAATCTTTAACCTCTTAGCCACTCACCTTTTCTGCACGTGCTTTGTCGCCAAGTCGTTATGATAACTGATGAGCTTCTTTCTATAGCAGTATAGTGATGGTTGTTAGATCTTTCAGACTACCATTGATCTTTCCTGATCTGCTTGATCTTTAGTCTCTCTATGTAGCTCTCTCTTATGCCATGGTGTCACCAGGTGGCATGCTTCTATTTTGCTACATGATCCACCTGGGTGCCACTTCAACTTCCACCTGGGAGCCACCTCACAAGTTGCTAAGTCATGATGATTAACAGTCGAGCACTTTTGCATAGTGGTATGGTGATGGCCGTTATATCCTTTGCAATCTACTCACCTATTAATTTTCCCTTTCACTACAAAATTTGGTTGCTTTGAGATGCATGCACACATGGGAGGCCCACCAACAATGAACCGCTCCTTGTCAAAAGCATGTAAGCTTTAACACTAAGGATACATGCAGCCATGCATATAAATACGATAAATTTCTTCTGCATGGCCAATGTGGAATAAATATTCCTTCTTGGGCCTTTCCGCTATCACACAACCTCTACCATTTGCTTTTATCTAAAGCTTTCTGAGCCTCTCCAAATTCAAAAATTAATTTTGCAATGGAGCATAAACATTTATGTGATCTATCTATCTTTGTAACATTCATCTCGATCAACATGCTGGCCTCAACCCTCGTGAGAGCCACTTTTTAACCCACATGCTATATTTTACCTTTCCTATATATGCACATGAAGAAAACAAGTTAGACAAAAAAATGTATTATTTTCATGCTTAGCACTTGTTTCTTCTTCTGAGGCATATTGATATTGTAGCGAAAATAGGTAATAGGAACATGAAGGGAGATGAAGACAGATGTGACATGAATGGAAGCCAATAAATGGGGCAAATTCAAATAGAGCAGTTGATCAGTACAACAGAAGAAGAAGTGATTGGTTGCTAAAAGAGAAGTTTGAAGTGTTGCCGTTAATGCCAAAGGGGGAGATTATTGGCATAATTAATGGTGTTGGCAAAACTAGTTCATCGGTTAGCATTGTCATTGATGACTAACACTTACTAGTGAATAAGGCCAAGCTCATAGGCAAGGAGATGTGTTAAACCCCAATGGTTTACTCATGGTTGCAACTAGTATGGAAGATTCAATGCTTCCCTAATATGCATTAAGCAGTATGTTTGTAGAAGACTAATTTGTTAAAGGATAAACAAAGTAGTTGACCGATCAGTCAAGAACCCAATAGGTATTGAGATTATTTTCTTAAAATTGGAAGTTGAAATGATGTAGTCATAGGAGGTGACTCAGAGTGTAGTTTAGTAGTCTTATGTATGACTAGAACACTCTAGATAGACAAGTGATCAGTTTGCTTGATGATCAGTGACCAGTGGAAAAAGATGAAGAGTTACATTGGTGAATCAATGATACAGGTTGAAGAATTCTTTCCACTAAGAATCTCAAAGAAGTGACTGGTAAGATGGATGCGATGACCAAATGTGAGTCGGTCATGGTGAGATATCATCAAACAAATTGCTAGTGAAGTCTACAACAATAACAACTAGTTAAGGTGAGATTTGTCCAGATTTTTTGGTACGCATTAAAAAGATAAAACACGACCTAGAGGTTGGTGAAATTATGAGTTGTGAAGGCAGATAAGGATAAGTTGCTGGAAAGATTGATGGAGAGCACACAGAGAAAGTACAAGAAGATTTGGGAAGATTTGAATTTCAAATCTACTGAGTGTTAGGTGTAAAGTCATTGAGGAATTAGCTGGTATGTGTTGGGAAAATATGGTATAAAGGTTTTGGCGAAAACCAAAAAGTTTGACCATAAAAATTGCAAAGTGTGATTTTGAAGAGAGGCGATCCAGCAAGGTGAGAAGAGGGCAGAACTACTGAGTGAATAGAAAAGTGGTGAAGAGAGTGTGTAGAGCTCGGATAGTGTGAAGAGTAGAGAAACAATGCAGAGCACCAGTAGAGTGTAGAGCAAGTGTAATGCAAAGCACTAGTAGAGTGCAGAGGGAGTGTAACTGGTGGTCAAACCAAAGAGCTTCATTTGGATTTGATTAAGCTAAGAGTAGCCATTATAGCAGATCATTCTCTTTGTTGTTTTATAATAACTACAACAATAAAATCCCTTAACTGGGTGGACTTTAACAGGTCCCTTTGTAAAATCCCTTAACTGAGTGACATCTTAATTGATGATCCTAAGTCCTTTAACAAGGCTACCTCTAATAGGGTAAAGGTTCTAACAGGCCTTAAAGAAAATCCCTTAATTGGGTGGCACCTAATAGTGTCTTTTTCATCTTCTAACAAGGATGGATCCTCATCGGGCATACTCCAACAGAGTGCTGATTTTGTGAGTTTCTACTCACACCATGGTTTTCTCCCATTTGGGTTTCCACGTGATAAATCTTGGTAGTCATGTGTGTTTGATTTTATGTGTGTCTGTTTCTTATGAATGTTTCTTATATTGATAAGTGTTAAGTTTGAATAGAAACATTGATTAAGGTTAAATTTAGTAAAACTAGTATAGTGTTGATTCAACCTTCCCCTCTCAGCACCGGTTGGGAATAACACAACCGAGTTATAGAAACTGGCTCACAGGCCTGCTAAAACATTCTCAAAATACTGAATAGGTCACAACTGGAACCTCAAATCTTAGGATCTATCTTCTATTCTCAGTCTAACTTCTTAATTACATTCTAATGCTCTATTACAATGATTTATATGATCCAAAGGGATCCAGTCAGCCCAAAAAGGGATCAAAACCTGAAGAACAAGACCTAAGGTGTAAAACCAACAAGGTCAGACTCCACCAAAGAAATTCCTTTATAAAATCCAAAGGATGAAGTGTAGAGCATAGGGAAATGTTAGCCACATGCTAAGGAACATCAGAATCAATTCTCAGGGCTCCGTAAGATACATAAGATATCCGATAGATCACCAATGCAAATAGATCCAGGCAAATGGTAACAAAAAACTATCTCAGAAACTGGTAGCGATAACTTGCTGAAAAATGATTCAAATGCTCCATGGTTTGGGAATAAGGAAGATGATCAAGTCTTGAAGAAAAATCCAACTCCATAGGTTCCGGTGAGCCAAATCTGGGACACACAGAAAGAAATGTTGAATTTGCAAACAAAAAGAAAAACAAAAAGGAAATATTTTTGGTTGATGCAAGATTGATATGAACCGAGGATGCTCCTGCATCAATTTCCTTTTAAACTCTGTAACTTAGCAACCTTCGCAAGTTTATCACCTTCATATAGAATCTCAAGCTTCACCCAGATCTCATGTGCGGTCTATAGTCCCATTTCATTTGTCATCTCAGAATCAATTAGGGCACTAAGAAATGCTTCCTTCGCTCTAATATTATGTTCATCTTCCTTGATCTCATTAGGAGTAGACGGTCCATTCGGAGGAATGGTATAGGAATTCTTTGTAATCTTCCAATAATCTTTGCCAAGACATTTCAAGTGCACTTTCATTTGGTCCTTCCATATAGCATAGTTACTCCCATAAAATCTCAGATTTTCCTTCTTGAAGATTACACCTTAAGCGGCCATCCTAGATCTCCTCAAGCGATTAAGCTTCTACCAGAGGATGTAGCTCTGACACCAATTGTTAGCAGCAACCAAGGAGGAAGACTAAGAGAGGGGGGGGGGGGGTGAATCAATCTTCACTGGAATATAAAACTTAATCACAAAATGCAGATCTAATAAATTGTGGTAATAAGGAAGATAAGAAAATTAAAACAACAACACACAACACCAAGATTTTGACATGGAAAACCCGGTTAAGGGAATACCACAGCTGGAACCTACCAACAATAAGATGATACTCTGTAATTGTATGTGAAAATATTACAATGGGGAAAGCACATGAATTTAGGCACACTTCCTAGAGCTCACTGCTAAAAAGATAATGGCTCGGAAGGCTACAACCCTCAGGGAAGTCTCCTTGACTTACAACAAGATTTAGACTACAATCCAGAAGAAATGAACTGAAAGAATAACATCTCCAAATGCCTAATTATAGTTCTAGTTAAGCATAGACGTATTCCTTGCAGCACGAAACTCTCCTCAATCACACCACAGAAGGATGAATCACTTGTTCACACATTAACCTCTCTCTGATAATGCAGACATAATATCAACCACCAAATTACATGACAATATCACCTATATATAAATCATCAATCTTGATAACAAGATCAGCTAAACCCTCAACCCTCAATTACAAAATTATATCACATGATACAAATATCAACCACTAGACCAATATAATGGTTTTCATAGCATAACATGGTCCTAAAACAAATTCCCAAACATACAACTCCACCAGAAATCATGCCAAGATCAACCACAACACTCTACACTACTAGGAAAACCACATAACATGAAAAATAATCACCGGTTCATAGAAAACACAAAAATCTCACACAACGATCAATTTGGATCACCAAAACAAGTAGGACATGACTAGGAAACACCAACAAATACATTAGAATCATTAGGAATAGCTACACTAATACCACTTATCAAATCCTCATTGATCAATGTCTAAAAGCTCAAGAACACAACCAATCAAAAACTATCACCAAGAAAGATAACTTGGGGAGCACGAAATTATGATCCAATCTGAAATGAAGATAGACAAGAGCATCCCAAACAATATACCAAAACTCAGTACAAGATCTGATCACACTGGAATATACCAGAGTATATACCGAGCTCTACAAAACAGTGATCAACAAAACAAAACAACAAACCAGATCATAAGATCTCCCCCATCTATAATCACCAAAGCAATACATAGGAATATGTTGACATCAATGACAACAATATATCCTAGCAGCAATAATAACCAACAATGTCCAACAGTTTCTTCATATGAAAATCTAAGGTAAGATTCCTTATGCCTTGTGGACATGTCTAGGAACCCCTTAGATTTTTGGAACCATCGCTAATGCCTAAAGTTTTTTAATAAATGATAAAAAATATAGTTATAAAGACCTACACATTAATCCTAGGATATTCTAAGTGCTTGACATGACACACCATTAATCATGTTATAAAATGGGGTGGCCACCAAATTCTCCATGCATTTAAAATTGAAGAGGTTACATTCATTTTTTAAGATATTTTTTTGGGGGGGAATCTGTTAAACACTACTAGATGCTGAAAAGTAGGGGGAATGGGGGATTAAATTAGCATATACTAAAACTTAATCTGATTAAACCATTCATTTCATTAAGTGTTCAAAATATCTTTTATCACACATGCTTGAAAGTAAATAATAGAAACAAGTACATCCATATAAGAACACTGAGATTTTACATGGAAAACCCAAATTGGGAAAAACCATGGTGAGAATCACACTCACAATGTATGCATGAAGATTGTTTACAAAGATTTAGGCCATAGGCCAGGGAAATCATTGCTTCAGACTTGCAGGCTAAGGCACACAACCTTAGGTCGAGATACAAAACACTTGCACATTTGAAGATCACCTCTTCAGGGAAAGATACAAATAATTTGTCTTGAAACTACTATAAATTCAAGAGATTTAACTACAAGAGAATCACATCTATCAATATGCATATAATAGTTCACAGTTTAATTCTTATTTTACCCAACTTTCACTTCTACACTGTACCACATCTAGAACTCTATATAACTTCACATCACCTTAATCTTGCATCATACTCACATCATGCACACCATACATGTCATTACTTAATTAATCTTCTCTTTGTATAGTGATTGGATCTTCAATACCCTCTATGAAGCATCATTGACCCAGAATTATTTGTTGAAATATATGTAGAAGACAACAAAGACATTTGAAGATTCACACCATGTAAACACACCTTCCAAATATATCCAAAAAGGTTCTACATAAATACCAATCTATTTTACTCAAACTTTTAATCTAGACCAAAAAATTAACATTTTTAAACCACCATAGAAGAAACATAATGATCCATGACACCTTTGGAGTACTAGCAAGTCAAGAAATGAAATGCATTCCTTTACATGATTTTTTAATACACTATCCATGAACACAAACATAAATAGATCTCACAGTAAAACATATGCCCATATGAAAAATATATATGAAGAGATCAATATTCCATAACCAATCCTCTCTAATCCACACAATCCATTTGATACATCTCTAGTACCACCAAAAATCACCAGACACTGATACAATTTACTAGAGCAATCACCTGGAATAGCTATATAGTTTCTGAACCAAGAAAAAAGACATCAATCCTCTGGAAACACATTCTACCATCAATATTTTCCATTCAAAACACCTTCAAATAGTTTCCACACTTTTAAATAACATTTTTACACATTTACACCATAATGTCATCTCAATGTTACTCTACAAGCCAATATGTCCACACACGGATCTAACATACACCTTCCTCATTCTAAAAAAAGACAACATAATACCTTATTTCATCATCGTAGGTATTTTTACTAACATGTTGTATATAATCTACAAGATACTCATACACCTCTACATTATATCACTTTCGAACAAACATCTAGACCAACATCTGGACCATCAACAAGTTTGACACTAATATCAAAACTTAACTAGATTATTGTCAAACCATACATCTCTACAACATATCACTTCCAAACAAACATCCAAACCACCAACAAGTTTCACATCAATGATAACATAAACCTATATATGCAACAATCTCCCCCTTTGTCATTGATAGAAACACTTGCATATATACAAAATATGTCTCCCCCTTTAACATCAAAGACAAAGGGTAATCCTAATTTCCATGTTATCTATATACATTTGTAACTTCCCCTATCAATAATAATTACTTACATTATAAACCTAAATAAAAAGGATCGGTTTGTATACATGTACCTTCCAAAAACAAACTACCCATCAATTGTCCATAAAAATAGCATACTTTATGTTCTTTTACCAAGCCAAATATCCTTGAATTGCTTCTTAAGTCCCACAAGAAAAGAATCACATCAAAGAATACTAGTAGAAAGAATTTTACTATGACCCTCACACTGAAGAAACAAATCTACTGCAACATCAAAAATATCAAAATCCTGCACACTCCTATGTACCTTTTCAACATCTACAAGTAACCTAATAAAAGAAGACATCCACAACTCCATTATATCTTTAAGGCCACAAAAATTTCTCATGTATTCATCTCTTTATACAAGTCATATAGATAACTATGAATGAAGTCCTTGAATATTAGATCTTACAACACCATTACCATCTTTGTAGATATCAAAAGAATAGACTAACTTAGTGAACTGAGACTCAATTGAGTCTATCTCATTCTTAAACTTCTTAGTAAAATTTGGGCATCTCAAATAGTAGTGGTATAACCATGAAAAATCATCAACAACCTTTCTGAAATTCTTCAAATTGAGTTTGAGTTTCTGATGCACCCTTACACATTTCTCTGCCATCTTATCAACCAGGTTCACTTCTATACATGGTTCTTCTAAATCACTACTATTATAATCTTTTGAAGCCATACGCTCAATAAGAGTCTCTACTAATACTTCTAAAACAATACAATAAATCATTAGGAACAAGTTATTTTGGACTAGATATGTAACCAATTCTTGCTTAACAAGTTCCTAATCATACATAGTTATTGTAACGTATAGACAAACAATGTCCTTCAAACCATTAAGATGACCAACTAAGTCAAGTACTTTGTCAAGCTCAAGGGAAATTTCCACAAAAGATATAGGGGGAGCTACTA
Organism: Cryptomeria japonica; assembly: GCF_030272615.1. Classification (NCBI taxonomy): domain Eukaryota; kingdom Viridiplantae; phylum Streptophyta; class Pinopsida; order Cupressales; family Cupressaceae; genus Cryptomeria; species Cryptomeria japonica. The sequence goes on along the minus strand of NC_081411.1, from coordinate 289,030,330 downwards.
GTATTTCTTCTTTCTCAACATCTTCTTGTACAATAACCTTTGACGGTTCTCCTTCATCGATCACCACAACTATAGTGTTTGCACTTTCCTTCTCAACTAAAAACACATATGTTTAGATTTCAATAACTTATGAATAGGGGGAGGGGCCTCTGTAGATGAAGTAAATAATTTCCTAGTTCTTTTTACTTTTGAAATAATTCCTTTTGAAGTCATACCAACATCACCTTTTGTTTTTTCAACACACTTTCCTATTATTTCATCAAACTTACCAAATATTTCTTTACTTATATCTTTAGGCAACTTGAGAAGAATTTTCATAATAGCCATATTTTTATCCTTAGATACTTCATAGGGGAACTTGGAGAGCCATGAAATCTACGACACTCTTGCCTCCATGAAACTATTGTGCTTATCCACCATGAAGGTAATCTAATTTCTATACCAATGCACAACATTTAGACAAATCCTATTTATGATAATCATCTCCTTCAAGAGATCCATGAAGCACTTACAACAAGCTTTATTATTATCATTTAACTTATCTAAATATTCTCTGATTTGAACACAAATAGTCATGTCATTTCTCTTGACAACGTTGTTCTTCCCAGGCAATGCGTATAGGAAATAAAGTATTAAACGAACAATAAGAGATCCATGCTGAAAAGGTTACTTTTCATCCTTGTTCATTTGAATATTTTCCAACAACTGAGGCCTCAAGAGTTCACAAAAATCAAATTCCTTATTCTCCTTTACCATTTAATAAGAAACATAAACTACAGTTGAGGAGGAAGAAACTTCTCGATTTATAAAATAAACTTTGTATGAAATTCCCATTGTTGCATTTCTTACACCTAGATCTGTAATGCTATCAACTTAAAGCTCTCATTTGTTATATACAACTCTAGTTTTCTTATTCACTCCCTCATTCTTCACAGATTTAAAAACATGAACTTTCCCCTTCGAACACAAACGGGTTACATCCCTTAAGGCTTCCTTGGAAATCAAATATGGTAGATCCAACAACAAGAAATATTCATGCATTATACTTATTATAGCCCTTATTACTTCTTATTTAAGAAACATAGGAAAATTGCTCCATGTATCCAACCCCTTATGCCCTAAGCAAGCATATTTAGATTTAAGTCTCTACAAATCATCAACTAGATATATTCTCCTAAAATCATTGATCTTTTTATGATCATATGCATCCAAAGAAACATGAATGTAACAATTAATATCTTCTCTATGAATAAATTTGGCAAGAACAAGAGGAAAAACACCAAAATGGTCTTCCACTGTGGAAATAAATGAACGAGTCTCAAAAATAGGTCGAGGCACATCAAGAATACTAATAATCTTAGAATTTTCCATTGAAATATTGCAATCTTATAAATACCTTTGATCAAAGATGCCTTTGTTCCTTTTCACATTCAATAGCTCCACAATTGAAATTGCACAAAATGCACTCAATAAAATAATATATATTCATCACTTTAGAGTTTTTGAAAAGTTCGTCAAAAAGTTGATACCATGTACAAATAGAAACCTCAATAAATGTTCCAAACAAAAAAAATCCATCCAAAAACCACCAAAACAAGCTTTTTGAATTCTACCATGCACTGAAGATTATTCATCGTCTGAAACATAAAGGAGTGCAAGAGATATTTGTTAAGTTCTCCTCCTCAAATAATGCTATCTAAATTAGTTTTGAGAAGAGGGATCGACACCCACAATAGATGTGGATCCATCTTCAATTTTCTCTGCAAATTTACCTTCTAATTTATTTACCCATGTCATCTTTATTTTCTCCTTGTCCTTATTGATATCAATTTTCTCTTCTAGACCATAAGTCTTCTCATTCCCTTTTCTGTATTATTTTGCAATGTGTCCTATTTTGCTACAGTTATAACATATTGGGTTTCACTGCAGTCCACTTTCACTCATTCTTCCATTGCCACTTCTTTTGAATCTCCTATTTGATGCACACTCAGCATCTCTATGCTCATATAGATTGCAAGAATAATAGTATACATTTAAAGGTTGAACATCCCTACTAATACTTGAATTTCTCTATCTATTCTAATTCATCCCACTTATACATTCAGTTACTTTGTGTCCAAACTTATTACAATGGAAACATTGATCATTAAATGTTTGTTTTTTGGTTTAATTTCTACATTCACTATCCCTATGTCCAAATTTATAACATATAAAATAGTTACCATTGAAAGATGAGGAATACCTCGATAGAATAGGAAGTCTCCTTAAATTCTTCAAGTTTTAAACCAAAATGAAATCTTTTTTATCTTTATTAGGGTCCTTCAGTTCATTCTTTTCCTTTTCCTTTCCTTTGTCCTTTTTTCTAGATGATTTAGATCATTCACCATTTTCAAAGCTAATTACACCTTTGTCTTTATTCTTTTTTTGAGAACTAGGTATTGCAGAAAGCACTTCATTGCCAGCTCTGAGTTTTAAACCATTATCAATCTAATTCTTTGCATCTTGTAGTTCTTTCTTAAGCTTGATCAATTCTTCTTTAAGTTTGGAGAATTATTTGGTTTCTCATAGATCTTTATTTCAAAATCATCAATAACCTTATTTCCTTTATCAAGAAATCTTCTCAAATAGGAAATCTTTTCTACAACCTTCTTATGTTTTTCTTTACTTTCATGTAGGTATGCCACTATAGATATTAATTCTTGATCCATGTCAACAATGCCATTTGACATGATCCCAATCAATTTGATCCATGTAGCATCCATGCCATTCAATTATTTTCCAAACATAGTGTTAAAATCCTAGATCTACCCCAGCGATTAAGTTGTTTCTTCATGAACCTCGCACTGATACCAATTGTTGAACACTATTAGATGATTGTGGGGGGGGGGGGGGTGTTGAATCAACATATACTAAAACTTAATATGAATATAATATTCATTGAATTAAGTCTTCAAAATATCATTCATCACACATGTATGAATGTAAATAACATAAACAACAAGTATATCCATACAAGAACACCCAAATTATGTGTGGAAAACCCAAAATGGCAAAAAAACATGGTGAGAATCACACTCACAATATATGTATGAAGAATTTTTACAAATATTTGGGCCATAGGCTAGGGAGCTCAATGCTCTGGACTTGTAGACTAATCCACATAGCTAAATATCACTTCTTTAGGAAAATATACATAGAATTTGTTCTAATACAATAAATTCAAGATATTGCATTGCAAGAGAATCACATCTACCAGTATGTAGATAGTAGTTCATAGTTTAGTACTCATCAAAGCCAACTTTTATTTTTGCAGGACATTTATATAACTTCACATCACCTTAATCTTTCATCATACTCGCATCATGCACACTATGCATGCCATTACTCAATTAATGTATCCCTTATATATTAATCAAATCTTCAATATTCTCCATTAGGACAACTTATAGAAATATAGCATGTATATACATGATCAACCCAAATTGATATGTAAAAATACATGTAGAAGAATAAAAAGACATTTGAAGATTGACAACATTGCAACACACCTTCCAAATATCTCCAATAAGGTTCTACAATACACCATACACAACCAATTGGACACAAACACATAGAACGACTCATACCAATCTATTTTACTCAAAATTTTAATCTATACTAAAAAAGATAATATTTGAAAACCACTACAAAAGAATCATAAGTATCTACTGCTAACTGGTACTAAGAGGGGGGGGTGAATCACTACATACAGAAACTTCTTTTCAACTTATCAAGTTAAAACAATACTAACCGGTTGTCTCCATTACTGAACTTAACCATGGCAATACTGGTTAAACACAGTAAGACTTCAGATAACATAAACTAGTAAAACTGAACCCTTCAAATACATTCAATACTTGATAACTACTTCACCCATAAATATATGCATGTGGTGTATCAGTAATACCATAACCATTAGCTCTGCATGAATAATTACACAAAAGAAGAATACTTAATCATCACATGAAAAATGCACAACTCATGACACAAATTTTTCATGTGGAAACCCAAATGGGAAAAACCACAGTGGGGATGAATACCCACAAGCTTGTTTTGAACTCTTTTGAAGCTCGCTCTGTTAGGATCCTAGTCCAGGTAAAGACTTTACAATAAGGTTCTTCTAGGAACTAGTCTTGTTAAAGATCACCTGGTTAAGGGCTGGCTATACACCCTATTAAAGGTTGAAACCCTGTCAAAGGTTACCTTTCTAGAGGATTTAGAGAACTCAATGAACTTGAGTCACCTAGTTAGAGGATTTACAGTAAGCCTGTTAAAGCTACCCGACAAAGGGATTTTCCTTCTGTTGAAATGGTTAGAAAAAAATAGGTAAAATTTCGATCTGATAACAACACAACTTTTGACAAAAAATTACAATAAGAAACATCACCGACCTTATAGACAACAATTAGGTCGATAGCATAAACCCTAAACCCTAAGCATTTAGGTTTACAATTACAGGCAGTCAAATCCTACCCGTCCAAACACTTTCCATAGAGTGAAGCAATCTCAAATAGATCACAAGTCATTCTACATCATCCATTCTTTATCGCACATAGAAATTAGTAACTCATCACACTTTCTTCTCATACCGCTAAGAAGAATGTTCATTCCTGAGGTAGACATTTAATGCAGTTGATCTTCACATGCAAGATCCTCAAGGAAATCCTCATGTGCACAAAAATGACATGGCATCTCAATCTCATCTTCATCTCTTAGCTAACTCATCACAAAATGTCACCGGTTGCATCGCACAAGATGGATTTCCAAACCAAAAACCCTAGAGCTGAGACTGCCAACCAGTAGTCATGCTTAGTGAAACCCAAACACCAGTTTACTACAACTCTTCATACCGGTTCACTTGTACTTATTGACTTCAATGACAACATACATTATCATCATATCATTATACCGATTCATCAAATGCCAACAATATCCCCCTTTGGCATTGATGGCAATAATTAGTGTAGCATTGCAACTAAAAACATCGTAGACCAGTGCATCTAAAATATCTTCTCCCCCTTTGACAACAATGCCAAAGTGGAGGCACAATCTTCCATACTCCACTATGTTGCTCCCCCTATGGAGTAGCATCCTTCAACACATCAATCCTAAAAGATTTGATACTATAATACCTGATTGATGTGGAGCACACATCTTTATTTTACTTCATGAAGGGGCAAAACCCCTAATTCACCTCTCAAATAGGTAAATGTAGTCTTCAGTAAGGGCTTAGTGAATATGTCTGCTAGCTGCTCCTTACTAGAAACATGTTGTAATACAACCTCTCTGTTTTGAACCTTCTCTCTCAAGAAATGATACTTGAGCTCAATGTACTTAGTTCTAGCAAGCAATACCAGATTATTGGAAATATTGATTGTACTAGTATTGTCACAAAATATACTCATTGGTTCAGATATAGGTACTTTGAAACCATCCAATACATATTTCATCTAGATTTCCTAAGTGTAGTTCATAAATGCTTCCACATACTTCGCTTCAGCTGTAGGCTGAGAAGTACAACTCTTCTTCTTGCTTGTCAAAGAGACTAATCTTCCACCAAGAAAGAATGCTCCACCGATTGTGCTCTTCCGATCGTCCACATTACCTCCCCAATATGCATCGGTAAATACCTTGAGATTAAAATGACCATTGTATGGATACCACAATCCATAGTCAATAGTTCCTTTCAGGTATCTAAGAATCCTCTTGACTGCTACCAAGTGGGATTCTCTTGGAATTTTCTGAAAATGAGCTACTATGCCCACTGCATAAGCAATATCAGGTCTATTGTGCACCACATAGTGCAACTTACTGATCATTGACCGGTACTCTTTCTCATTCACCAACATTGAATCATCTTCCTTAGTCAGTTTAGAGCTGGTCACCATTGGTGTACCAACTGGTTTGCTCTCCTCCATGTCAATTGTCTTCAATAACTTTTTGTCATACTTAGACTAGGTAATAAAGATACCCTCTTTCGTTTGCTGAATCTATAAACCAATGAAGAAATTTATCTCTCCAATAAGAGACATCTCAAACTCTTTCTTCATTTCATCTGCAAAAGCATGACTCATTTCATCATCTCCTCCAAAGATTATGTCATCTACAAATACTTCACAGATCAGAATCTGATCACATTTAGATTTTAGGTAGATGTTGCTATCCTCACTTGTTCTCTGAAATCCTATCTCCACAAGATGAGAGTGTAACCATTCATACCATGCCCTAGGTGCTTGTTTCAATCCATACATGGCTTTGTGTAATCTACACACCATGTTACTATCTTCTGATAAGGCAAACCCATCTGGTTTCTCAATATACACTTCCTCATCTAGGATTCCATTCAAGAATGCAAACTTCACATCCATCTGATAAACCTTAAATCCTTTGAATGTTGCAAATGCAAGTAGCATTCGTACACCTTCCAGTCTATCTACAATAGAAAAGGTTTCTCCATAGTCTTCTCCCTCTTCGTGAACATATCCTTTTCATACAAGTCTTGTCTTATTCCTCACAACTGTGCCTTCTTCATTTAGCTTGTTCTTGAAAAACCCATTTGGTACCTATAACATTCTTATGTTCTGGTCTAGGTAATAGGGACCATGTTGTGTTCTTTTCTATATGGTCTAGCTCCTCTTCCATTGCCTTAATCCAATCTTCATCTATAAGTGCTTCTCTGGAAGTCTTAGGCTTTAATTAAGAAATCATGCAAGAGTTTTCTTTCACCTGTCTTCTTGTGGGTATCCCTGCATCTTTATCTCCTATGATCTACTTCGGATCATGATGTAGTTTCACATACCTAGGAATGACTCTAGCTGGTTCTGCTAGCTTTTCCTCTTCTTCTTCACCTACTGCATCTATTGGTATTTTTGATGATTATGCTGTGATTTTCATTGATGGACACACACTTTCTATGAGATCACTTTTTGTATGTATGAGCTATGCTCAACCGGTATTTGTTTCAAACCGGTATTATGTTATAGTCTTTAGACTATCAGTGTCTTGTAGAAAGTGTTTACTGATCTCAAGCGACATGAGGACCTCAAGCGGTTTGAGGATCTCAAGCAGAACAGAGCAAAGGAACTAGAAGTGACAATTATCATTTTCCCAGTCTTCATTTCTGTCGACCGGTAATCTATTTTATAGTTAACCGATATTACTCTGAGTTACCAACCAGTAATCGGTAAAGTTGTATAAACCAGTAAAAATTTGTGATGAGTTACCAACTGGTATATCTTTGTGATGAGTTACCATCCACTGAAACTTTGACGGTGATTTTGTGTTGTGTTACCAAATGTGTATATATACAATGAACCTAGGAACTTGCAATGTAATCCTATTGGACCGACATGAAATTAGATTCCTTTTAAGGACATCATGTCTAGGGTTTTAGTATGTGTGTAGTTGTTAGGGTTTGCGGTGGTTGATGAATTCTTGTATGTGTGATCTTAATAGAAAAGATCAAGTTTGTGTGTTGTAACAGAGTTTGAATTTACTAAAGAATGAAGTAATGCTGAAATGCATTAGCAATGAGCTATCATAGATCTAACTAAGTAGACTGTGTTATTTGCTAGATCATTCACTTGTTGATTACTCACATCTTTGACAAGTTAGAAACCCTTAACTAGGTAGGCCCAGAAAAGCCTTTGTAATTCCTCTAACAAGGTGATTCACATCTATGGATCTAAAATCCTCTAACAAGGTAGTCTTTAATCGGACTTATCTCCTAATAGAGATTGAGATTCCTAATAGGATCTGTTCTGGTAAAGAACATTGTATGACCTTAACTGGTCTGACCTTAACCGATCTGGTTACTATTCTACAGATAGTTACTTGTGAGTTTCATCTCACCGTGGTTTTTCCCATTTGGGTTTCCATGTCAAAATCTCTTGTGTTATGTTGATTGTGCTTCTGTGGCTGAATGCCTTACTTGCTATTTGGTTTGCATTTATGTTAACCGGTTTGTTAGTTAAACTGTTATACCAGTTTACTACTAGACTGATAAAGTGTTTGAGTTCATTATTTTTTGGTATACTAATTCACCCCCCCTCTTAGTATTCAACAACATCTTCTATCGATACAGAAACACCAAGATCTTTACTTGTTTCTTTCTTAACTGGTTCCTAGAAGGCTATACTCGGTTCATCTTCCACTTCCTCGTTGCAGGTTTCCTCAAGTTCCTTAGGGGATTCATCAACCCTGATATTTATATTCTCAACAATTTTATGTGTTCTATTGTTGTAGCACTTGAGAGCTTTGCTATTAGTGGAATATCCCAGAAATGTTCCTTCATCACTTTTAGCATCAAACTTTCTCAGAGCTCACCTCTCTTGATGTAACACTTACTACCAAATACTTTAAAATAACCCACAGTGGGAGTTTTCTTGGTCCAATACTCATAAGGGGTTTTAACTCTACCTTTCTTGATGAGTACCTAGTTCATAGTATAGACTGCAATGCTCACTATTTCTCTCCAAAAAGTGTGAGCAACCTTTCCTTGCATCAGCATTGTTTTGGATGCTTCAACTATAGTTCTATTGTTCCTTTTTGCTATGCCATCCTGTTGTGGTGTCCTTGGGGCAGACAACTACCTCTTGATACTGCTAACTTCATAGTACTTGTTGAATTCATCTGAAGTGAATTCACCTCCTTGATCATTTCTTAGGCATTTTATCTTTTGACCACTTCCCTTCTCTACTAATGCTCTAAAGGCTTTGAACTTTCCAAATGCCTCAGATTTGTCTTTCAAGAATGTGACCCACATAATTCTTGAGAAATCATTAGTAAGAATCATGAAATACCTATCTCCCTGAATACTTCTAGTTTTCATAGGACCACACAAATCAATATGCACAAGATCAAGTAAGTTTTCTGCTGAAAAAGACTTACCTTTGAAAGTTGAGGAAGACATCTTCCTAAGTTGACATTCTCTGCACAAAGAATTCTCTAATTTGTTTAGCAAAGGCAATCCTCTTACTACTTTGATCTTACTAGCCTATACAATAATAAAAAAAGTTCATATGACAAAGTCTCCTATGCCATATCCAACTATCACCAAACTTCTCCATCAGACACCGACTTAGCTTGGCATTCAACTAGAACAAGTTACCTCTGGTCTGCTTACCCTTGGCAATAAGTTCACCACTTTTTCCAAATATATTGTAGATTCCACCTTTGAACTCTAGAATGAGTCCTTTATCATTTAGCTAAGCAACACTCAACAGGTTATTCTTAAGACTTTCTACCCAGTAGACATCACCCGCACTGCTCTTTCCATTTAGTGAAATGGGTCCTTTTCCTTTTACCAAGCATGGTGCATCATTCCAAAATCTGACAACACCTCCATAATATTCTTCTAGAGACAAAAAATTTCTCCGATCACCAGTCATGTGGTGAGAACAACCACTATCAATAATCCAGTCATTAGAGTTCTCAATGCGAGAGACAAGTGCTTTCTTGTCAGACACTTCTTCCTTTATAGCTACAAACACTATGTCCTCATTCTCTTCATCCTCAGATTCTTCTTCAGTAACACCTTCATCCACTGCAACAAGACAAATTCTTCTATTTCCTCCTTTATACTTTCTAAACCTCTCTGGTTTATCCTTATTGTTATTGTTAGGGTAGTTAACAACTATATGTCCTATTTTATTGCAAGAAAAATATTTTAAAGGAAGCTTACCTCTATATTTTTCAGTGCCTTTTGGAAGTCTCTTTGCAAGAAGAGCTTCAAACTCCATAAAAATATCTTCATCATCCATACCTCTACTTTGCATGGATTCATAACTAGTACTTACTTCTTTTCCTTTTATAGATGGTGCAATAGATTCTCTAAAAGCTGACTTGGTCTTCTAAACATTGCCATCATAGCTATTCAACTCATATGCAATTAACTTTGCAATGATAGAGTCCAAGGATACCTTGGTTTTGTCAATAGACCTTAGTTCCTGAATAGCAACAAATCTGATTGCATAGACTGGTACCAATGATCTCAAGACTTTATAGACAGTGATGACCTCTTCAATTGTTCCTCCAGTGCTCTTGATATCTCCAACAACAGTCTTGATCCTTATTCCATATTGCTGAATGGTCTCACCTTCAACCATCATCATGTCTTCAAATTTTCCTCTAAGGCTCTCTTCCTTAGCTTTCTTTACAAGCTCATCACCACCATAAATAGTTTCCAATGTGTCCCATACATATTTAGGAGTTTCCTTATCTTGTACATCAATGAACTCAATACCAGACAAACTACTAATAAGGGCTTCCATGACTTGCCCATTTTCTTGAATCTCTCTTTTCTGATCATCGGTTAGAGTGCCAATGGTGATTACCTAGACATTCTCAACATAGATCCAGTGTTGAGAACCTAAACTCTTGATATACATCCTCATTATGTCCTTCCATATTTTAAAGTTATCTCTATTGAACTAAGGACCTTCCCTCTTCATCATTAAGGGGAGATCTTTTTCCTCAAGTGGTTAAGCTTATATCATCGAGGACCTAGAGTTGCTCTGATACCAAATGATGAATAATGATGAAAAACAGATACCCTAACTGGTACTAAGAGGGGGGGGTGAATCAGTACATATAAAAACTTCTTTTCAACTTATCAAGTTAAAACAATACTAACCGGTTGTCTCCATTATTGAACTTAACTATGGCAATATCGGTTAAACATAGTAAGACTTTAGACAACATAATTCAGTAAAAATGAACCCTTCAAATACATTCAATACTTGATAACTACTTTTCCCATAAACATATGCATGTGGTATATTAGTAATACCATAACCATTAGCTCTAGATGCATAATTACTTGAACAAAGAATACTTAATCATCACATGAAAAATGCACAACTCATAACACACAGATTTTTCACGTGGAAGCCCAAATGGGAAAAACCATGGTGGGGATGAATACCCACAAGCTTGTTTTGAACTCTTTTGAAGCTCACTCTATTAGGAGCCTATTTCGGTTAAAGACTTTATAGTAAGGTTCTGCTAGGAACTGATCCTATTAACGATCACTAGGTTAAGGGATGGCTATATACCCTGTTAAAGGTTGAAACCTTGTCAAAGGTTACCTTGATAGAGGATTTAAAGAAATCAATGAACTTGAGTCACCTGGTTAGAGGATTTATAGTAATCCTATTAAAGCTACCCTACAAATGGATTTTCCTTCTATTGAAATGGTTAGAAGACAATAGGTAAAGCTCTGATTTGATAACAATACTATATGCTAAGGCAGATCCTTTTCAGTTCCTCTACTCTACAATCACACTCCATAGTTTTATCTCAATGGTATGGCAAGTATCTCATTACTGGAATACACACATAACTTTTTCCAACAACTTTCAATAACAAACATCATCGACCTTATAGACAACAATTAGGTCAGTATCATAAACCTTAAACCCTAAGCATTTAGGTTTACAATTACAAGTGGTCAAATCCTGACCAACAAGCACTTTCCATAGAGCAAAGCAATATGACACAGATCACAAGTAATTCTATATCGTCCATTCTTTACCGCACATAGAAATCAGTAACTCATCACACTTTCTTCTCATACTGCTAAGAATAATGTTCATTCCCAAGGTAGACATTTCATGCAGTCGATCTTCACATGCAATATCCTCAAGAAAATCCTTCACGTGCACAAAACTGATGTGGCATCTTGATATCATCTTCATATCTTATCTAACTCATCACATAATGTCACTGGTTGTATAACACAAGATGGATTGCCAAACCGGAAACCCTAGAGCCAAGACTACCAATCGGTAGTCATGCTTAGTGAAACCAAGACATCGGTTTACTACAACTCTTCATACCAGTTCACTTGCACTTATTGACATCAATGAAAACATACATTATCATCATATCATCATACTGTTTCATCAAATGCCAACATCTATAGCACATTTGGAGTACTAGCAAGTTAAGGAAAGAAATACAATCCTCCACAACATCCTGTAATTGCATTATCCCTAAACACAGATATAAATGGCTCTCACAGTAAAATATTTGTCCATATTAAAAATTAAAAATATGAAGAGTTAAATATTCCATAACCATTCCTCTCCAATCCATACATGAATCTGATACATATCCACTTTACAACCACAAAACACCATACACCGGTATAGTTTACCAGAGCAGTCACTTGAAATAGTTATACAATTTCTAGACCAAGCAAAAAGATATCAATCCTCTAGAAACACAACATGCCATCAATATTTTCCATCCAAAACACCTTCAGATAGTTTCCACATATTCACACAACATTTGTACATATTTACACCATAATGTCATCTCATTGTTGTTCTACAAGACAATATGGCCATGCATAGATCTAATGTACACCTTCCTCATTCTAGACAAAGGAAACATAATACCTTCTTTCATCATCATAGGTATTTTTACTAGCATACTGCATATAATCTGCAAGATATTCATACACCTCTACATCATATCACTTCCAAACCAACATCCAAAGGATCAACAAGTTTGACACCAATATCAAATTTCAACCAGATCATTGTCCAACCATACACCTCTGAATCATATCATATCTAAACCAATATCTAGGCCACCAATAAGTTTGACATTAATGATAACATAAACTTATATGTGCAACAAAATCTTCTAGAAGAAGTTTCAAAGAAGGGATTGAGAAATTTAGAAGAGCTCACTAGTTTGATGTATACAATTTTGTAAGGCTTGAGAGCCAAGGGCTTAATTAATGAATTTAAGAATTACACTAACTTTATAGTTATTTATACTCATAAGATAATTAGTTTTCTATTATTTAGTAAAGAAATGCTTCAGTATTATTTTAGAAATATGTGAATGGTACTAAATTTTATTATTTTTTTATAACCATTAATCTTTAAACCACACCATTTAGTATGATAGAAAGGTTCATGCTAGGAAAGTGTTGAGGAGAATGTGAAGGAGAGTTGATGTTGAGATTTTGTATGTTGAGATGATTTGTATTAAAATACCCCTAACACTTTGTTTTAGGTGTGAACGAGGCCTATAAGATTAGAGAAATATGAGATTGTGTTGGTAGTACTCCAATAGAGATAAATTTTGGAAGAAGGTGTATGAATTTCTCTAGAGTATGAAAGTGGGTAGAGGGAGTTTTTAAATGTACATCTTCTTGAATCTTATTAGGTAGAGAATATTTGCAAGGGTGAGTTTTATTGTAGATATGAAAGAAGACTTGTAACTACAAAGAAATATTGTGCGTTAATTTGTAACTAAATGTGCATGTAATATGGAACAATGAAAGAGTATAGAGTTTTTATAGGAATGGATTTAGTGATTTATATGTTGGTTAGGAGAGAAAGAATGTACAAGGTCAAGATTAAAGAGAAGAAGGGGATGTTTAAGGGATTGAAGGAGAAAAATTGGTAGTAGAGAAGAGAAGAGGAAAGGGTGGGTAGAGTTCAACCCCATTCCTTTTTTGACCAAGATTTGTATGCATAAGGACTTATGTGTACAAGTAATGAAGTATTTAAACTTGATTATATAAAGGAAAAGGAATAAATTTGTGCATGTCTTGTTGAAGGATAGAGGATATGGAGAAAGGAGCTGAATATGTTGCAACAATATGCCTTAGTAAAGGCATGTAGGTGTTGATGGTTGATGATGGAAATTAAGAAGATGTTATAACAAAGGTAGAGGTTGGGGAAGAGATTGTCATTTCATAGGCTATTGTACATATTTTGAAGGTGTTATCTATTTTTTATTCTCAGGATAAAGAAAATAGTCTACATTGCCCCAGGTCTAGTACAAGGAATTTGAATGAAGTTTTAAAATATTGAGGAAAAAAGGGGAAAATTTTTACTTGCAAAAATTTCAAGGTTTTAACTTATATTTTCAAGTAACACAATGTTTATTCTCCCTTTAAAGTTATTGAATATGCCTTCTTCCACATAAGAAATATCATGTTTAAGACATGCATTATTTTTAGAGGGAATTGATTATGTTTAAAGGCCATATACAAATCTCTACGTGGCATGAGATAGATGAACAAGTCATGAAGTTGTATTTCACATGGTATAGAATTTTAACATGAAGTAAATCTTCATCCAAAATTAGTTGGACTTGGGTTTTGGTGAAATAAATCTTAAGCTTATTGTTAGACACAATGCATCATTGAGAGGGGGAGGGGGTGAATCAGTGGCTCTCAAAACTTTCCCTTTTAGCTATCCTTTGTGAGCAAAACTAGTTTGTGAATCAAGCATAGTGTAGATTTATAGGTTAGTAATAGGACTAAATCAGATACATACACACACACAAGGATACATCACATAACACTAGCATATACAAGAAAAACCCAAGATGGGAAAAACCTCGGTGAGCAATATTGCTGGAGTGTACTACTCCAATCCAACCTCATAGTAAAACACAGTTACAAAGTTTAGGGCACCAACCCAAGGAGTACCAATCCAAGGAGCTACAACCCCTGCACTGAGCTACAACTCAGTATTCACAATATAAACATCAAATACATAAGTAGTTATCTTGTTACAAGTGAATCTTGCAACCTTTTCAAATGCCTTACTCAGCAAGTGAGATACTTTCTCTGTTGCACAACCTCACTCTTCTGCTGCTCTTCAACTATTGCTTCTCTACTGATAAGCACTATCAGTTTACCTCTCTTTAGACTTCTTCATTTTTTCTTTGCCAGTATGAACACTACTGGTTCTTTCCTTCAACTGGTTGAAAGCCTCAACCCAGTTCTCTCTCACTTCCACTCTTTTCATAGATGTTTGTTGAGCACTTGGATGATTTGATCTCACTTGCAAAAGTCTTCAACTTTACAATCACATAATATTCCTCTATCTAGCAACAACATTCATCTTCTTATGTTGTATACTTATAGACTAGTTTTCCCTCCAAAACCAATTCAAAAACTAGGCGGTTAGGGTTTCCTCACAATTCTCGAGGCAAACCAAATCCAATCAAATCTTGCAAGATTTGATCTTTCCGATATCTGAATGCACAACTTCACCATGACCGCATCTCCTAGATCATGCCTTCCCTTTCTAGCGACTTACTTTTTACCCTCATAGCTAATCTCTCGATCAATTACAAAAGATATGTTGTGTTATTTCCTTCATCACCTCAATCTTCTCAATCTCTCTTAGTTGGCTCATAGTTGTCTTCCAGACCTCGAGCCTCAAACCCTTACAATATTTCTATGACATGTCCCATGATTTGGGTGACTTTTCATTAAAGTTGACCAACCCTGCAACAACCATGTCATTGTACATTCTATCTTTATCCAAACGTAGGTTTGCCATGTTGACTCCATGTCGACTATCTGCTAGCTTGGCACTTCAATTCGGTCCAAGTAGGATCACTGACCAACCACCCTACTGATTCCTTACTTCTACCAGTTTGCTAACCCTTCCATTCTCAACCATTTTACCAGTTACCTTATCATATCTGCTCTCATCTTGAACTGTCAATGGAGCTCTCAAACCGGTCTCCAGACAGGTAAGTCCTAAGAATTCTCATTCCCACAATGGGGAGGTCTTCTACAACTGCACCTTGCTTATATAACTAGTATACTTACATACCGGTTACCACTCTTGATGACACCATGTCATCATTCTTTCCAAGGCTCCATTTTCTTTCAGTTAGTTCAGATTCCTCTGTTTGCATCTACTCAGCCTTGCCTTTTCCCTGATTAGCTTTGACCATATCATAACTGGTTTGTCAAGATGAAAAACACTTCACACTTCCTTTGTAATGGCATCTCAATCATGCCTTCTCCTCTAGTCTAGTGCATAACCCTAATCTCATTCACTTAGGGCATTCCTTCAATTCAACAGTAGATACAGTGTGATCCTTCAAGTGCTTTATTTTACCTCTTCACTCTTATCTCTCCAAACTATGATGCACTCCATGCATAATAGGAGATAAGATCCACTTACTTGATGAAGTAACACCTTGTCTTCCACATCCTTATAGCCTACCAGTTCATCCTTTTCTTCTAGTGTTGATATGATTTAGATAACATTCTACCTCTTCATCACAACTAACCACTCAACCATCTTTCTTTCCCATCACACAAGTTATGCACTAACTTGTTTATTACCTTTACTAGTGTTCTACAATATAAGGCGATATCCAAGATACCACATCCTGTACTTCTTCAACACTTTGTTGCACATACATCTCTTCTACCAGTGGGCATTCCATACTCGTTGAAATCAATGACAACACAATACCAACAATCTCCTCCTTTGGTATTGATGTCAACACATGTAGTATCTAACATACTCTAGAATTCTTCTTCCCCTTTGACACAATGACAAAGGGCACTGTCAAAATATTATTTCTCTTGGTATGTATTGGTCACTGACAAAATACTTTGTCCCCCTTTGTCTTCATTGGAAGTAACACTTCCTTTGATGCCACTTGTTATCTTATCACCAGTTGTTACATCTTCTCAAGTTAGAACACTTGAGGTGGAGAACATAACCATCAACTTACATCAGTATGAAAATCTGATGCTATTGGAACTCAATTTGCAGAAAGACTGATACCTATTATTGATTTGGTCAGTGAATACTACTCTCATGCCAGCCAACCTGCAACACTTCTACAATTTCCATCTCCTGCAGTTTGGGCAGTCAGTATCCTTGTAGGTTCAGGCATGCTTGCACTACACCCTGAACACAGGAACTCCTCCCGGGTCATACAACTCAGGTTTTCATTACTTGTTAGGTCCAATACTAGAACTCCATTATTCACCATATACAAGTTGAGTTGTGCATGAGTGGTCAGTTGAAGATCCTTCAACTCCATTTTATCCACCAAGACTCATGACATGATCCAAAACCTTCACAGTGTCAGACAGTGACACTACCATTCCATGAAACAACCTGGTTAGCCCAAAACATGCAAGCCTACATGATCAACCATGAGCCCAACATATGTCATTCAGGGTGTTTCCAATACCACCTGAGACATAAACTCAACATTTCATGCTACCAGGATTATTGCAATGATTTCCAACATCATTTTCTTGCATAACCTATTTTGCATTCATGTTGGTAACTTCCTACATATACCAGTTAACACCTGATACCAATTTTTAACCTTTACTCTTGAATCATGTTGTAGTAATCTATCACTGATCTGAAGGTGTGTATTCAAGGAAACACCTACACACTCTTGTCATCTTCTTCCTTTATGCCTGCAACAACATGGTTTTCCATGTTGCCTTCATTACCAAGGGGGGTGAATGATAAATTCAATGCGTTCCTCCCCCTAAGATCCTACATCTCCTTTATGCCTTAGGAGATATCACTTGTGCATACCAATAAATGTACAGTGTCGATCCATGGTGTTCTTCCTACATACCTGCATAGGTTCATTCTTCATTCCATTTTTAGATTCTTCATTACAACTGGAAGTAGTTCTATAGTAGCACACCACATCCATACTAACCTCCTGACAAGGGAAGCTTCTAATGTACTGGTTCTCTCTTCTTCTTGTCATGTCATTGCAGCCATCACCTAGTCTCCTTGGATACCTTGTTGGAGCAGGAACACCAATCATCTTGTTCCAAGTAGGTCTTTGCTTTCCATATGCTTTGTTTTCACTTTTCTATAGAGAATGGCCATTTTGTCAGCCTCTATGTGACTATGGGTTCCTCTTCCTGCACTCAATCTCTCTATGGCTAGATCCATTGTAGTTATGACACATAGTCTTTGTATAACCAGGAGAAGGGACATGCATGTATCTACTTTTGGATACATCCTTCCCGTAAGCATGATTTCTATGAAATCCTACATTATCCTTTCTAGATTTCATTCTGCACTCCCTTTCCTTATGACCATAATCATTACATGTAAAACAATAACCGGTAAGAGATGGCATATGACTTATATATTTGTTCTGCCATGCATGAGAGGATCTTTTTGGTTTTGCATCCCCATCTTTCCTTTTTTGAGAATGGACCCTTGGTTGTCCATTCTGAGTAGCTCTTCCATCTGATCTCTTCTTCTTCTCACATACTTGCTTCCCCCTATGAGTGGTAGCATTTCTCTACCCTCTGCCAATGGAGGGTCTCCTTTGTTGCTTGCTCATCTTTCTGCTTCCGATGAGGTTATCTTCTCCCATCTTCTCCTTACCTTTGGGATTTTTAGGAAGATAGCTTCTTTCAGTCTTGATCTTCACTTTTATCTGCAAGTCCACACCAGTTGTGGTCAAGTCAACCTTCTTTCGAGGAGCACATCTAACTAGAGAGATATGGCATTTGTTTTCTTCAAGTAGCCACTAAAGTTTTTTGTCTTTTATCTCTAGCTGAGAGGCTAGATCTTCACATTGACATACCTTGGTGACTTTTTCCCGAGTCTTCAACTCTGAGATGCATTTCTTTGATTCTTCAAGGCATTTGACTAACTGGTTCTTCTCCACAATAGCAACATTCTTGAATATCTTGTATTCTCTTTTAACTCTATTGAGTTCTTCAAGTGTATTTACAAGCTCTCCTTCAGGGTCACCTTCATCTTCAGCCTCTTCTTCCCTTCCTCATCACTTCCAAGTGCATCTTGCCAGTGGGGACCCTTTGTCCTCACACTTTCAAATGTGTTCTTTTTTTCTTCTTCAGATTCTTGAGACATGAAGAGTTGGGAACCTTCCCCATCACAACTATAGTTGCTAGTAGACCTATCTTCATCCCGATAAATATGAGATGTATTTCTCATATTTCCTTCAAATGCATGTTCTATAGTTGAGGGTTCATTTCCATAGAGATTCCTCAATCTTTCCCATAAGCTCTTTGTTGTTTTACACCTGTCCACCTATGAAGAGACATCATTGGCGAGTTCACTAAAAATAGCCTTCATGGCTTCTTCATTGTAGTGGTTTCTTCTTTCTTCTACAAATCTGATAGGAAGACTCACCTTTCCAGGAGAACCGTCAACTACTAAACTCCGTACATCAAACCCTAAAGAGGATAGGAAAAATTCCATTCTACAACTCCAAATAGAAAAACTTGAACCATCAAATACTGGAGTAGAGATAGATACTAAACAAACCATTGTGTCCTTAAGATGGAATCTACCCAAGTTGGAGAATACTCTTCTAACTGGTAACCTATGCTCTGATACCAATTGTTAGACACAATGCACCACTGAGAGAGGGAGGGGGTGAATCAGTGGTTCTCAAAGCTTTTAATTTTAGCTATCCTTTGTGAGGAACACTGGTTTGTGAATCAAGCATAGTGCGGATTTACTAGTTAGTAATAAGAATAACTCAAATATATACACACACACGCGGAGACATCACATAACACCAACATATACGAGGAAAGCCCAAGATGGTAAAAACCTCGGTTAGCAATATTGTTGGAGTCTACTATTCCAATCCAGCCTCATAGTAATACACAATTACAAAGTTTAGGGCACCAAACCAAGGAGCACCAACCCCTACCTGATTTATGGGCAACAACCCAAAGGAGCACCAACCCCTGACTTTAGGGCACCAACCCAAGGAGCTACAACCCTTGCACCAAGATACAACTCAATGTTCACAATATAAACATCAAATACATAAGTAGTTATCTTGTTACAAGTGAATCTTGCAGCCTTTTCAAATTCCTTACTCAACAGGTGAGATACTTTCTCTATTGCACCGACTCACTCTTCTGTTGCTTTTCAACTTCTTTTTCCTTGTTGATAAGCATTGTTAGTTTACCTCTCTTCAGCCTCCTTCACTTCTTCTCTGCCAGTATGAACACTACCATTTCTTTCCTTCAACCAGTTGAAATCTTCAAACCGATTCACTCTCACTTCCACTCTTTTCATGGATGTTCATTGAGAACTTGGCTGATTTATTCTCACTTGCAGAATTCTTCAACTTCACAATCACACAATATTCCTCTATCCAACAACAACATTCTTCTTCTTCTGTCGTATACTTATAGACTAGTTTTCCCTCAAAAACCAATTCAAAAACTAGGTGGTTAGGGTTTCCTCATCATTCTCGAGGCAAACCAAATCCAATCAGATCTTGCAAGATCTGATCTTTCTGACATCTGAATGCACAACTTCATCATGGTTGCATTTCTTGGATCATGTCTTCCCTTTCTGGCGACTTTCTTTTTACCCTCATAGCTAGTGTCTCGGTCAATCACAAAATATCTATCGTGCTATTTCCTTCATCACCTCGATCTTCTCAATCTCTCTTAGTTGGCTCGTAGTTGTCTTCTAGATCTTGAGCCTCAAACCCCTGCAATAGCTCTGCGAAATGTCCCATGATTTGGGTGACTTTTCATTAAATCTAACCAACCTTGCAAAACCTTGTAGTTGTACATTCTATCTTTATCCAAACATGGCTTTTCCATATTCACTCTATGTCAACTATCTGCCAGCTTGGCACTTCAAGTCGGTCCAAGTAGGATCACTGACCAACCACCCTACCGGTTCCTTACTTCTACCGGTTTGCTAACCCTTCCGTTCTCAACCATTTTACCAGTTACCTTATCATATCTACTCTCATCTTAAACTATCGATGGAGCTCTCAAACCAGTCTCCAGATGGGTAAGTCCTCAATATGCTCATTCCCGCAACGGGGAGGTCTTCTACAACTGCACCTTGCTTATATAACTGGTAGACTTACATACTGGTTACCACTCTTGATGACACCATATCATCATTCTTTCCAAGGCTCCATCTTCCTTTAGTCAGTTCAGATTCCTCTATTTGCATCTACTCAGCCTTGCCTTTTCCCTGATTAGCTTTGACCATATCACAACTGGTTTGTCAAGATGACAAACACTTCACACTTCCTTTGTACAGGCATCGCAATCATGCCTTCTCTTTTGGTTTGGTGCATAACCTTGATCTCATGCACTCAGGGCATTCCTTCAATTCACTGGTAGCTTTGGTGTGGTCCTTCAAGTGCTTGCCTTTACCTCTTCACTCTTATCTCTCCAAACTATGATGCACTCGATGCATAATAGGAGATAAGCTACACTTACTTGATGAAGTAACACCTTGTCTTCTACATCCTTACAATCTACTAGTTCATCATTTTCTTCCAGTGTTGATGTGATTCAGATAACATTCTGCCTTTTCATCACAACTAACCACTCAACCACCTTTCTATCCCATCACACAAGTTATGCATGAACTTGTTTATTACCTTTATCGGTGTTATGCAATATAAGGTGGTATCCAAGATATCACATCGTGTACTTTTTCAATACTTTGTTGCACATACATCTCTTCTACCTGTGGGCATCCCATACTGGTTGACATCAATGACAACACAATGCCAAGACTTATTGCATAAGGATCTCTTCTTTTTAATATTTTCTTGTTGTAACAAACCCTTCATGATGGCCAATCTCTGCAACAAAGACTATAATATCAGATTTCATGTTTCTTTTATGCTCACACTTTTTGTTAGCCTTGGAAAAGAGAGGTGTTAGTTAATGTTTTAACCAGTTGAGGAAGATCTTCAGATAAAGAAGAGACCATGGAAATTTTTAGAGATCCATATATTTGAACATGCAAGGATCATGCACAACCTACATACCAATAATCAGGTTTGCTTCATCCTTATTATTCTTATTTCATTTCCTAAAGAAATTAAACTCGTCAAGGTACTTCATGAAGGTTTTTTGTCTCCTTGTATCTCTAAAGAAAAAGCCTTGTCATAGAATAATAAGTAGGAATCAACTTTTGTATTATTTTGTTTGGAAGGTAGAAGAAGTATGCAAAGCAAAGACAGAGTTCATATACCCTTCACACAAAAGCTAATGAGAAGTTTACTATCACAAGAGGAGATGCTTCATATTTGATAAGAAATAGAGGTCAATGGTAATATACACCATGAAGAGGTGGTATGTATAATAAAGTACTCTTGTTCAGGAATGCGGGACAATCAAATGGCCATTGATAGTATTGTTACAAGCCATAGAGGTGTTTCAAAATAGTGACATTGAAGAAAACCAAAGTAAAATATAGTTAACCAGCAAACCCAAGGCACAAACGTCTTCATGAAGTCTTTTGTTGATTTGAAGACAAGGATAGTTTTGGTAATACCATGAGCAAGATTTTGTAGTCATTACAAAGAAAGGGTTTTGAAGATTGAAGAATGGAGGTTGCATGTTGAAGACTAATGCACAAGAAGACAAACCAATGTTGAAGGACATAGGTACCTAGTATGACAAAACATAGATATGGTATATTAAAAGATCAAGGTACAAAAGAGAATAGTATAGTTCTATTAGTAGGGCGACAATCGGTACCTATATCATTAGGACAGTGCTAAAATATGAAAGAAAGACTATGTTTAGGGTATAAGAAAAGGTAAAAGAGAGATAAAGAACAATCTTTTCATTATCAAGACAAAGATGATGATAATAAAGATAGTGACAATCTATAGAAAGAGACTATAAATATTGTAGTCATATAAATATGTCCATTTTAATTAAACGAATATTTTCTATTTATTTGATTAAAAATCCACTAGCCATTAGTTAATTAAATTAATATTTAATTAATTCATCTTCAAACATTCTCCTATTAATTAAATAAATTATTCAATTTATTTTAATTAATTCATTAAACCAAACTCACAATCAATTAAATGAATAAAATCTATTTATTTAATTAAATCCCCCTTTTTTTCTCTTTTAAATAAATTAAATCAAACATTTATTTAAATCATTTATCCCCCCACTTGCATTTTCCTACAAATGCAACTTGCACACATTTATTGAAATAAACTAATCTTATTTTAATAAAAATCTTATTTTCCCTCACCCACCAAATCCAATTGCATTACTAAACCCCCTTCTAGATTCTTCTAACCCCTTCCTATTTAGCCTAATCCATTCCTTAATTATTGTCACATTCCTAAGAAACTTTAAGTCACTTCTCAAAGACTCCAAAGTCTTTGAAAAGCATTTAATGCTTTGTGTGTTCAGCAATTTAACCTCCAAAATCTTCCATGACCATTAATGGCTCTTACATAACCATTTATGGTTATTTCAACTTGCACTCATGTTTCTCCTCAAGCATTTATTGCTTTGACCATGTTTATCCCTTTTGTCTTTGGACAAGAGTTTATCCATTGGATAAAAGCTTTATTCTTTGAATAAAGAATTTATCCATTCAACTAACCTTGACCCTAACTCCCAAGGTCATGTCAAGCATTTAATTCTTATTCCCTCTCCCCTCAAACCTATCTCACATTGACACTTGTCATCCTGGGATTGGGTTGAAAGCCCTCACATGGATTTGATATCTTTCAATCCTGACCCTTGTTGAGATTACTCAATCTCAATCATCCATTGCTCCATTTTTCCTATAAATAGAGCCCATTTCTTCATAATCCAGATCCTGAAAACTTGTATACATTTAAGTTATAGGAATTTTGAGAGGGCATTTTAGCATAATCAACTAATAATATTGTCATTTTGGATAAAATAAATCATTTTAGTATCCATACCATAGTATTAGCTTTTTATTCCCATTTAGAGAAAATACTTCAATCTCAAACCTCCATAAGCATCCATAGTGCAAAAAGTTGTTGAGAGCTACACTATTTTGGAACTTGGAGAGGAGAAGAACAAAGGAGAAGAAGCCAAGAGTATGTTAGGAGGCATTTGAAGATGCCTCATCATATTTACCTTCTTAGTTAGATATTTTGTCATGCTTTTGATATCTCTTTTGATATGCTTGTGTAGGAAAGTATTTTGTTTGTGATTTCTGACACTAACAGTTTGGCTTTTCTTCTTGTTTGTGTTTTGTTATCATTGACTAACCTTCCCTTTTTGCAAAGCATCAAATATATATTGATACATGCATTCAAAATCATAGTCACTAAATACCAAAATCAGAACATATTGTGGTGAATGCTTCAAGGAAGAAGATATAGAAAAAGCATTGTCATAGTCAAAAGAGGTGGTTTCAATGACAATTAATAATAATAAAGTAGTCAAAGTATAGAGATCTCAATATTGACAAGAAATGAAATTTTTTTAGATAGTATATGAAATTTTATTAAAGACAGTGAAAGATTTAGAGACTTATAACAAAAAGTGACACCATAAGGTCCATAGTCAAGGAATCAAGATGAAAATATTGTTGGATATTGTCATGCATTGCTCCTGCTAGGATATGTTGTTGTCATTGATTTCAACATATTCCTATGATTTGATCTAGTGTGATCGGGAAGATTTTATGATCCAATTTTGTTGTTGTTACTTTGTTGATCACTGTTTTGCTAAGTTTGGTATATCCTCTGGTATATTTCTGTGTGATCAAATGTGGTGCTAAGATTTTGGGATATTGTTTGAGATGGTCTTGTGTATGTTAATTTTAGATGGATCATGATTTGGTGCTCCACCAATTATCTTTCTTTGTGACAGTTGTCGATTGGTTGTGTTCTTGAGCTTTGAGACGTTGATTGATGAAGATTTGATAAGTGGTGTTGGTGTAGTTGCTTCTTATGATTATAATGTGCTTGCTGGTGTTTCTTAGGCATGTCTTATTTGTTTTGGAGATCCACATTGATCATTGTGCAATTTTTTGGTGGTTCTCATCAACTGGTATTAATTTTTTTGTTATGCGGTATTTCGAGTGCTGTAGCGTGTTGCAGTTGATCTTAGCGTGTTTTCTAATGGATTTGTGCATTTGGGAATTTAATTCAAGACCATGCTATGCTATGTAAACCATTTTATTGGTTTGGTGGTCGATATTTGTATCATGTGATGTAATTTTGTAATTATGAGTTGGGGTTAGGGTTTACCCAACCTTGCTATCAAGATTGATGAATTGTATATATAGGTAATATATTCATGTAGTTTGGGTGTCATTGTTGTGTCTGCATTATCAGAGAGAGGTATATGTATGAACAAGTGATTTATGCTTCGGTATTGATTTTGAGGTGATACTGGTGTTACAGAGTAGACATGTGTGCTTAACTAGAACTATAATCAGGCATTTGGAGATGCTACTCTTTCAGTTTATTTCTTTCAGATTGTAGTTTGAATCATATTGTAATTCAGTGAGACTTCCCTTAGGGTTGTAGCCTTCTGGGCCATTATATTTGAGAAGTGAGCTCTAGGTAGTGTCCCTAAATGCATGTGCATTCCCCATTGTAACATTTTGACATACTACTGTAGAGTATCATCTTACTGTGGGTAGGTTACTACCGTGGTTTTTCCCTTCACCGGGTTTTAAATGTCAAAATCTTGGTGTTATGTGTTGTGCTTTCAGTTTGCCTATATTTCTTATTGCTACAGTTTATTAGATTTTTTTTTGGTGGTTAAGTTTTTTGTTCTAGTGAAGATTAATTCAGCCCCCTCCTCTCAGCCTTCCTTCTTGATTGCTGCTAACAACTGGTATCAGAGCTAGATCTTTTGGTAGAAGCTTAATCACTTGAGGAGATTCAGGATGGTAGCTCAAGGTAGTCTCTTTAAGAAGGATAGTCTGAGGTTTGATGGAAGCAACTATACTATATGGAAGAACTGGATGGAAGTGCACTTGAAATGTCTTAGAGAAGAGTACTAGAAGATTACAAAGAATTCCAATATTGTACCTAAAAATGGACCATCTACTTCGGATGAGGTTAAGGAAGTTGAACTCAATATCAAAGTGAAGGAAGCATTTCTTAGTGCCCTGACTGATTGTGAGATGACAAATGGAATGGGACTTCAAACTACACATGAGATCTGGGAGAAGCTTGAGATTTTGTATGAAGGTCATAAACAAGTGAAGGTTGCTAAGTTTCAGAGTTTGAAAGGAAAATATGGGAGATGATGATAACATACACTCTTTTATGGCTAAGGTGAACAATCTTGTCCTAGGTATCAGATGTGTCGATGTAGCCATTGAGGAAGATGAAATTGTTGCTAAGGTGTTGAGATCCTTGACTCCTGCTTATAAACATAAGGTTGCTACTATTAATGAGATCAAGAGTATGACTAGAGTGACAAGAGATGGTTTGGGTGGAAAGCTTGTTGCATTTGAGCTAAGTGAATTTGGAGTATCACATGGAAAATCTAAGACAATATTTAGAGCATAAGCATCTATATCCGGTAAGAAGAAATATGATCCTAATGAGTGCATAATATCTAGATATGAGAGAGAGAGAGAGAAAAGAGATGGAAAAGAAAGAAAGAGAGATAGATGAGCTTAAAGCTTTGATTTCTTGGAGATTGCCTAAAGGTGCCGATAATTTTGACGGAAAGTTGCCTTTGAAATATTTCTCTTGTAATAAGATAGGACATTTTTCTTCTAGAAGCCTAGAGATAATGGCTTAGTATGAAGGGCATGATAATTTTGATAAGCATGATAGGAATGATAGATATGACAAGCATGAGAAGTATGACAAGTCTTAAAAGTCTAGCTAAAAGTTTAGAAATAAGAAGAACTATTATTATGTTGTTGATGAATCAAAAGGAGATGAAGTTGTGTTTATTTCCATTCAAGAAGATAGATATGTACCTATTGATTTCACTTGATGCACTATTGAAGAGAAGGATTTAGCTACTAAGGTTCAAGAGGAAGATGAATGGGTAATTGACAACGGTTGGTCACATCATATGACTAGTGATAAAAGCAAATTTGTGAGCATGGAAATGTATGATAGTGGAATAGTTAGATTTGGAGATGACAAAGCGTGTGTAATCCATGGGAGTGGTTCTATTTAATTTGATGGTAAGCATAACACTGATGATCTCTTGTATGTTGAAGGTTTGAAGCATAATATTTTGAGTATTGGATAGATGGTTGATAAAGGTTATGATCTAAAATTCAAGGATGGTAAATGCAAGATCTTGAATGCCTTCAGTATAGAGATTTCCTATGGGACTAATACTGAAGGCAATATTTTTCATTTGAATGCTAGTGAGAAAAGTTGTTTGATTACTCAGATTCATGAGATTTGGTTGTGGCATAGTAGAATGTGTCATGTGAATTTTGATTCAATGATTAAGATTTGTTCTACACATGTTGTTAAAGATCTACCTAAGATTGTTCAACCCGCTAATCAGATGTGTAAGGAATGTTAGTTGGGTAAGAAAACATGGATTTATTTAAAAAGAAAATAGTATACATATGATGGATTTCTGGATCTTTTGCATACTGGCCTGTGTTGACCTACAAATTTTAGAAGTGTGTAGTGTGACATATACTTTATGCTGCTATATGATGATTATTCTAGGATGATGTGGGTTGTCTTTTTGAAGGAGAGATCAGAAGCATTTGGTAAATTCAAAATATTCAAAGATAAGGTGGAGACTGAGTTTAGATTGAAGGTGAAGCGTTTGAGATCTAAAAGAGGTGGAGAATTCTATTTCGGTGAGTTCAATTCATTCTATGAGAAGTATGGAATTAGAATATAGTTATTTGCTCATAGAACCCCTCAACAGAATGGAGTTGTTGAAAGGAAGAACACAAGTGTTTTGGATTCTACAAGGACTATGCTCATTGAAGGAAATGTTTCGAAGATTTACTGGAGAGAAGACATTAGTACTACTATTTACACATTCAATGAAGCACACATCAAAGGTGATGCCGATAAGACTCCTTATGAGCTTTGGTTTGGTCATGTTCCTACTATGAGATATTTTAAAATATTTGGTAGAAAATGTTATATCAAGAGAGATGGGTATATAGGAAAGTTTGATACTAGAAGTGATGAAGGTATCTTCTTGGGATACTCTACAAAGAGAAAGGCCTAGTGGTGCTACAACAAGAGATTGAGAAAGATTGTGGAGAGTAAAAATATGAAGGTGGATGAGAACCTTGGGAAAGATATCAAAGCATGTGGTTATGATGATAGTCAACATATTGCTTTAACACCTATTCAGCCTAAAGAGCCTAAGAAGAATGATCTGATAGAAATTGCTTATCCAAATGCTTCTATTCTCGGTGATGGAGTGCAAAAACTTGAGAATTAGAACAATCAGAAGACTCTGAGGTATGTAAGACTGAATCATTCTAAAAATTAGATTATTGGTGATAAGAACAAGGGTATGATGACTAGAAGAAGATTAGCTATTGAAGAAGTATGCTTGATTTCCAAAGTTGAACTTAAATATTTTGTTGAAGCTTGTAAAGATGAAAGTTGGATGAGAGCTATGGAAGAAGAACTAGACCAGATTGAAAATAATAACACTTGGGAGCTTGTGCCTAGACCTAAGGATAAGAATCTCATTTGTACTAAATGGGTACTCACAAATAAATTGAATGAAGCCAGTGAAGTTGTCAGAAATAAAGAAAGAATATTTTGCAAAGGATACTTACAACAAGAAGGAGTTGATTATGAGGAGACTTTTTCCCTAGTTGCTAGACTTGAAGCTATTAGACTGTTGCTTATGCTACTTATAAAGATTTCAAGGTGTATCAGATGGATGTCAAACCTGCCTTTTTGAATGGTGATCTTAAGGAAGAAGTTTACATTGAAGAACCTGGTGGATTTTCACTATCAGATAATGGAGACATGGTATGTAAATTGAAGAAAGCTCCTTATGGATTAAAACTAGCCTCTAGAGCCTGGAATGCTAGTGTTGGAAATATGCCTCAATTTCTCTTGACCAGTGTTTGAGTTAATCAGTGTAACTTACCCCATGTTGGTATTTTGGATATGTTAATATGGTTTTGTCATTGATGTCAACACTTATCAATACCTATCAGCACTTGAAGAATTGGTTTTTATCACCGGCAAGCAAGTGACTTATGCACAGTCACCGGTATTTGGTTCACCGATAGGATATATTGATCACTGATAGCTGGAAAGACTTGAAGACTACTTGGTTATGTTGAAGACATCATTAAGACACTTTGTCTTGGTGATTTTTTCATTGGTTTATTCGAGTTTGTATATTTTTTGTTACTGGAAAATAGGTCTAGGATATAGACTAGCAGGCTTATCTATTCTAGGTCAACATGACACGTGAAGGAGATTATTTTATTGTTATTGTAAATATATTGAGCTGACATCATGCATCAGATATTGTTTTATTTGCAATTGATTTTATTGTAATATCTTTAGAGCCGACCTACTTAATTGGTCTTAGGTTATGGTATAAATGTAAGATCTCATTTGTGAGATCTATACACGATGGAGGAAAGGATTATAATTCAATATATGCGAATATCAGCAGAGCCATAGATGCATACATCATTCAAGATTGAAGGAAGGTTTGAAGAAGGAATATTAGAGCTAAATTGGTACTAAATCTAGCATATGGAGATGCTACTTTAAGCAGTACATTATCATTGGATTTAATCATCCAATTGTAGTTAGTGTGACTCTCATTTTGTGATTGAGCAGTGAGCTCTAGGCGCTTGGCCTTTCTACATGTGCAGACCCCATATTATACACACATACTATCTATAGTAGTATCATCTGATTGTGGGTAGGGTTTCCCACTATGGTTTTTCCCATTATAGGGTTTCCAAGTACAAATAATACTGCAATTAACTGATAAACTATCTACCGGCATAAAGTTTGGTTAACTTAATTTTGGTTTGATTATATTAGACAACTGATTCACCCCCCCCCCCTCTTAGTTGTTTCAGGGACCAAACAATTGGTATCAGAGCCTAGTCCTCTTTTCTGCAGTAGTTTAACAACTTGAGGAGATCCAATGTCTATTAGGATTCCCACAGATACTGAGAGGGGGGGGTGAATCGGTATCTAACTGGTGAGTAGTATTTCTTAAGCATGCAAAACATAAAATAGTAGTATACCAGTATGCAAGAATTAATGCAATAAACAGAATCAGAAACATCCACATGAAAAGAACACCATAACACAAGATGTTTAATGAGGAAACCCAGTGTGGGAAAAACCTCGGTGGGATTTGTGACCCACAATGTTCACTTACTGGCCAATAAGAGAATATTACTTACAATAGGGGCCTGCACATGCAGGAAGGCCAACTACCTAGAGCTCACTGTTCAATGAGAAGTCACACTAACTTACAATGAGGATTATACTAATCCAATGACTGTACTGCTTTACAATAGCATCTTCAATGCCAAATTTAGTACTAGTTCTAACTCTATTCTTTACATATACCCTTGACCTATAATTCACACATTAGGTCTGCCTAATAATTTTCCTTATGCTTGCTACCTTTTTTTTTTTTAATGTCTACAATGATCTCTTCTATATACAAGAGTCATTTTACAATTTGCCAAGTCGGCTTACAATAATAATCAAAATATTATATATCAAAAATCCTGTTAGCCTCTATGCTGGTATACATCTTTTCTTCTATGCCAGTGCTGGTGTAGAGTGATCTTGTTGATGCCGGTGCATTGTCTTACTTGTGTAATGCTTTTCCGGTATGATGTCTTTCCGGTGCCATAAGATTGCAAGGTTGCCATCAATGAAAAAACCTTCAATCACACACAATGTCTCATTGGAGTGTCCATATGCCAACAATCTTCCCCTTTGGCATTGATGGCAACACTCATGAGAAATTTCAAAAAGTGTCCAAAATGTGTAGTCCAAAAAGAATACCAAAAAGAATGTTTACCAAAAATATGAAGGGCTCCCCCTGAGCATACGATTCCTATTTTTGAACTTTCTCATCCTACTACTCCCCCTTTGGCATCAATGACAAAGGTTGTCAAGATGTTAGTAGAGTTTGTAGTTATACTTGTCCATATCCTCAACCTTGTAGTTGGGTAGTTATTATCTGAAAAAGATCGCGCAAAATTAAGTTTATACTATAAATTTTTGCTATCTTTTATTTCTATTTCAGTCCTCTTCACAATACCGGTGAGATGCTGCAATTGTTCTACCGGTGTTTTACTTCCCTGTGCTAATGCCTCTGAGATTTCCTTCCCCAGAGATGCTAGATAGTCCAATCTTGGACTCAGTTTAGATCTCAAGTGTTTTGCCTTATTTATTATTGTCTCTTTCTCTCTTTCCTGTTTAAGCAATTCTTCCTCAAAATTTGCTAACTTATCTTCAAAAACAAATAGTGAATCCGGTGAGTTGACAAAATTGTCTGCAAGCTTGTTTATCTCTTTTTGTGTCTTGCTTATTTTCTTGTCAATATCTATAGTCAAGAAGTTTGTTTTGCATGTGTCTTTATATAGGTTTTTATACTCTTTTAACAAACTACACAGTTCCGGTAGAAGTGTGTCAAGGTCTCTATTACACTTCTTTATTTCTTCTTCAAAGAATTTCTTTTTCTCCTTTTCTACCATGTCCTTTACAAATTCTTCCTTTATTTTCTCAATATTTCTAGAAATGTATTTACATAATATATCCAACTATCCTAAAGAATCTTTATTATCTATATTACAATTAGGAGCAATTATCTTCAAAATTGGTGTTGAATCATCTATTGCATTGTAAGCTTGTGAACTGTAGTCAGTTATTTTCTTAATGGATTCAAGTAATACCTCGGTCACATTTGTTGACTTTGATGATGACCCAAAAAACTAAGTACTGGTGGAAGTGACCATGCTTGTATTGACCTCTAGTAGGTCAGTTTGTGTCTGTATTTCCTTTAGCACTGGTTTTCCTACTTCATTGCTTACCGGTGGCATTGTTTCCTTGTGAGCCTATTCCAAAGCCTTTAGCTTTGTTGGTTTCTCTGTTTGTGCCTTAGATTCCATCTTTTTCCCTGTATCCTCTGTCGGTTGCTCTGTATCTCTTGTTACCAGAGGTTCTTTAGCCATATCTGATTTTTCAGTTGTATCTTTATCAACTGTTATGTTGATCTTTTGGGTATCAACATTTACAGTGTATAGGACTTCAGGATTTGGATTTCTATCCTCTACATCCATGCTTTCAATTGCCGGTTGGTTTTCAGGGGTTGTAATTTTTATAGGTGGATGTAGGTTTTCTTTAACCTTTATTCTTGGAGGTCCACCAATTTTGCCTTTCCCTTTGTCCTTATCCTTCTGATATACCTTAATAGGCTTGGGATTCTTGTATTCTTCTTGTTTTTCTTTTTCAACCAAAAATATGTCCCAACCATCTTCTATTTCCTCTGAAACTTCTGTAACTCTTCTTGCCATTAGTGAAATATGCCGCTATGCAGTGGAGAAAACTGTCCGATTAGCATGAGCTACCAGATCATCAATTTGCTTTGGGGAGTTTACCAGATATACAACAAGTAGTTTTTCTATTTTTATTTTCTTGTCTAATTCAATTACTCCTTGCCTTATGGCCTCAAGTCTTTTGTATAAATCATCTAGAATTTCATTTATGACTTCCATCAAAAACTTTTTGAACATGTCCATATGTAATATTACACTCTCCTCAAGTTTCCCTTTTTCATCAACAGATAGGGTGTCATAAATTTTCCCTATGTTTTTCAGTTTTCCTTCCTCTGTGATCTCATTTAGCAAAATGTCTAGAGGTGCCAAGTCAGTTTTTGTCTTTTTCTTTTTCTTAGGAGTCAGCTTCTTTTTAGGTGTGACCTTTTTGACCGGAGATCTCACAACTTGTTGCTTCTGCCTTGTCCTTCTAGGTGAAGGAGTGGTTGCTGGCGAGGGATGTATTTTCCTAACAACTCTTTTAAAGGTTGCTGGCATGTCTCCTTCCGAAGAAGTACCTACTGGTGATAGATGAGCTTCAGGTTGTGGGGCTACCAACTCATCTTCAGTTATGTCAGTTTTCTTTAATACATCTTCCTTAATGGTTTTTGCTTGTCTAGATCCTTTTCTCACAAATGCCTCTACCTTCTTCACTCTTTTCTTGGACTATATTTGTTTTTCTATTGTTTCAGCACTACCAAATACTTCCTCCTTAGGTTCATTGGAGGCTTCCAGAAGTGCTTTGGCATAAGTTTCAACTATGTGGTCATCTGTCTCATAGCTCATTTCTATTACCCAGATTGTCCTTGGGATGACTGCTTCCATCCATATTTCATCCTTTTTAATAACAAAGCATATATCATCTTTGTATTTATCTACAATTTTCTGAGATAACCTTGTCCTTTTCTTCATTTTTGTCTTTAGTGCTTGGAAAAAGTCATGAATGTTGTTTTCCTTGTTCTCACCCATGGTATTGAATAGTTCTATCAGTTGCTTTCCTACCGGTATGTCATATCCTAGATCTTTATATCCTATACCGGGAACTTGTTTTGTTATATGAAGCATTAGACTTACTAACAGATTTCCAAATCTGAAAGTTCCTTTCTTGTCCTTCTTTATCTTTCCAAGGTTGTCTATCAATTCATCCTTTAACCATTCACATATGTCAATTTTTCAATTGTCTGTTATCATATCATAAGCACTCTTAATGCATAAACTTGAAACTAAGTTATGTCTATTGGCATGAGTGGCTTTGTAACCTAATATCATACTTAAGAATCTCACATTTGTATCCTTTACATCGTTAACCCTTAGAGATATTTTATCAAATGTTGCACCTGTTAGGTCTATGACTAAATCATTTCAAACTTTCTTGTTTTTGTCTGGTCTTTTACTAGTGGCCGGTAACCCTGTGACAACCTTTACCGCTTCCTTGGTGATCTTATGAATTGCATCTAACTAGAAAAATTCTCCATGAACTCTACTTAACACTATCCTAATCACATCCATAGGAAATTTAGGAATGCTAAGGATTTTTGTGAATCCTAGGGTTTCAATAACCTTGTGTTCATTTTTAACATTGCTGGTATCATCACGTCTCAGTTTTATACATGGTTTTGATTTCTTCATCTCCTAACTCTTCAATATTGCAGTGAATATACATTCTAGGGTCTTCAGCATATACAACACCTTTAGGGATTTGAGAAAATGCACCTAAGGTATCATCCTTCTTTTCTATTTCAGGGACCAACTGAATAACAGGCCTAAGTCTTTTAATTACTTCCACAACAGCAGGGTTTGCTATGTATTCAATTGCAGAGGTGGATGCCATGATAAAATACCTTTTTTTGTCTTGGATGGATGATTGCTTGGAATCTTCGCGCTCTCTGAAATTTTGAAATCACGGTGAAATGAGATGGAGCCAAAACCTTATTTTATAAAGTCTTTTTCACTATCTACCACATTAATTGCATGCCGATTAAGTATTCACTTAACATTGTTTGCCGATAATAAGTGATT
Source organism: Cryptomeria japonica (assembly GCF_030272615.1). Lineage (NCBI taxonomy): Eukaryota > Viridiplantae > Streptophyta > Pinopsida > Cupressales > Cupressaceae > Cryptomeria > Cryptomeria japonica. The sequence continues at coordinate 288,996,209 of NC_081411.1, read as the reverse complement.
TTCAACTTCTTATCTCTAACTGAGGGAATAATAGCACATGTGTCACTAGATTGCCAAACCCTCAAGAAAATTTTCTTCAATTAGATGAAGAACTTCCTGTCGGTGGACCACTACTCTGTCCTGCCGGTGAAGCACCACTCTATCCTGCCGGTGAGGCATTTGTTGGTTCTATCAGTGGAGGAGTATTCCCAATATTTAGATCAGCTTTTTTAATCCATTGCTTTGAGAATTCTTGCTTAACCTCTTCAACTTTTTCTTTACCTTTCAAGCTAGCACTTTTGTTGTCTACCAGTGTACCTTTCCTTCTACAAAATTTAGCAATATGCCCAATCTTGTTACATGCATAACAAGTTACATTATTTTTCTAAATAGCTTTCCCATAACCTATGTCGGTTTGTGTTTTGTATTTATTAGATAGATGTCCAAATCTTCCACAAACATAACATCTCACATTCATTCTACAGTTTTCAGAGTTATGACCAACTTTGTTGCATTTGGAACATTGACTGGTGGGTGGATTGATATTCTGATAATTCCTAGATCTACATTCATTTTCCCTATGACCATATTTATTACAGTTAAAGCATTTTCCATTGAATTTATAAGCATTAGGTGGTCTTACTAGTTTGCTGTGATCTTGAGTATTTGCAGTACCTGAGCTTTCTCCAACTTCAAAGCCAATTCCAGAAGTGTCACCTTTGGGTTTTTGATTCTTCAATAAGGTATAGAGTTCTTCTGATCTTTTCTTGAATTTTTCTTTATGTTGATTTACAGTTTCTAATTCCCTTTTCAAGATTTCTTTTTGTCTCATTAGTTCATTTGAGTCATTCTGAGTATGCATCAAATTTGTCTTCAACATGTCATTTTCATAGCTAAGTCTTGTGTTCTCATTTGCTGCATCACTTAGTCTTCTGGTCAATTCTTCTTCATTCTTCTTTCTATCCTCAATCTCTTTGCAAAATCTCATAGTCATATCCTGCATTTCATTTTTTGTTGTCATGATCTCTTGTTTCAGCTTGCTTATCATATCATTAAGTGATTCCTTTTCATCATTTTCATTTTGCAATTTTTCACAAAGTTCTCTTCTCTTATTTCTTGTAACAGTAAGATTTTCTTGAAGTACCTGAATGATATCCTGAGCTGCTCTTAGATCATCTTCTAATTTGATATTTTTCAACTTCTCTGCATCATAGTCAGTAAGAGCTCCTTCAAGTTGCTTCATCAGATTTTCCATCTTTACTGGTGTCAAGATCTTCGTCAAGCTGTTAGGCTTTTGAAAATAGAGGACCAGGCTCTGATACCAATTGTTAGGATTCCCACAGATACTGAGAGGGGGGGGGGGGGGGGGGTGAATTAGTATCTAACCGATGAGTAGTATTTCTTAAGTTAAAACATGCAGAACATAAAATAGCAGTATACTGGTATGCAAGAATTAATGCAATAAACAGAATCAGAAACATCCACATGAAAAGAACACCATAACACAAGATGTTTAACGAGGAAACCCAGTGTGGGAAAAATCTCAGTGGGATTTGTGACTCACAATATTCACTTACTGGCCAATAAGAGAATATTACCTACAATAGGGGCCTGCACATGCAGGAAGGCCAACTGCTTAGAGCTCACTGTTCAATGAGAAGTCACACTGACTTACAATGAGGATTATACTAATCCAATGACTATACTACTTTACAATAGCATCTTCAATGCCAGATTTAGTACCGGTTCTAACTCTATTCTTTACATATACCCTTGACCTATAATTCACACATTAGGTCTACCTAATAATTTTCCTTATGCTCGATAAATGTCTACAATGATCTCTTTTATATACAAGAGTCATTTTACAATTTGCCAAGTTGGCTTACAATAATAATCAAAATATTATATATCAAAAATCTTGTTGGCCTCTATGCCGGTATACATCTTTTCTTCTATGCCAATGTCGGTGTAGAGTGATCTTGTTGATGTTGGTGCACTGTGTTGCTTGTGTAATGCTTTCTCGTTATGATGTCTTGCCGGTGCCATAGGATTGCAAGGTTTTCATCAATGACAAAACCTTCAATCACACACAATGTCTCATTGGAGTGCCCATATGCCAACAATGTCTTCAAACTATTTCAGGAAGGACAGACCTAAACTTGAGGGAACTAACTATGGGATATGGAGACTCATCTAAATTGCATTGGAAAAGACATCTAGGAAGTTAAAGAGAATGGTTATATTGCTCCTACTCCCAATTAGCCTAATCCACCAACCTTGGGAAAAGATGAAGAAAATGATTTCAAAGCAAGAGAAGCACTTTTGAGTGCATTGTCACATCAACAAATCATGGGATTATTAGATAGATCTACTAGTAAAGATATCTGGGACAAATTGGAATCATTGAATGAAGGTGATACCATAGTCAAAATTGCAAAACTTGAATCCTTTCGGATCAGGTCTGAAAATCTGAAAATGGAAGAAGATGAAAGAATTTGAGATTTTAGGGAAAGAGTAAATGAAATTGTTTTGGGTATACAATGTTGTGGAGGAACCTTAAGTGAAGATGAAATTGTTTCAAAAATATTAAGAGCATTGCCAATGGCATACAAAATGAAAGTAATCACTATAAATGAATTGAGATCAATGCCTAATACATCTATAACTAGAGATACTTTGGCTGGAAAACTTTAAGCTTTTGAAATTGAGGATTTTGGTCCTATTGCTACTATAAAGATAGATCTAGCTTTCAAAGCATCTACATCATTTGCATCATCATCATCATTATTTGACAAATCTGATTGGAAATCCTTTTATACAAGACAACTTGAAGAAATCAAGAAAGAAAATGAAGAACTTGAAGAGCTTGAAACACTCTTTGCAAGGAAAATGCCTAAAGGTCCTAGTGGAAGTAAGTATGAAGGTAAAGCACCCTTTAAATGTTTTAACTAAAATAAGATTGGTCATATGGCATCTAGTTGTTTTGATAGACATGCAAGATTAAAAGAAGAAGCTAAAAGAACATACAAGCCTAACCCTGGATATCAGAGACATAGATTTAAGATGAATAGAGACAATTCTTGTTAACTTGATGATGGAGTCACTGAGGATTTTGATGAGGATTCGACAGATAATGGATGGGTTTTTATTGCTATAACAAGAAATCAACCGACACCTACTGTTCAACTGGTAGAGTAGGCCCGAATAGCTAAAATTGAAGATAAGGATGAATGGATCATTGATTCAGGATGTTCACATCATATGACTGGTGATAAGAGTAAATTCTTAACCTTTCAAGAATACAATGGAGGTCTGGTAAGATTTGGAGATGACAAAGCTTGTTTGATAGAGAAAAAGGGACTATATCACTTGATGGTAAGCGCAATACTGATAATATTTACTATGTTGAAGGATTGAAGCATAGTATTTTGAGTGTTGGTCAATTAGTTGAAAACGGATTTTAGTTACAATTCAAGAATGGTAAATGCAAAATCATTAACAAAACTAGTTTGGAAGTTACAACTAGTAATGAGACTAAAGGTAATATCTTTCATTTGAATAATAGTGAAAAGACATGCTTGATTGCACATATTGATGAAAGTTGGTTATGACATAAGAGACTATGTCATGTAAATTTAGATTGCATTGTGAAAATCAGTACTACTAAGGCAGTAGGAGATATACCTAAGATTGTTAAGCCTCACAATCCAATATGTAAAGAATGTCAATTTGGAAAGAAAGTTACAACATCTTTTAAGAGTATTCCAGAAAAATCCAATAATGCTCTTGACTTAATTCATACTGATTTATGTGGTCGAGAAAGAACTAGAAGCTTACAAGGAGATAGATATTTTATTCTAATCATTGATGACTATTCTAGAATGTGTTGGGTTACTTTTCTCAGGGAGAAATCAGGAGCACTTGAGAAATTCAAACTATTCAAAGTGATGGTAGAAAATGAAACTGACAAGAAAATCAAATGTCTGAGATTAGATCAAGGAGGTGAGTTCACATCTAAGGAATTTAGTACATTTTGTGAAGTGAATGGGATTAGAAGACAGTTGTCAACACCCCGGACACCCTAGCAGAATAGATTTGAAGAAAGGAAAAATAGAACTATCTTAGATGCAGCTAGAAGTATGTTATCAGAAAAATCTACCTCATGTATATTGGAGAGAGGCAGCAAGTACATCGCTCTATACATTCAACAAAGTTGATATCAAAGGTGAAACCGGTAAGATCCCTCATGAATTATGGTTTGGTATTACTCCTACTCTTAAATATTTTAGAATATTTGGAAGTAAATTCTATATAAGAAGAGATGAGTATGTTGGTAAATTTTATCCTAGAAGTGATGAAGGAATATTTGTTGTTTTTTCATCTAAGAGAAAGACATATAGATGTTTTAACAAGAGATTGCAAAAAATTGTTGAGAGTACAAATGTGAAGATTGATGAACAATTCAGAGGAACTTCAAGGAACATAGACTCTGAACCGACAAAAGAGATATTGACAAATGAACCATAATGAATACACCGATACAGAATGAAGATTTAGTTACACCAACATTATCTGAAAATTGCATAGTAACTGAGGAACAACAACAAACAAAGACACCCTAGTATGTAAGATTGAACCACTCTGAAGATTAGATAATTGAGAACAAGTATCAAGGAGTTATGACTAGAGGAAGATTGACAAATGAAGAGGTATATGTTATTTCTCAAATCAAACCAACATCACTTAATGAGGCATGCAAAGATAAACACTGGATTAAAGATATGTAAAAAGAATTAGAGCAAATTGAAAAGAATAACATATGGACAATAGTTCCCTGGCCTAAAGACAAAAATGTAATTGGAACAAAATGGGTATTTAGAAACAAACTTAATGAAGATGGTAAAGTAATCATAAATAAAGCAAGAATAGTGTATAAGGGATATTCACAGAAACAAGGAATTGATTATAATGAAACCTTTGCACCGGTAGCTAGAATTGAGGCAGTGAGATAATTCTTGGCTTTCGTAGCAAATAAGAACTACAAAGTATATCAAATGGATATAAAATGTTCATTTCTGAAAGGAGATAATGAAGAAAAAGTTTATATTGAACAACCTGATGCATTTTATTTGTTAGATGACAAAGATATGGTTTGGAGGTTAAGAAAAGCTTTGTATGGGTTGAAGAAATCTCCAAGAGCTTAGCATGCTAGATTAGATAAGTATCTTGCGAATATTGGTTTTTCTAAAGGTAATGCTGACAACAACTTATACTACAAAGTGACTAATGATGACATCTTGGTTATAGAAGTTTTTGTTGATAATATAATCTTTGGAGGAGAATATGGATTATGTAAAGACTTTTCAAATGAAATGTATCAAGAATTTGAAATGTCTATGATTGGAGAGATAAAATTGTTTTTAGGATTGCAAATTTCATAGACTGATAAAGGTATATTCTTGAGTAAATCTATACACTTGAAGGAGTTACTGAAGAAATTTAGTATGGAGAACTCTATATCGTTAAGCACACCTATGACTACAACTGATAAATTATCACTAATGGATGAATCAACACCTGTTAATCTGACCAGATACAAGTCTACGATAGGAGGTTTATTGTATTTTACACAAACAAGACCTTATACTATGAATGCAGTATGTATTCCTTCAAGATTTCAGAGTAATCCTAAAGAAAATCTTGAATCAATAGTAAACAAGATTTTCTAGTAATTACAAGGCACAACAAATCTTGGCTTATGGTATCCTAGAGATGAAAACTTTGAATTATGTGCATAGAAAGATGCAAATTGGGTAGGAGATGTCGATGACAGAAAAAGCACCATTGATGCAACATTTTTTCTTGGTTAAGTAAGAAATAAAGTTGCACATCTTTATCAATAGTAGAATAAGAATATGTTGCAGTAGCAACTAATTACACACAGGTATTATGGCTTAAGCAAATGTTTAAATACATAAAGGTAAAATGCAAGGAACCTATAACTATTTATTGTGATAATACAATAGCAATTGATATATCTAAGAATCTGGTACTACATTCCAAAACTAAGCATGTTTCTATCAAACTAAATTTTATGAAAGAGAATGTTGAAGCAAAAGAAGTGAAGTTGGTTTATATGAATACTAAATAATAGATTGTAGATATCTTTACTAAGCCTTTTCCTAAGGAGACATTTGAATATCTTAGAGATCATCTTGGGTTCATACCCCCACCGATAGAGACTTAGATAGTTGATGTTTGTCATCAACCAACATAATTAACAGAGAAATATTTATTATGGCTTTGATGGGGAGAGCTGCTTCTCAGGGGGAGTAGTTGGTATTTTTATAATGAGTTGTTATTTTTGCAATTATTTGGTATTTTGTATTTGAATTTGGTTTTTGTATTTCTTTGGCATTTGGTGTCAAAGGGGGAGAGATTGTTATGGAAAAACAATTGAAAAAACACTTGGAAAACACATATTATTCCTAGTGGGAGAGAATGTTGCTTTGGAAAGAAATATTTTGATCTCTGGTTATGATCTCTTTGGGAGATTGTTGATTTTGATTTTTGGCATTTTTGTTTTGGCACTTTGATGGTTTTTCCATCTTTTTTTGCCATCAATGCCAAAGGGGGAGATTATTGGTATTTTGGATATGTTAATATGGTTTTGTCATTGATGTCAACACTTATCAATACCTATTAGCACTTGAAGAATTGGTTATGTTCACTGACAAGCAAGTGACTTATGCACAGTCACCAATATTTGGTTCACCGCTAGGATATATTGATCACCAACACTTGGAAAGACTTGAAGATGACTTGGTTATGTCTAAGACATCGTTCAGACACTTTGTCTTGATGATTTATTCAATTTTGCATATTTGTTGTTACTGACAAATAGGTCCAAGATATACACGGACAGGCTTATCTATTCCAGATCAACACGACATGTCAAAGAGATGATTTTGTTGTTATTGTAAATGCATTGAGCTGACATCATGCATTGGATATTGTTTTGATTCTAATTGATTTTATTGTAATATCTTTAGTGCCGACCTACTTAATTGGTCTTAGGTTATGGTATAAATGTAAGATCTCATTTGTGAGATCTATATGCGATTGAGAAAAGGATTGTAATTCGGTAGATGTGAATATCAGTAGAGCCATACATGTAGACATCATTCGAGGTTGAAGGAAGGTTTGAACAAGGCATATTAGAGCTAAACCAGTACTGAGTCCAGCATATGGAGATGCTACTTTGAGCAGTGCATTATAATTGAATTTAATCATCCAATTGTAGTCATTTTGACTCTCATTTTTTGATTGAGCAGTGAGCTCTCGGTGCTCGCGCTTTCTACATGTGAAGCCCCCATATTGTACACACATACTACCTGTAGTAGTATCATTTGATTGTGGGTAAGGTTTCCCACCATGGTTTTTCCCCTTACAAGGTTTCCACATAGAAATATTGGTGTTATGCATTGTGGATGTTATTGCCTTTCTATTTCATGCATTAATCTTTATGGGTACTACAATTAACTAATAAACTGTCTACCGACATAAAGTTTTATTTACTAGTATTAAGCATTAAGTTTGGTTAACTTAATTTTGGTTTGAATATATTAGACACCTAATTCACCCCCCCCTCTCAGTTGTCTCTGGGACCTAACAATTGGTATCAGAACCTAGTCCTCTTTTTGGCAGAAGTTTAACAACTTGAGGAGATCCAATGTCTTCAAACTATTTCGAGAAGGACAGTCCTAAACTTGATAGAACTAACTATGGGATATGGAAGATCGGGATGGAGACTCATCTAAATTGCATTGGAAAAGACATCTGGGTAGTTACAAAGAATGGTTATACTGCTCCTACTCTCAGTTAGCCTAATCCACCAACCTTGGGAAACGATGAAGAAAATGATTGCAAAGCAAGAGAAGCACTTTTGAGCGCATTGTTAGATCAACAAATCATGGGATTATCAGATAGATCTACTACTAAAGCTATTTGGGACAAAGTGGAAACATTGAATGAAGGTGATACCATAGTCAAAATTACAAAACTTGAATCTTTCCGGGTAAGGTATGAAAATCTGAAAATGGAAGAGGATGAAAGAATTTCAACTTTTATGGAAAGAGTAAATGAAATTGTTTTGGGTATACAATGTTGTGGAGGAACCTTATGTGAAGATGAAATTATTTCAAAGGTTTTAAGAGAATTTCCATTGGCATACAAAATCAAAGTAAGTGCTATAAATGAATTGAGAACAATGCCTAATACATCTATAACTAGAGATACTTTGGTTGGAAAACTTTCAGCTTTTGAAATTGAGGATTTTGGTCCTGTTGCTACTATAAAGATAGATCTAGCTTTCAAAGCATCTACATCATTCGCATCATCATCATCATCATTTGACAAATCTGATTGGAAATCCTTTTATACAAGAGAACTTGAAGAAATCAAGAAAGAAAATGAAGAACTTGAAGAGCTTGAAACACTCTTTGCAAGGAAAATGCCTAAAGGTCCTAGTGGAAGTAAGTATGAAGGTAAAGCACCATTTAAATGTTTTTAATGCAATAAGATTGGTCATATGGCATCTAGTTGTTCTGATAGACATGCAAGATTAAAAGAAGAAGCTAAAAGAACATACAAGCCTAACCCTGGATATTAGAGACACAAATTTAAGATTAATAGAGACAATTCTTGTTAACTTGCTGATGAAGGAGTCACTAAGGATTCTGATAAGGATCCGACAGACAATGGATGGGTTTTTATTGCTATAATAGAAAATCAACTGACACCTACTGTTCAACCGGTAGAGTAGGCCTGGACAACTAAAATTGAAGATAAGGATGAATGGATCATTGATTCAGGATGTTCACATCATATGACTAGTGATAAGAGTAAATTCTTAACCTTTCAGGAATACAATGGAGGTCTAGTAAGATTTGGAGATGACAAAGCTTATTTGATTAGAGGAAAAGGGACTATATCACTTGATGGTAAGCACAATACTGATAATATTTACTATGTTGAAGGATTGAAGCATAATCTTTTGAGTGTTGGTCAATTAGTTGAAAAAGGATTTTAGTTACAATTCAAGAATGGTAAATGCAAATTCATGAAAAAACTGGTTTGGAAGTTGCAACCGGTAATGAGACTAAAGGTAATATCTTTCATTTGAATAATAGTGAAAAGACATTCTTGATTGCACATATTGATGAAAGTTGGTTATGACATAAGAGACTATGTCATGTAAATTTAGATTGCATTTTTAAAATCAGTACTACTAAGGCAGTAAGAGATTTACCTAAGATTGTTAAACCTCACAATCCAATATGTAAAGAATGTCAATTTGGAAAGCAAGTTACAACATCTTTTAAGAGTATTCCAGAAAAATCCAATAATGCTCTTGACTATTCTAGAATGTGTTGGGTTACTTTTCTCAAGGAGAAAACAAGAGCACTTGGGAAATTCAAACTATTCAAGGTGATGGTAGAAAATGAAACCGACAAGAAAATCAAATATCTGAGATTAGATCAAGGAGGTGAGTTTACATCTAAGGAATTTAATACATTATATGAAGTGAATGGGATCAAAAGACAGTTGTCAGCACCCCAGACACCCCAGTAGAAAGGAGTTGTAGAAAGGAAAAATAGAACTATCTTTGATGCAACTAGAAGTATGTTATCAGAAGTAAATCTACCTCATGTGTATTGGAGAGAGGGAGTAAGTACATCGATCTATACATTCAACAAAATTCACATCAAAGGTGAAACCGGTAAGATCCCTCAAGAATTATGGTTTGGTATTAGTCCTACTCTTAAATATTTCAGAATATTTGGAAGTAAATGATATATTAGAAGAGATGAGTACATTGGTAAATTTGATCCTAGAAGTGATGAAGGAATATTTCTTGGTTATCTAAGAGCAAGGCATATAGATGTTTTACAAGAGATTGCAGAAAATTGTTGAGAGTACAAATGTGAAGATTGATGAACACTTTAGAGGAACTTCAAGGTACATAGATTCTGAACCGACAATAAAGATACTAAAAAATGAACGTACAATGAATACACTGGTACAAAATGAAGATTCAGTTACACTGGCATCATCTGAAAATTCCACAGTAACAAAGGAACAACAACAAACAAAGACACCCCAATATGTAAAATTGAACCACTCCAAAGATCAGATAATTGGGAATAAGTATCAAGGAGTTATGACTAGAGAAAGATTTGCAAATGAATAGGTATGTCTTATTTCTCAAATTGAACCAACATCAATTACTGAGGCATGTGAAGATAAACACTGGATTAAAACTATGGAAGAACAATTAGAACAAATTGGAAAGAATAACACATGGACATTAGTTCCCCAACCTAAAGACAAAAATGTAATTAAAACAAAATGGGTATTTAGAAACAAACTTAATGAAGATTGTAAAGGAATCAGAAATAAAGAAAGACTAGTTTGTAAGGGATATTCATAGAAAGAAGGAATTGATTATAATGAAACCTTTGAACCGATAGCTAGAATTGAGGCAGTGACATTATTCTTGGCTTTTGTAGCACACAAGAACTAAAAAGTATATCAAATGGATATTAAATATTCTATTCTGAATGGAGATATTGAAGAAGAAGTTTATATTGAACAACCTGATGGATTTTCTTTGACAGATGACAAAGATATGGTTTGCAGGTTAAGGAAAACTTTGTATGGGTTGAAGCAAGCTCCAAGAGCTTGGTATGCTAGATTGGATAAGTATCTTTTGAAGATTGGTTTTTCTAAAGGTAATGCGAACATCAGCTTATACTACAAAGTGACTAATGATGACATCTTGGTTATATAAGTTTTTATTGATGATATAATCTTCGGAGGAGAAGATGGATTATGTAAAGACTTTTCTAATGAAATGCAACAAGATTTTGAAATGTCTATGATTGGAGAGATTAAATTCTTTTTAGAATTGCAGATTTCATAGACTGATAAAGGTATATTCTTGAGTCAATCTAAATACTTGAAGGAGTTACTAAAGAAATTTGGTATGGAGAACTCTAAACTCGTAAGCACACATATGACTACAACTGATAAATTATCACTAAGGGATGAATCAACACCTGTTAATCCGACTAGATACAAGTCTATGATAGGAGGTTTACTATATTTGACACAAACAAGACCTGATATTATGAATGCAATATGTATTGTTTCAAGATTTTAGAGTAATCCTAAAGAAAATCATGAATCAGTAGTAAAAAGTTTTCCGATACTTACAAGGCACCACAAATCTTGGCTTATGGTATCCTAGAGATGAAAACTTTGAATTATGTGCATATACAGATGCAAACTGGGTAGAAGGTGTCGACGATATAAAAAGAACCACCGATGGAGCATTTTTTCTTGGTAGCGGACTAATTTATTGGTTAAGTAAGAAACAAAGTTACACATCTTTATCAACAACAGGATCAGAATATGTTGCAACAGCAACTAATTGCACATAGGTATTATGGCTTAATCAAATGTTGAAATACATAAAGGTAAAATGTAAGGAACCTATAACTATTTATTGTGATAATACAACAATAATTGATATATCTAAGAATCTAGTACTACATTCTAAAACTAAACATGTTTCTATCAAACTAAATTTTCTGAAAGAGAATGTTGATGCAAAAGAAGTGAAATTGGTTTATGTGAATACTAAAGAGAAGATTGCAGATATCTTTACTAGTCCTTTGCCTAAGGAGACATTTGAATATCTCAAAGATCAAATTGGGGTCATAGCCCAACTAGTAGACACTTAGATAGTTAATGTTTGTCATCAACCAGAAGAATTAAGAGAGAAATATTTATTCTGGATTTGATGAGGAGAGCTACTTCTCAGGGGAAGTAGTTGATATTTTTATAATGAGTTGGTATTTTGTATTTGAATTTAGTTTTTGTATTGCTTTGGAATTTGATATGAAAGGGGGAGAGATTGATATGGAAAAACAATTGAAAAAACACTTGGAAAACACATATTATTCCTAGGGGGAGAGAATGTTGCTTTGGAAAGAAATATTTTGATTTCTGGTTATGATCTCTTTGGGAGATTGTTGATTTTGATTTTTGGCATTTTTGTTTTGGCACTTTGATGGTTTTTCCATCTTGTGTTGCCATCAATGCCAAAGGGGGAGATTGTTGGTATTTTGGATATGTTGATATGGTTTTGTCATTGATGTCAACACTTATCAATACCTATCAGCACTTGAAGAATTGGTTATGTTCACCGGCAAGCAAGTGACTTATGCACAGTCACTAGTATTTGGTTCACCGGCAAGATATATTGATCACTGTCACTTGGAAAGACCTGAAGACTACATAGTTATGTTGAAGACATCATTCAGATACTTTATCCTGGCAATTTGTTCATTGGTTTATTCAAGTTTGCATATTTGTTGTTACCAGCAAATAGGTTAGGGATATACACTGGCATGCTTATCTATTCCATATTAGCATGACATGTCAAGGAGATGATTTTGTTGTTATTGTAAATGCATTGAGCCGACATCATGTATCAGATATTGTTTTATTTTTAATTGATTTTATTGTAAAATCTTTAGAGCTGACCTACTTAATTGGTCTTAGGTTATGGTATAAATGTAAGATCTCATTTGTGAGATCTATATGCAATTGAGGAAAGGATTTTAATTTGTTATATGCGAATATAAGTAGAGCCATACTCGCAAACATCTTTCAAGGTTGAAGGAAGGTTTGAAGAAGGCATATCAGAGCTAAACCGGTACTGAGCAGTACATTATCATTGGATTTAATCATCGAATTGTAGTCAGTGTGACTCTCATTTTGTGATTGAGCGGTGAGCTCTAGGCACTTGGCCTTCCTGCATGTGCTGACCCCATATTGTACACACATACTATCTGCAATAGTATCATCTGATTGTGGGTAAGGTTTTCCACTGTGGTTTTTCTCGTTACAGGGTTGCCACGTACAAATATTGGTGTTTTGTGTTGTGGATGTTATTGCCTTTCTATTTCATGCCTTAATCTTTATCGATACTGCAATTAATTGATGAACTGTCTACCGACATAAAGTTTGGTTTACCGATATTAAGAATTAAGTTTGGTTAACTTAATTTTTGTTTGAATATATTAGACAACTGGTTCACCCCCCCCCCTCTCTCAGTTGTCTCCAGGACCTAAAAATTTGTATCAAAGCCTATTCCTCTTTTTTGTAGAAGTTTAATAGCTTGAGGGGATCCAATTTCTTCAAACTATTTTGGGAAGGACAACCCCAACCTTGATGGAACTAACTATGGGATATGGAAGATCAGGATGGAGACTCATCTAAATTGCATTGGAAAAGACATCTGGGAAGTTACAAAGAATGGTTATACTACTCCTACTCCTGGTCAGCCTAATCCACCAACCTTTGGAAAAGATGAAGAAAATGATTGCAAAGCAAGAGAAGCACTTTTGAGTGCATTGTCAGATTAGCAAATCATGGGATTATCAGATAGATCTATTGCTAAAGCTATTCGAGACAGATTGGAAACATTGAATGAAGGTGATACCACAGTCAAAATTGCAAAACTTGAATCCTTCCAGGTCAGGTATAAAAATCTGATAATGGAAGAAGATGAAAGAATTTCAGCTTGTATGGAAAGAGTAAATGAAATTGTTGAAGGATTGAAGCACAATACTGATAATGTTTACTATGTTGAAGGATTGAAGCATAATCTTTTGAGTGTTGGTCAATTATTTGAAAAAGGATTTTAGTTACAATTCAAGAATGCTAAATACAAAATCATGAATAAAATTGGTTTGGAAATTGGAAACGGTAATCAGACTGAAGGTAATATCTTTCATTTGAATAATAGTGAAAAGGCATGCTTGATTGCACATATTGATGAAAGTTGGTTATGGCATAAAAGACTTTGTCATGTAAATTTTGATTGCATTGTGAAAATCAATACTACTAAGGCAGTAAGAGATTTACCTAAGATTGTTAAACCTCAGAATCCGGTATGTAAAGAATGTCAATTTGGAAAGGAAGTTAGAGCATCTTTTAAGAGTATTCCAGAAAAATCCAATAATTCTCTTGACTTAATTCATACTGATTTATGTGGTCCAACAAGAACTAGAAGCTTACAAGGAGATAGATATTTTATGCTAATCATTAATGACTATTCTAGAATGTGTTGGGTTACTTTTCTCAGGGAGAAATTAGGAGCACTTGGGAAATTCAAACTATTCAAGGTGATGGTAGAAAATTAAACCAACAAGAAAATCAAATGTTTGAGATCAGATCAAGGAGGTGAGTTTACATCTAAGGAATTATAACATTTTGTGAAGTGAATGGGATTAGAAGATAGTTGTCAGCACCCCGAAGACCCCAGCAGAATGGAGTTGTACAAAGGAAAAAAAAAAAATCTTATATGTAGCTAGAAGTATGTTATCAGAAGCAAATCTACCTCACATATATTGGAGAGAGGCAGTAAGAACATTGTTCTATACATTCAACAAAGTTGACATCAAAGGTGAAACCGATAAGATCCCTCATGAATTATGGTTTGGTATTACTCCTACTCTTAAATATTTTAGAATATTTGGAAGTAAATGCTATATTAGAAGAGACAAGTACATTGGTAAATTTGATCCTAGAAGTGATGAAGGAATATTTCTTGGTTATTCATCTAAGAACAAGGCATATAGATGTTTTAACAAGAGATTGTAGAAAATTATTGAGAGTACAAATGTGAAGATTAATGAACAATTTAGAAGAACTTCAAGGTACATAGACTCTAAACCGACAACAAAGATACTGACAAATGAACCTACAATGAATACACCGGTACATAATGAAGATTCAGTTACACCGGCATCATCTAAAAATTCGACAGTAACTGAGAAACAAAAACAAATAAAGACACTCTGGTATGTAAGATTGAACCACTCTAAAGATCAGATAATTGGGAACAAGTATCAAGGAGTTATGACTAGAGGAAGATTGGAAAATGAAGAGGTATGTCTTATTTCTCAAATTGAACCAACATCAGTTAATGAGGCATGTCAAGATAAACACTAGATTAAAGCTATGGAAGAAGAATTAGAACAAATTGAAAAGAATAACACATGGACATTAGTTCCTCGGCCTAAAGACAAAAAGTAATTGGAACAAAATGGTTATTTAGAAGCAAACTTAATGAAGATGGTAAAGTAATCAGAAATAAAGAAAGAATAGTGTGTAAGGGATATTCATAGAAAGAAGGAATTGATTATAATGAAACCTTTGCACCGGTAGTTAGAATTAAGGCAGTGAGATTATTCTTGGCTTTTGCAGCTCACAAGAACTACAAAGTATATCAAATGGATATTAAATGTGCATTTCTGAATGGAGATACTAAAGAAGAAGTTTATGTTGAACAACCTGATGGGTTTTCTTTGACAGATGACAAAGATATGGTTTGTAGGTTAAGGAAAGCTTTGTATGGGTTGAAGCAAGCTCCAAGAGCTTGGTATGCTAGATTGGATAAGTATCTTTTGAAGATTGGTTTTTCTAAAGGTAATGCTGACAAAATCTTATATTACAAAGTGACTAATAATGACATCTTGGTTATAGAAGTTTTTTTGATGATATAATCTTTGGAGGAGAAGATGGATTATGTAAAGACTTTTCTAATGAAATGCAACAAGATTTTGAAATGTCTATGAGTGGAGAGATAAAATTCTTTTTAGGATTGCAGATTTCATAGACTGATAAAGGTATATTCTTAAGTCAATCTAAATACTTGAAGGAGTTACTAAAGAAATTTGGTATGGAGAACTCTAAACCGGTAAGCACACCTATGACTACAACTGATAAATTATCACTAAGGAATGATTTAACACCTGTTAATCTGACTAGATACAAGTCTATGATAGGAGGTTTACTATATTTGACACAAACAAGACCTTATATTATGAATGCAGTATGTATTGTTTCAAGATTTCAAATTAATCCTAAAGAAAATAATGAATCAATAGTAAAAAGAATTTTCCAATACTTACAAGGCACCACAAATCTTGGCTTATGGTATCCTTGAGATGAAAACTTTGAATTATGTGCATACACAGATGCAAACTGGGCAGAAGATGTCAATGACATAAAAAGAACCACCAATGGAGCATTTTTTCTTGGTTAAGTAAGAAACAAAGTTGCACATATTTATCAACAAAAGAATCAAAATATTTTGCAGTAGCAACTAATTGCACACATGTATTATGTCTTAAGAAAACGTTGAAATACATAAAGGTAAAATGAAATGAACCTATAACTATTTATTCTGATAATACAATAGCAATTGATATATCTAAGAATCCGGTACTACATTCTAAAACTAAACATGTTTGTATCAAACTAATTTTTTTGAAAGAGAATGTTGAAGCAAAAGAAGTGAAATTGGTTTATGTGACTACTAAAAAGCAGATTGCAGATATATTTACTAAGCCTTTGCTTAAGGAGACCTTTGAATATCTCAGAGACCAGCTTGGGGTGATACCCCCACCAGTAGAGACTTAGAAAGTTGATGTTTGTCATCAACCAACAAAATTAACAGAGAAATCTTTATTCCAGCTTTGATGAGGAGAGCTACTTCTTAGGGAGAGCAGTTGGTATTTTTATAATGAGTTGGTACTTTTGTAATGAGTTGCTATTTTGTATTTGAATTTGGTTTTTGTATTGCTTTGGCATTTGATGTCAAAGGGGGAGAGAATGATATGGAAAAACAATTGAAAAAACACTTGGAAAACACATATTATTCCTAGGGGGAGAGAATGTTGCTTTGGAAAGAAATATTTTGATTTTTGGTTATGATCTCTTTGGGAGATTGCTGATTTTGATTTTTGGTATTTCTATTTTGGCACTTTGATGGTTTTTCCATCTTGTGTTGCCATCAATGCCAAAGGGGGAGATTGTTGGTATTTTGGATATGTTGATGTGGTTTTGTCATTGATGTCAACACTTATTAATACCTATCAACACTTGAAGAATTGGTTATGTTCACCAGCAAACAAGTGACTTATGCACAGTTACCAGTATTTTGTTCACCGGTAGGATATATTGATCACCGGCACTTGGAAAGACTTGGAGACTACTTAGTTATGTTGAAGACATCATTCAGACACTTTGTCTTTGTGATTTGTTCATTGGTTTATTAAAGTTTTCATATTTGTTGTTACCGGCAAATAGGTCCAGGATATACACCGACATTCTTATCTATTCCAGATCAGCACAACACATCAAGGAGATGATTTTGTTGTTATTGTAAATCCATTGAGCCGACATCATGCATTAGATATTGTTTTATTTGTAATTGATTTTATTGTAATATCTTTATAGCCGACTTACTTAATTGGTCTTAGGTTATGGTATAAATGTAAGATCTCATTTGTGAGATCTATATGCGATTGAGGAAAGGATTGTAATTCAGTATATGCGAATATCAGTAGAGCCATACATGCAGACATTATTCAAAGTTGAAGGAAGGTTTGAATAAGGTATATCATAGCTAAACCGGTATTGAATCTAGCATATGGAGATGCTACTTTGAGCAGTACATTATCATTAGATTTAATCATCTAATTGTAGTTGATGTGACTCTCATTTTGTGATTGAGTAGTGATTTCTAGGTGCTTGGCCTTTCTGCATGTGCAAACCCCATATTGTACACACATACTATTTGTAGTAGTATCATATGATTGTGGGTAAGGTTTACGACTTTGGTTTTTCCCCTTACAGGGTTTCCACATACAAATATTGGTGTTATGTGTTGTGGATGTTATTGCCTTTCTATTTCATGCATTAATCTTTACCAGTACAACAATTAACTGATAAACTATCTACTGACATAAAGTTTGGTTTACCGGTATTAAGCATTAAGTTCGGTTAACTTAATTTTGCTATGAATATATTAGACAACTGATTCATCCCCCCTCCCCTCTTAGTTGTCTCAAGGACCTAACACCCCGATGGAACAACCTATGGGAAGCAGTGTTTAGATCCACTTTTGTGGTCATCGCGTTAACATCACCTATCTGGTTAGCCATACAGAAGTCCTGCCAATGACTGAATGAATTTGCCTTTGGCGATCAGGCTATCATCGGCTATCAGTGGAACAAGATGGAAGCTATGCCGATGGCTCGATCAAGTTGCCTACTGGTTATCAGGGATTGGGATTACTTGTTCGTAGTTATGCCAATGACCGATGGAATGTTCTTCCTAGGATTGGTTAACAGGTGAGCAAGTCTGAGACAATTGAACTGTTGTCACTATACCGCTATGGCGAGATGCACGAATGTTATCCATCACGGCTTGGTGGCTCAGTGATGGGTCCTGACAAGAGATCACTCAACCGATGTTAACTAGTGAGCAAGTCTAGGATGATCAGATGATAATCAAAGTTGATCCAACAGTGATCTCTAGGTCGTGATGGGAAAGTGCTCGTTGGAATATCCCTCGTGACATGGAAGCCAAGTGGTGTGACCCAACAGGTGAGCGGCCCAGGTGAGTTAAAGTTTGTGTAGATCACAGATGATTGGATAGAAATTGTAGTACCTTCGATGGTGGTCGCTAGGTCATGATAGGAAATTGCTTGTTAGACTTTCCATCGCAACCCAGTGATAAAGAATAATTTTGGGCGGTTAGTGAGGTCATGCTAAGGTGTTAGGGCAGGGAAATTGGAACCAATCAGGGGGTGCCATGTGGTGGAGCACAACAAAAGATCAAGGAAGATTGGATGATTGGAAGAACTAGTTGTTTTCTACACTGATGCCCAATGAGGTTTCCTTTGGTGATCGGGTTGATGTCGCCTAGACCAAAGCTTAGTAGGCAAACACTTGGAATGTTTCTATTGATGTATTTGAATATGAACTGACTCATCTTTCAGATGAATGTGGGATAATATGTTTTCCATGAATTCATGAATAAATAGGCTGTTAATGGACCATTATGCTCCAAGGCCAATTGGTTTGGCAGATGACGGTTGCTAGAGATGTAACCAATGAGTAGATGGGTGTGCATAAATACTGTGGTGGTAGCCAAAGAGAAGAGATGAAATTGGTAGAAGCCAAGCCAAGTAGAGGTGTCTGGGTGTTGTGAGAACAGAGTCCATAAAAGTGGATTTGATGTACTTTATTGTAACTCTATTGTTTACTAAATAAAGGGATCTCTTTTGGGTCATGGGTTTTTTACTCGTAATGGTTTTCCCACGTATATCTGATGTCTTTTTCTGGTGCGATTCTGTCTGGTCAATCTTAATTTGTTTTATGTGTTTATCTTATTGTATTGCAAACTAAAATTAAAATACTTCCTTACTTGCAAATCCCCTAAGAATTGATGTTAGGAGAGCATTTTCTGTGCACTGCTTTCCTTACAAGTGGTATCAGAGCTATTTAGTTGTGTTATCCTTGTCGGGTAGGGCTAGTTTGTGTCAATTCTATTTTTAGTGGGAGTCTAGCAGAGTATTTTTGTTTGCAGATTGAGATGGCACTCACTCCTGGATGAGTGGAGATTGAGAAGTTAAATGGTTCAAACTTTGAGTTGTGGAAACTCAAGATGGAAGATTTGCTAGTTGATCAATATCTGTGGGTTGATGTGTCTGGACTAAAACCATCAAGCATGAAGCAAGAAGAATGGGATCTTGTAGATAGAAAAACCAGAGGATTGATCAGACTTTGTTTGGCAGACTTTGTTCTATTAAATGTTCATGAGGAAAAGACTACACATTTTCTTTGGAAGAAACTTGGAGATATTTATCAGGGGAAATCTTTGGTAAACAAGTTTTTCCTAAGGAAGAAGTTATATTCCTTGAAGACGGATGAGGGTACATCTGTTGCAGATCATCTAAATGTTTTCAACATGATGGTTGCTCAGCTAACCTCCATGGGAGTCAAGATTGATGATGAGGATCGATGTATGCTTCTATTGTTTTTTTTTCTTGACACATGGGATCATCTGGTAATGGCGATTGGGATTACAACAACCACTTTCAAGATGGAAGAAGTGGTTTCTTCATTGTTGTTAGAAGAAACATGAAGCAAATCTTCTGATATGGTCAAGGAGGCCCTTGTTGTTCATGGTAGGAGAGAGGACAAGAAGTATAAATCCAAGTCAGAGGAAAGGTCAGCTCCTAGAAAGAAGTCCAAAGCAAAGTGCTGGAACTGTGGGCAGGTTTGTCACATTTGAAAGGATTGCAAAGAGAAGAAGAAGAAGAAGAAAGGAAACAAAAGTTCTTTAGATTCTTCATCTTGTGCATCCTCACAAAATGAGGATGGATATGCCTTCTGAGCTATTTTGGCATGATAGACATCTGGTGGTGTCTGGTTCTATCACGATGCCATGTAAGACTAGGTACCATGGGTCTTTGGCAGTGATGCATATTCATCATTTGATGGTGGATGATCTTCATGTGACTGAAGATTCTAACATCTTGAGGATTTAAAAGTCCTTGGTAGAGATGTTGTTTATGTCATATTTTGACATGTTTTCCTTAGTTAAGATGTGTTATATTATATCTGGGTACACTCTTGAGATGCTTTTAGAGTTTTGACATAATATGGTTATGTTCATACAAAGCATGTAATCTCTTTAGAGGAGATGTTTTAGATCATGTTTGTCATGTTTATATTCTTGATTCTATAGTTGGAAGTTTGACAATGATCTAGTTTTTGTTTTTGTATTTTGAGTATATTGATCATATTGTTTGATACTTCATGATAATGTGATTATGCATTTGGAGGTTGGCATGTGTTGATCAATTATAGGGTTCTCATGGATACAAAGATGGTGCTATCTTTCTCTTGTGGCTAGATATGTATGTGGTGGAATGATTAATAGGTCCAAGTAAGATGAATTCATCTATTATAACATAGTTGACATTTTAGAGGTGGGTGTAGAAGGGCATGATACAGGATGTTGTGAAGACTTGCTTTTAGGTTCTTTGTTTCCATTTAGTATTGAGAAAGATCTTGGTACAAAGATTATTTCACTTCTATGAGATGTTGTAAGTGGTTGACATTACCTGTGCAGTGGGAGCTCCTTGGTGTGTATTGCATGTGGAGCTTTAGATTGTGAGTAACAGGTTGTACATGATAATGATCTCTTAAGGGTATGTGTAGTTCGATGTACTAGCACTTGCTGTGAGTGCTCTTCTAGTTATGTCTATAACAAATGTTTGTAGATTTAGTTATTTTTTGGATCATGAGTTTTGTGTGCTCAAGAGATAGAGTTGTAATTTTCTCAGTGGATAGCTTCTATGTATGTCCTTTGGCAGTGGCATGGTAAAAGGTGGAAGTGTTCATGAAAGAGATGAGACTGCTCTGCATAGGTGCACATGTTAAATTCTATTTTTTGATGATTTCTGATTGAGTGGTATATCAACATTGATGGGATTTATAGTCCATGGTTCTCAATGAAATCTGTAAGTGTTTTGCATGGTTGACGGGTCTAGTAAATTCCTTAGTAAGTGGGATATTGTTGAAAATATGCCTTGATTTCTCTTGACCAGTGTTCGGGTTGATCGGTGTAACTTGTTAGGATTCCCATAGATACTGAGAGGGGGGGGGTGAATCCATATCTAACTGGTATATTGAATTTCTTAACTTAAAACATGTAGAACATATTAGAACAGTGTACTGGTAAACAAGAAGTAATGCAATAAATAGAGATAAAAGCAACCACATGAAAAACACACCATAACACAAAGATTTAACGAGGAAACCTGGTGTGGGAAAAACCTCAGTGGGATTTGTAACCTACAATATTCACTTACTGGCCAATAAGAGAATATTACTGCTACAAGAGGGGCCTGCACATGCAAGAAGGCCAAGTGCCTAGAGCTCACTACTCAATATAGAAGTCTCACTGACTTAAAAAATGGATTATATAAATCCAATGCCTTGTACTGCTTGAGAATAACATCATCCAGTACCGGTTTCTACTCTGCTTCTTACATAAACCCTTAATCTATAATTCGCATAATAGGTCTACCTAATTTTGCCTAATTACCTGCTATTTTTTTTCTTCTAAATATTCTACAATGATCTCTTATATATATGAGTCATTTTACAATGTTGCCAAGTCAACTTATAAAGATTTTAAAATAATAAACAAAATATATTACGACAAAAATCCTATCAGCCTCTATGTCGGTATGCTTCCTTTCACTGCCGATGTCAGTAGTCTGAGTGCCGGTGTAGAGTCTGATCTTTCTAGTGTAGAGTCTGATCTACTGGAATGACTTGCCGGTGTCATAGGATTATAAGGTTGCCATCAATGACAAAACCGTCAATCACCTACAATGTCTCATTGGAGTGTGCATATGCCAACAATCTCCCCCTTTGGCATTGATGGCAACACTCATGAGAAAATTTCAAAAGTGTATCCAAAACTTGTAATCCAAAAATTGTTTCCAAAAATGTGTACCAAAAATATATGAGCTCCCCCTGAGTAGATGAGTCCTTTGCTGATTATTTTCTCATACCACTACTCCCCCTTTGGCATCAATGACAAAGGTTGTCAAAGTGTTAATAGAGTATGGTTTCCTATCTCAACCTTGTAACTGGGTGGTTACAATTTGAAAAAGATCTGCCAAAATTAAATTTATGCTTTCCATAAACTTCTTACTATCTTCTATTGTTGCCTTTGTTCTTTGAACTATATTGGTGAGGTGCTGCAAATGCTCTACTGGTGTTTTTTGTCCTTGTGCTAATGCCTCAGATATTTCCTTTCTCAAGGATGCTAGATAGTCCAGTCTTGGACTTAGTCTTAGTCTGAGATTCTTAGCCTTGTTTATTATTCTCTCCTTTTCTCTTTCTAAATTAAGTAATTCTTCATCAAAACCTATTATCTTTTGTTCAAAAACTGATAATGTATCAGGTGAGTTAACAAAATTGTCAGCAAGTTTATTGATTTCATCATGTACCTTGCTTATTTTCTTATCTATGTCAACTATTAGAAAGTTTGTGTTGCAAATGTCTCTGTATAGAGTTTTAAATTCCTTCAGCGAGTTGCATAGTTCTGGTAGAAGTGTGTCAAATTCCCTAGTACACTTCTTTATTTGATCCTCAAAGAATTTTTTGTTTTTCAATTTCTAATTTCTCTTTGAATGCATCTTCCTTTATTTGCTCAACTGTCACTGTGTTGTCAGTAATGTACTTAGACAAAGTATCGAGTTGGCTTAAAGAATCCTTATTATCTATGTTGCATTTTGGAGCTATCATCTTCAAAATTGGGATTGTGTCATCTATAGCTTTATAAGCTTGTGAACTACAATCTGTTATTTTCTTCAAAGAATCCAAAAGAACTTCAATTACATTGGTTGATTTAAATGCTATAGAAGAGGAACCAACATACTGAATTTCACCAGTGGAGGAAGTAACCATGCTTGTAGTGACCTGTGGTAGGTCAGTCTATGTTTCCTTTCCTTAAGCAAGGGTTTTTGTTTCTCTCCTATTGCCGGTGGCACTGTTTCCATATGAACCTATTCCTATTCTAGAGCCTATTGCTTTTCTTGTATCTCTGTCTATTGATCCATTTCAGTCTCTGTCTGAGTCTCAGTCTATTTCCCTACGTTATCTTCTTCCACTTTTCCTTCAGTGTTGTCAATGTTGTCAGTTGTCGGTGGCTCACTAGCCATGTCAGTCTTACTAGTTGTGTCTTTATCTACCACAATGTTGACTGTTTGAGTATCAACATCAACTGTGTATAGAATCTCAGGATTAGGATTTGTATCCTCTATATCCATACTCTCATCTGTTGGTTGATCTTCAGTTATTGTTACCGATGGAGTAATCCGAGGCAGTGTGGATAAGTTATCCATTTTGATGCTAGGAGATCCACCAACCTTTCCTTTCCCTTTGTCTTTATCTTTCTGATATACTTTTATTGGTTTAGGATTTCTATACCTTCCTATTTTTCCTTCTCCACAAGGAATATATCCCATGCATTTTTTGTATCTTCTATTACCTCATTTAATCTTCCTCCCATGAGTGCAATATGCCAGTGTGCAGTAGAGAATACTGACCGGTTGGCTTCTGCAATTAAGTTATCTATCTCCTTTGGTGAGTTTACTCGATAAACAACAAGTAATTTTTCAATTTTGATTTTCTTGTCAAGCTCTACCACAACTTGTCTTCTTGCTTCTAGTCTCTTGAATAACTCATCTGGTAGTTCATCTACCACTTGCATTAAGAACTTCTTATAGATATACAGGTGTAAAATAACACTGTTTTCAACCTGTTCTTTCTCATCTGCTGATAGTGTATCATATAATTTTTCTATGTTCTTGAGTTTTCCTTCCTCTGTGATTTCATTCACCAATTCATCAATTGGGGCAATGTTTTGTTGAGTCCTTTTCTTCTTAGGTGTTAGCCTTTTCTTTGGGGTGGTCTTCTTTACCGAAGACCTCACTGCCTATTGTTTTTGTCTAGTTCTTCTAGGTGAGGGTGTGGATGCCAATGAAGGGTCCCTTTTCCTTACAACTCTTTTAAATGTTGCTAACATATCATTCTCTAAAGAAGTTGCTACCGGTGATAGGTGAGTTTCAGGCTATAATGTTACTAACTCATCCTTAGTGATATCGGTTTGTTTCAGTACATCTTCTTTGATAGCCTTAGCCTACCTTGAGCCTCTTCTCACAATTGCTTCAACTTTCTTTACTCTCTTCTTAGATTGAATTTGGCTTTCAATTATTTTTGTACTACCAAATACTTTTTCTTTGGGTTCCTTGGGTTCTTCTAGAAGGGCTTTTGCATAAGTTTCAATGATGTGATCATCGGTCTCATAACCAATTTCAGTAACCCAAATTGTTCTTGGGATAATTGCTTCCATTTAGATCTCATCCTTTTTAATTACAAAGCATATATCATCCTTGTATTTATCCACAATTTTCTATGATAGTCTGATTGTTTTGTTCATTCTGGCCTTTAGTGCTTGACAATACTCATTGATATTCTTTTCCTTGTTTTCACCCATGTTGTTGAATAGGTATGATAATTGTTTCCCTACCAGTATGTCAAATCCAAGGCTCTTGTTGCCTATACCAGACACCTGTTTGGTTATGTGTAGCATTAAGCATAGAAATAAATTACCAAACCTAAAAGTCCCTTTCTTATCCTTCTTGATTTTTCCTAAATTATCAATCAACTCATCCTTTAGCCATTCACATACATCAATTTTCACATTATCCTTAACCATATCATGTGCACTTTCTATGCATAAACTGGAAACTAAGTTAAGTCTATTTGCATGAGTTGCTTTGTATCCTAAAATCATGCTAACAAATCTCACATTTATGTCAGTCACATCATTAACCCTTAGAGACCTTCTGTGGGATGTTGCACCAGTTAAGTTCATTACCAAGTCATTTGAGACCTTCTTTGTTTTGTCTGCTCTGCTACCGGTGGAGGGTAACCCTGTTACAGCTTTCACAACTTCCTTTGTAATTTTATGGATGGATTCAAGCCAAAAGAATGCACCATGTACTCTGCTTAACACTATCCTAATAAATTCCTTAGGAAAGTCTGGAATGCTAAGGATCTCAGTGAATCCTAGGGTTTCAACAATTTGGTGTTCCGATTTTTCTTTACCGGAATCATCATAGATAATAGATTTGTACATGTTTTTAATTTCTTCATCTCCTAGTTCTTCTATATGGCAATGGATGTATATTCTAGGATCTTTTGCAAAAACAACTCCTTCGGGAATTTAGGAGAATGCACCAACATTGTCATCCTTTTTAGCTATCTCAGGAAGTAGTTGAGATACAGGCCTAGGGCATTTGATTAACTCAACTACAATAGGGTTTACTATGAATTCAGGTGCAGAAGAGGATGCCATGATTATAAATACCTTTTTTTGCCTTAGGAGGGATGAATATTGAAATGTTTTTCTTCCTTGCTCGAATTGCCTTAGCTCTGGAGATTTCACACTCTTCGAATGTTTGAATGCTTGGTGAAGTAAAATGAAACCAAAATCACAAATTTATAATGTCAATTTGCCAACTACCATATTTAATTCATGCAGGTTAAGTAGTTACTTAACTTTTATCTGCCGGTATAGAAGTAGTTTCTACTTTTCATCGTCAACCGAGGGAATAATAGCATATGTCTCATTTGATTTCCAAACCCTCAAAGAAACTTTCTTCAATTTGATGAAGAGCTTCCTGTCGATGGAGTACTACTCTATTCTATCAGTGGAGTGTTGATTAGTTCTACCAGTGGAGGAGTATTTCCAACATTATTTAGGTTTGACTTTCTAATCCATTGTTTTGAGAATTCTTGCTTAACCTCTTCAACTTTTTCTTTTCCTTTCAAACTAGAAATTTTGTTGTCTGCCGGTGATCCTTTACTTTTGTAAAATTTTGCAATATGCCCAATCTTGTTACATGCATAGAAAGTCATGTTATTCTTCTGAATAGCTTTCCCATAACTTATGCTAGTTTGTGTTCTACATTGATTAGATAGGTGTCCAAATCTTCCACAAACATAACATCTCACATTCATTCTACAATTTTCATAGTTATGACCAACTTTGTTGATATTTTGATAATTTCTAGATCTACATTGATTTTCTCTATGACCGTACTTATTACAGTTAAAGAATTTTCCATTAAATTTGTAAGCAGAAGGTTGTCTTACTGGTTTGCTATTATCCTGTGTGTTTGTAGTACCAGAGCTTTCTCCTGCCTCAAAGCCAATTCCACAAGTGTCACCATTAGGTTTCTGAATCTTCAACAAGTCACCAAGTTCTTCTGAGCTTTTCTTGAATTTTTCTTTGTGTTGATTTGCAATATCCAGTTCTCTTTCTAAGATCTCTTTCTGTCTCATCAGTTCATTGGAGTCATTCTATGTATGCATCAGATCTGTCTTCGACAAGTCAATTTCATAGCTAAGTCTTGTGTTCTCATTTGCTACATCACTTAATCTTTTGGTCAACTCTTCTTCATTCTTCTTCCTATCTTCAATTTCCTTACATAATCTCATGGTCATATCTTGCATCTCATTCCTTGTTGTTATGTTCTCTAGCTTTAGCTTGTTTATCATATCATTAAGAGTTTCTTTTTCATTATCCTCAATTTGCATTTTTTCATAGAGTTCCCTTCTCTTGTTTCTTGCAATGGTAAGATTTTCTTGAAGTGCTTGAATAATTTCCCAGGCTACCTTTAGATCATCTTCAAGTTTGATGTTTTTCAATTTTTCTGTATCATAGTCTAAGAAAGCTGCTTCTAGTTGCTTCATCAGATTTTCCATCTCTACTAGTGTCAAGATCTTCCTAAAGCTATTAGGCTTCTGAAAATAGAGGATCAGGCTCTGATACCAATTGTTAGGATTCCCACAGATACTGAGAGGGGGGGGTGAATCAGTATCTAACCAGTATATTGAATTTCTTAACTTAAAACATGAAGAACATATTAGAACAGTGTACCGGTAAACAAGAAGTAATGGAATAAATAGAGATAAAAGCAACCACATGAAAAACACACCATAACACAAAGATTTAACGAGGAAACCCGGTGTGGGAAAAACCTCGGTGGGATTTGTGACCCACAATATTCACTTACTGGCCAATAAGAGAATATTACTGCTACAAGAGGGGCTTGCACATGCAAAAAGGCCAAGTGCCTAGAGCTCACTGCTCAATATAGAAGTCTCACTGACTTACAAAATGGATTATATAAATCTAGTGTCTTGTACTACTTGAGAATAGCATCTATAATGCCAGATCCAGTACCAGTTTCTGCTCTGCTTCTTACATAAACCATTAACCTATAATTCACATAATAGGTCTACCTTATTTTGCCTAATTACCTGCTATTTTTTTTCTTCTAAATATTCTACAATGATCTCTTATATATATGAGTCATTTTACAATGTTGCCAAGTCGTCTTATAAAGATTTTACAATAATAAACAAAATATATTACAAAAAAAATCCTGTCAGTCTCTATGTCGATATTATTCCTTTCACTGCCGGTGTCGGTAGTCTGAGTGCCAGTGTAGAGTCTGATCTTGCTAGTGCTAGTGGAATGACTTGCCAGTGTCATAAGATTGTAAGGTTGCCATCAATGACAAAACCTTCAATCACCTACAATGTCTCATTGAAGTGTGCATATGCCAACATAACTTACTCTGATGGAACTGCTTGTGGGAAATAGTGTTCGAATCCACTTTTGTGGTCATTGATTTAAAATTTCCTATCGGGTTAGCCATATTGAAGTCCTGCCGATGACCCAATGAAGTTTCCTTTGGCGATCGGGCCATCATCGGCTATCAGTGGAACAAGATGGAATCTATGCCGATGGCCCGATCGAGTCACCTACTATTTATCAGGGACCACGATTACTTATTCGTAGTTATGTTGATGACCAATGGAACCTTCTTCTTGGGATCGGTTAACAGGTGAGCAAGTCTGAGATGATCGGACGGTTGTCACTATACTGCTATGGTGAGATACACAAACATTATCCATTGTGACTTCATGACTAAGTGATGGGTCTCGGTAAGAGAGCACTCATGAAAATTTAACTAGTGAGCAAGTATAGGATGATCAGACAGTGATCAAGATTAATTCAATGGTGATCGCTAGTTCGCGATGGGAAACTTCTTATTGGAATATCCCTCATGACATGGCAACTAAGTGGTGGGACCCAATAAGTGAGTGACCCAAGTGAGTTAAAGGTCGTGCAAATCACAAATGATTGGATGATGATCACAGAAGATCCGATGGTGGTTGCTAGGTTGCGATGGGAAATTTCTCGTTAGACTTTCCATCATGACCCAGCGACAAAGAAGAATTTCGAGTGGTTAGTAGGTCATTCTAAGGTGTCAGGACAGGGACCCTAGAACCAATTAGGGGGTGCCATTTGGCAAAGAACAGAAAGAGATCAAGGAAGATCAGATGATCAGAAGAACTAGTTGTTTGCTATGTTGATGCTCGATGAGGTTGCCTTCGGTGATTGGGTTGATGTCACCTGGACTGAAGACTAGTAGGCGGACACTTGGAATATTTATGTCAGTGTATTTAAATACGAATAGACCTGTCTTCCAGATGAATGTAGGATAATATATTTTCCATGAACTCATGAATGAATAGGCTGTTACTGGACGGTTATACTCCAAAGCTGATTGGTTGGGCAGATGGCGGTTAACAAAGATGTAACTGACGAGTAGATGGGTGTGCATAAATACTATGGTGGTAGCCGAAGAGAAGAGATGAAAGTTGTAGAAGCCAAGCTGAGTAGAGGTGTTTGTGTGTTGTGAGAACAGAGTCCATTAAAGAGGATCTGAGTACTTTATTGTAACTATGTTGTTTACTGAATAAAGGGATCTCTTTTTGGTGGTGGGTTTTTTACCCGTAAGGGTTTTCCCACATATATCTGATGTCTTTCTCTGGTGCTATTCTATCTGGTTAATCTTAATCTGTTATCTATGTTTATCATATTGTATTACAAACTAAAATTAAAATACTTCCTTACTTGTAAATCCCCTTAGAATTGACGTTAGGAGAGCATTTTCCATGCACTGCTTTCCTTACAGCTAGATTAGATAATTACTTGTTGAAATTGGGATTTACTAAAGGTGTTTTTGATAGTAATCTGTATTTCAAGATTGAAAATGATAACATCCTAACTGTTGAAGTATTTGTTGATGATATTATATTTAGGGGTGATGATAACTTGATCATGAGGTTTGTTGGTGATATGCAGAAGGAATTTGAGACGTCTATGATTGGTGAAATGAAATTTTTATTAGGTTTGCCAAATGCACATATAGGAAAAGGTATATTCATATCTCAAACTAAGTATGTGAAGGAATTGTTGAAGAAGTTTGCATTAGATGATTGCAAACTAGTTGGAACTCCTATGGTGACTGGTTGTAAATTGTCTAAAAGTGATGAATCTCCAAAAGCTAATTAGAGTTTGTACAGATCTATGGTTGGTGGATTGCTATATCTTACTTAAGACCAAATATTATTTATGCTATGTGTATGACTTCTAGATATCAAGTTGATACAAAAGAGAGTCATGCCACTATTGTTAAGGGGATATTTAGATACTTGAAGGGAAATGTGGATTATGGTTTGTGGTATCCGAGGAATGATGATTTTATGCTATGTGCTGACACTGAAAATGATGGTATGTGTTGATGGTAAGGGGAAATGTATATTAGGTTTTGATTCACTGGTTTTGGAACAAAAACTAATAGAGGATATTCCTCTTGCAGTAGCACATGTACATAATATAGAGAAACCAGTAGATAACATTGAAGTTGTGCATGATAAGCACGATACACCGAAACAAAACATTTCAGATGTAGAGGTTACTGATGTGGATACAAACAATAAATAGGTTGAGGATATTAAACCTTCGGCAACAAATATACATACAAAAGAGGTTAAGGTTGAGCAGGTTACTATACCAAGTGGCGAAGCCACCAGTGCCAGTCAAGAGGTTGGAGAGTCTAGTAATTAATTGTTGGCACTTGGCTCATCTAGTCAAGTTGATTTTGGATTGAGGAATATTGAGAAACTAAGAAGTTTTTAATTGATGTATGCTACAACTAATAAGTTAAGGAAGGAAGGAACATAAGACAAACAAGTCATTGAGTAGGACATTCAAGTTCTGCAACAGCTAGTTCTAGGATACACTAGTTCGGTAGCTAGCCCCTCTAGTAAGATTAAGATTTTGATTGAAAACATTGCAAAAGAGTTTCAAAATCTTCAATGGATATCAAACCAACAGTTAATAGAGAGGTAAAATGCAACTAGTAATGTCACCTATGACAATATTATCACATTAGACAAGGTCAAGATGACAGAGCAACTAACAAAAATTGATGAGGCTCTTAATCAGTGCAGTTGTATATATATATCTTGTACTAACACTGACAAAATTACAGCTGAACTGGAGGTAAAAATAAAAGTGGTAAAGGCCCAGTTGGAACATTTGGCTAACAATTCTGATGGTCCTCGATCATTGACCAGTGCTATTGATGATCTAATTTTGGTTACAAAATCTAAGATATCAGCCTTGGAGAAAGATATGGACAAATTTTTCCAGCATGCAAGGGAATTGAGAGGATTGGTTAGTCCCTGGTTAAACACTTTGTTACTTCATAAGTGGGAATGTATAGAATTGATGAATAAACCCACACCGACAGACCTAACTGAAGAAGAACTTCATGCATACATTCTTAATGGGTTTGTATCTATTTTTGGAACATTCAAAACCGGTTGGGATACTTACTTAGGATTTTTGAAGGGTTCTTACCTGAATATATTCAAGAACATCTAGATTTGGTAAACACATTTTAATTTCACTTTCATTCATTTTCTCCGGCCTTTGTCATTGATGTCAAAGGGGGAGTAGTTGTTGTAAAAAATGTTAAGGGACATAAGAAGTAATGTATAGCTCAGGGGGAGAAGGGTCAGTTTTGGTCATCAGTTTTGGGAGGAACTAGGACAGCACTTCAGTGATCCATTTTTTTCACATGAGTGTTGCCATTAATGCCAAATGGGGATATTGTTGGCAATTGAAACTCATTCAGTTTAGCTATGTTGTCATTCATGGAGACACACATCATTTTGGGTTGGAGACTTAACCGGTACTCACCGATATTCATGATTCAACAACTGACATTCAGGTCATTCGATAGACAAGGGAAACTAGAAAAATAGGAATCGGTATATGAGGCTAACATAGGAGATTGATCTAACATGTTTACTCGACAACAATCAGCAACATCAATCATGAAGTTTAATGTATTTATTTTTGTCTAGGCCGACATGTAAATAACTTGTAATATCTTTGTAAGCCGACATAAGGCATTCATGTTTATGATTGGGAAGGGTATTTAAGTTAGTCAAGTTAGGTTATTTTGGAGATATATACAGAGAGAATAAATATATTGTGATGTGATACTGTGCAAGCAATGTTGATCGACTAAATACAAATATAATATTCTGTAGTTGGTTCTGGTTAATGATATAGAGGTTTGGGATGAGAAGTAAGTTACCAGTAAAGGAGGACATAGTGAAAATTGGTACAGACAGTGCTTGAACCAGAACTCATCCAACATAGTAGATGCATTCTCTGAGTTCAGCATTTTGTTTGTAAACCAGTATTTGGTGTTTGTAGTCAGTGAGCCTCCTTTTGTGATGAAAAATGCACTCTAGGTTGTTGGGCTTCCTACATGTGCAGGCCCCTATTGTAATATTTATTGATTTGGATGGTGGATAGATATTGTTGGTCACCAATACCACCATGGTTTTCCCTCTTTGACGTTTTCCACATGTAAATATTTGTGTTATGGTGTATGTTCTTGTGGTTGCATCATTTCTACTTACTATTATGTTCTTTTATGGTTAGTGGTTATTGAGTTACTTTGTTAATAAGTTTAAAATTGATCTCAATTGTAGAACATTGATTTCCCCCCCTCTCCATGTTCTTGTATTCTAACATGTGTGTGTGTGTGTGTGTGTGTGTGTGTGTGTGTGTGTGTGTGTGTGTGTGTGTGTGTGTTTATGTATATGTATATGTATATGCATATATTGATGGTATGATGAAAGAATAAGTATCCGGTAGAATACTGAGAGGGGGGGTGAATTAGTATATTGAAAAACTGATACAAATTTCCCTAACTCAAATTCAATCACAGAAAGTAAACATATCTCATTCAAGATCAATATTCATAAGAATACTTGATATCAACTGGTTTGACTGTTATGAAAAATTAATAGTAAACAACTTCAATCTTGTAAACATAGAAAATGCTTAATCATAACTCAAAATATTCATCTCTCAATGCTTCAAGTTATTATGCCTTATCAAAAGTTAATCAAATCAACAAATAAGATCATAACCGCAAAAAAATTCACCACTTGACACAAATGTTTATATGTGAAAAACCCAAATATGTAAAAACCATGGTGAGATGAGACTCACAAGGATAGCTATCTGAACTCTTCTGAAGTTCACCCTGTTAGGAGCCAATTTTGTTAAAGCTTTACAATAAGTCCCGTTAAGAACTCATTCTAGTTAGGAATCACTTGGTTAAGGGATTTACAAATATGCCTTAATGAAAAGAACAATAACCTATTAGGAGTAACCTCACTGGAGGATTTAAGAATCCAAGCTAATGGACCACCTTGTTAGAGGATTTAGTGAGTAACCAAGCTTGTTAGAGCTTACTTGGTTAAGGGATTTCACTTCTACTGTAATTGTTAGAAAACAACAGGTTTTATTGATCTGTCTGAATAGCACTACATTTGCTTGATCAAATCCTTTTAAGCTTCAATCTGCCTTTACTCAAAGTGTAGATCCATTCACTGGTTAGGCAACAACACACTCAATAGGTTTCTACCAATCTTGCCAATAACCTTTACAAACAACTTCACCGACCTTAAATACAAATCACTTCGGTCGGTAACACAATAAAAACCTAATTCTCATCATCAAGATTACAAACAAGTCGGTACAATCTTGATCGTTATAAATCGCTGCAATCTCTTCACATTCTTTAAGAAAATTCCACCCGCTCCATGATCACTGCTTCATCAGACTTTGTAACTCATCACGTATTGTGCATTAGATGCAATCCACTTGCTCCTTCCCTAGACAATAAACAAACGTACCAAAATAGTTTGAACTTATCCTTATACAATGATCACAAGTGTCTCCATCATTACCGCTCATCAAATAATAAACCAACAAACTCGACCGGTTGTGATTTACCAAATGATAGGGCTTACCGGTTACAATGCATAGAAACATTTAACCCTTTACACCAGTTTACCAGTTCAACTCACAATCTTACCATACCAGTTTACAACATCTTCCACAAAGCTCTTATAATTGGTTACTAGACAATATACAAAAAAACAATATCAGCAATAACATGAATACCATTACCAGTTCAGTTGACATCAATGACAACATATCATTAATGTAATCTATATGCAAAATTACAACAATCTCCCCCTTTGGCATTGCTGGCAATACAAATATCAATGCATTTTATTGCTACTGAGATTGGTGAATATGAATCCTGGTTTACATTACCAAGTATTCACCATGCTCTGTTTGTCTTCAGCCTGCTGCTGGTTCACCTAATCAGACACATAATTTTTCTCGTCAATCACACAATTCTTGTGCCCCTTTGACAACAATGCCAAAGTGAATGTAAAAACATGTAATTATACTCTCACTATGCATCAACATCATATTGCAACTTGATGCTCCCCCTATGCAATACATCAACTTCTTCATCAATCCATGCAAGATTCTACAAGTAATTCAGGAACTGATGCAATCAGTATCATACTCAACTAGCTTAATAAAGAGGTACAACCCCCAATTGACTTCTAAGATACTCAAAAGTGGTCTTAGGCGGAGGTTTGGTAAAGATATATGCAAGCTGCTCGGTAGAAACATGCTTCAAGATAACATCTTTACTTTGAACTTTTTCCCTCAAGAAGTGATACTTCAATTCAATGTTCTTAGTCCTTGCATGAAAACCAAGATTTTTAGAAATTTTTATTGCACTTGTATTATCACATAAAATCTTTATTGGTTCTGAGATTTCCATCTTCAAACCTTCCAAAATGTGCCTCATCCACACAGCTTGTGTGCAATTCATATAAGCTGCTACATGCTCAACTTCAGCAGTAGATTGTGAAGTACAACTTTGCTTTTTACTACTCCATGAAACTAGCCTTCCTCCTAGAAATAATGCTCCACTGGTAGTACTCTTCCAGTCATCAATATTTCCTGCCTAATCAACATTTGTGTATGCCTTCAAATAAAAATTCCACCATATGGATACCATAACCCATAGTCAACAGTACCTTTCAGATATCTAAAAATTATCTTGGTTGCCATCAGATGTGCCTCCTTTGGATTCTTCTAAAATCTAGCAACAATACCAACTGCATGGGCAATATCTAGTCGACTGTGAACGACATAGTGTAATTTTCCAATCATTTCAAAAGTCTTCAAAACCTCTTTCACATACTTGGATTGAGTAATTAAAATACCATTCTTCATTTGTTGTATCGACAAGCCTATGAATTTTTTTATTTCCCCTACTAATGACATCTCAAACTCATTCTTCATTTCATCTACAAAACAATTACTCATGTCATCATTACCTCCAAATATAATGTCATCAACAAATACTTCACTGACCAGTATTTCATCTCCTTCAAACTTGATATAAATGTTGTTGTCATCACTGGTTCTAGCAAAGCCTATCTTCATCAGATGAGTATGAAGCCATTCATACCATGCTCTGGGTGCCTTCTTTAATCCATACAAATCTTTATGCAATTGCATACCATGCCTTCCTTATCTGTCAATGCATAACCATTAGGCTACTCTATAAACCTCTTCTTCCAGTATGTCATTCAAGAATGTAGACTTAACATCCATTTGGTATACCTTGAACCCTTATGAGCTACAAATACAAGTAATATTCTGACACCTTCCAGTCTTGCTACTGGTTTTAAAGTTTCCCCACAATCTTCTCCTTCTTCTTGTGCATAACCTTTGCATACTAATCTTGCCCTATTGCGAACTATAACACCATCTTCATTTAACTTGTTTCTGAACACACATTTAGCACCTATAACATTCTTGTTTACCAGTCAGGGTACCGGGGTCCAAGTGTTGTTCTTCTCAATTTGATCCAACTCCTCCTCCATAGCTTTAATCCAATGATCATTACCAAATGCCTCCTTAGTACTTCTAGGTTCAAAGGTAGAGATCATGCAAGAGTTCTCTCTTATTCTCCTTCTTGTTAGTACTCCAACATCCTTATCCCCAATAATCTGTTAAGGATAGTGATTCAATCTCACATACCTAGGAATAACATGATCATTCTCTTCAGGTTCAACTTCTTCATTATCACCTTCTTCTGAATTTATTTGTTTCGATTGAACAAGTACATCAAGATTTGCTTTACTGGTTTCTAATTTAACAGTTTCAGGTTCCAAAAGAAAAATACAAAGAGCTTCATGCTTCTTCTCAGAACTGGTTCTAACTAAAACTTCAGGACATTCATCTACACAAAAACCAACACCCTTAACAATTTTTTGTGTCCGGTTGTTGAAGCATTTATAGGCCTTACTCTTGGTGGAATAGCCAAGAAATATGCTTTCATCAGTCTTAGCTTCAAACTTGCTTATGTAATCACCTATTTTAATAAAATATTTTCTTCCAAATATCTTAAAATAGCTAACATCAGGTGATCTCCCATACTAGTATTCATAAGGGGTCCTGTCCTTACCTCTTTTCACTAGAATTTGGTTCATTGTGTAG
The DNA here is from genome assembly GCF_030272615.1 of Cryptomeria japonica. Classification (NCBI taxonomy): domain Eukaryota; kingdom Viridiplantae; phylum Streptophyta; class Pinopsida; order Cupressales; family Cupressaceae; genus Cryptomeria; species Cryptomeria japonica. The sequence goes on along the minus strand of NC_081411.1, from coordinate 288,959,876 downwards.
ACAGTTGTACTTACAACTTCTTTCCAAAATGTTTTTGCTACACCTCCTTGTATCAACATAGTCCTAGCAACTTCAACCAGAGACCGACTGTTTCTCTTTGCTATACCATTCTATTGTGGTGTCCTTGGTGCAGAAAGCTACCACTTGATACCATTTTCATCAGAGTACTTAATGAATTCTTCAGAAGTAAATTCACCACCTTGATCTGTTCTCAGGGTATGTGCATAAAGATGGTGGTCAGAAAAGTGGACACCACCCCAAAAAAATAGAAAAACAAGTAGCACATACGCGGTTTTAAAATTTGAAATTCCCGCATACACGCTTAGGTTTGTTCTTCCTGAGCCTATAGAAGATAGCGTGTACTCGCTGCTTTTAGGATAATGAGAGTGTACATGCTACGCCTAGAAAAATGAGTGTGTATGTGCTGCTCATAGGAAAATAAGCGTGTACGCGCTAATAATCCAAATATAACCGCGTACGCAGTGCTTGGTAAAAAAAGTTTTTAAAATAAAACCAGGTCTCATTTACCTATGAATAGCGCATTTTTTACTTCATTTTTTTGATTTTTCCCATTTACTCTCCTAAATAGCGAATGGGGTTCTAGATTTATCCTCCAAGCTATGGATCAAGGTAAGTTTTTGTTTATTTTGTCTTTCTTTCCCATTTGTTCAATTTGTTTTACATTTTGAATTTAATTTCATTAATTTTGATTAAGGTTTTTCATTTTTTATTTCAAAACCAGATTCTTCTGATCCAGAACAAGAACAACCAAATGCACCACTTGAAAACCCACAAGAACAGCCAAACGCACCTCTTGAAAACACACAAGAACAACCCCCAATTCCTCCTTTTGACTGCAAACCCAAAACACATAAGCAATTAATTAATTAGTTAGGACAAAATACGTCTAAAATTAATAGACTGATTATTAAATTGAAAACTTTTGAACTTGAGCATCATCAATCCCTCAACACTAGCTTAGAAACATTAGCTAGTAGTGCCATAGTTGTTTCCACACAAATTACCAAATGGGGAAGCTTTATGGATAGTTGTCGTCAATTCTATGCTGATGGGCTATCATACAATGGAGTAAAAAACAAAAATATTACTAAACAACAAATATGTGCCCTTTTCATTGATCCCAAAACTGGTCAGTCATTACCTCTTAATGCAAAGAGGTTTCCCATACATTGGTGTACCAATGTGCAGATGAAGAATCTTTTTTGGCAGAGGTGGTGCATGGTCTTTGATGATCCACCTTGTAATAATTATGAGGTGCCATTATATTTTTTGAGAAAAGTATATTGTGAGTTTGTGCTCAATGTGCACCCAAACTATTTTGACATGAGAGAGTTCCATGGTAGAGGTGGTGGCTTTTCCCAAGATTGACCTGGAGCCCGTAGGTGATTACCTATAGAGAGTCGCCACCCCTAGCACTGAAACCCAAGGTGCATCAGGCTGTCCCAGTAGAGCTGAAAGAGTCGATGGAGCTACAAACTCTTTAGGCAGCCACAACATTGACTGGTGCCATCATCCAACATGGGACATCATTAGCACACCCTATTGTATTAGATGATGAGCCATTAGGTGGCAGCAGAGAGCCCATCCATCATATGTGTGTCAGTTGCTCGGGGATAGATGATGTAGCCAGTGTAGATGGATCCTTATCTCATCTATGCCCGATTTATGGGAGTAGATGTCAGGCCCACATGGTTGAGGATTTCACGCTGACAGATGAGTTGATGGATATGGTGTTTGCCCATGAGCCACAGACACAGGTGTGTTGATTTGAATTTATAGCATTTTATTTATCAGTCACTTTAAATTTATAATTACATAAATGAATTTTCATTTATATTTCAATTTAAATTAAGACAAATAATATGGATTTCAGAATGCAACAGTGGTATCCCATACTCCTCCCCCAGTTACTATAGCTGCAACTTCGATGCCTGAGGTATAAATTTTGTAACATGTTAAAATAGAATAGTAAACTTTGAATTCAAAAAAATACAAGATATACTAACTATCTTTAATGTTTGGTCCAATTTCTGGTTTGTAGGTATTGACAAGGGATGAAATGTCCTAGATTGATGACATCATGCTCTCAGTGATCGATTTTGGCCTACAAGGCTATACGGTATCATATTTTGTACAATCCTTTCTATGTATTGTTTTGATGGAATATGCAAGTCATTTCATTTTATATTTTTTAAATTAAGTTTAATTTATTATGTGTACTAATATCTCATGTTAATTTTGTTTTTTTAGGGTACCCCCTCGACGTTTAGGGCTCGTCGTAAGAAAAAGAATTCCTCGAAGATGTCAAAACATAGGAAGAAGGTAATTGAACACATTTTTAGGTGTAAAATTGTTTGAAAATTTTGAAATCAAGTATTAGTTGGGGTTTGTAGATTGATTAGTGTTTTTTGTCTATTTTACATGTACAGTGGCCATTGAGCTATGTGGATTTGTTGAATGCACCTGATTCGCTCGTGGATCAAGAGAGGGTGGAGGTATGTATCTCTACTGTATTTTCTTGATTTAATGATTATATGCATGCATACATGTGAACTTGTGATTTATTATAGTCTTATAATTTTTTCATACAAGAAATATCCATACCTATTTCATCAATGGTGAACCCTCCTCCTTGCACTAGAGAAGCATCTCAGGATCCGATACATTTTTTTGATATGTAAAATTAATTGTTTTTAACCTTCAATACTTATCATTATATTAATTGTATTTAATCTTTGAACATTTTTGTATAGGTAATAGCAACCATTTCTACATCGATGGTGAGCCATTCTCAGTCCATTAGAGAAGCATCTCAAGCACATGTACGCCATTGTTCTCTTTATTATAGCTTTTAAGTGTTTTTGATATATTTATGTTAGTAAATTGTATTAATTTTACAATTAATCTACAATAGACCCCTTCGCAGTACGACCATAACATGGATCCATTTAAGTATGTCTTCAAGAAAACTCCTAAGAGTGACAAGGAGAGGAGAGAGAAGAAATTAGCTCCTAGATCAGCTGATGAGGTAATCTACATTTCAATTGAAAAAGAATTAAAGTTAAATGCACAGTTATGTTGTTAATTGTGAACTATTTTATATAAAATAATTCTAACTTGGCTTTTGAATTGTGGTTTTGTAGCCATCTACAGAGCCGCATATGCGCTCCTTTGCCTTAAAAAAATTATGGCAGGGTAGTGAACTAATGGTTTTAGTGCCCCGTACACACAATTGGTAGTAGAAAAGATGTGAATGAAAAGGGAGGGAGGAGAGAGAGAGAGAGAGAGAGAGAGAGAGAGAGAGAGAGAGAGAGAGAGAGAGAGAGGGGGGGGGGGGAGAGGTAGAGGGAGGGAGAGAGGGAGATAAGAGCGAGGAGGGAAGGACAAAAAGGGAGAGAGAGGGAGAGGGAGAAAGAGAGGGAAGGAGGGAGAGGGAGAGAGAGGGAGAGAGAGATTGGGGGAGGGAAGGTAGAGAGAGGGAGATATGTAGAGGGAGGGAGAGAGGGAGAGAAGAGGGGGGGAGGGTGGGAGAGAAGAAGAGAGAGGGATAGGGGGGAGAGGTAGAGGGAGGGAGAGAGGGAGTGAAGAGTAGAGATGAAAGGAGGGAGAGGGAGAGAGAGGGAGAGGGAGAGAGAGAGGGAAGGAGGGAGAGGGAGAGAGGGAGAGAGAGAGAGAGAGGAGGGAAGGAAGGTAGAGAGAGGGAGAGAGGTAGAGGGAGGGAGAGAGGGAGAGAAGAAGGGGTATGGAGGAAGGGAGGGAGAGAGAGAGAGGGAGAGGGGGGAGAGTAGGGGGAGGGACAGAGGAGGGGGGGGAAGGGAAGGAGGGAGGGAGAGAGGGAGAGAAGAGTGGGGAGGGTGGGAGAGAAGAAGGGGTATGGAAGAAGGGAGAGGGAGAGTAGGGGGAGGGAGGGAGAGGAGAGGGGAGAGGGAGAGAGAGAGGGGGGAGGGAGAAGGAGAGAGAGGGAGAGGGAGAGAGAGAGAGGGAAGGAGAGAGAGGGAGGGAGAGGGAGAGGGAGGGAGAGGGAGAGGGAGGGAGAGGGAGAGGGAGAGAGAGGGGAGAGGGAAGGTAGAGAGAGGGAGAGAAGTAGAGGGAGGGAGAGAGGGAGAGAAGAGGGGGGAGGGAAGGAGGGAGAGGGTGAGAGAAAGGACACAAGAAACCATATGACTGATCTATATTGTGACTATAAGAATTACAAAAGAAGAAAAAAAGGGAGGGAGAGAAGAAAAGAAAGATGGATGGGGTATAGATGAAGGGAGAAGGGGAGAGAGCGAGAGAGAGAGAGGGATGGGGTATGGAATAAGGGAGAAGGGGAGAGAGAGAGAGGGAGAGGGAGATATGGGGAGAAGAAGGAGGGAGGATGGAGGGAGAGGAAGAGATATCGAATCTAGGACACAATATGACCCTTAGAACACAATATGACCCCTAACAACATCTAAGAGGTCATAGGGTGTCCAAGGGGGTCATATGACACTATATTATCCCTTAGCACACCATAGGACCTATAACGACACCAAATGGTGTCCTAAGGGGTCATAGAACACCATAGGATCCTTTAGAACACAATATGGTGCTGTTATGGGTTATTGGTGTCACGAGGTGTCTTAAGGGGTCACAGGACACCATATGACCTCTTAGGAAATAATACGACCTCTAATGACACCTAAGGGGTCATATGGTAGGCTAATAAAATGATATATTAAATTTAAAGTTATGAATAGAACATCATACAATGAGACTCCAAGCGAACAAATATGAGGTTTCGCTAAAAAGCAAGTGTAAGAGCTTGACCTAACCCTAAGAGTACTGACTAAGTTACAAAACATATGATTCTATTAAATTTGCAAGGTTATAAGACTGATCTCGATTATGACTATACGAATTACACACTTGATCTCTTTCATGGGTATGTACCATTCCAAGCTGTTTGACAAGTGGTGATCATCATATACTACCACTGCCATGCATACAACAAACTTTAATTTCTTTAGGTGACAGGTATTGTGTAACAACATGGGAACTCTCGCATACCCACCAATATCATTCTATAAGACATCATCTGTGTTACTCTCCCTCTTTTTCTTCCTACCTGTTGTTTTCTTCTAAGAAACATATTGTAGGTACTCTGACTCATCATGTTGCTTTGTGGACACTATTTTCCACATCTGCTCTACTCATTAAAAACACATTCAAGAAGAATATTGCTCTAGGTTTCCTTGTTTGTCATGGTAATACACCCGTGGTTCAATTTCAAACCCTATTCCTCTTATTCAATATACACACACAAATCCATCAGTCATCGAGACTCCAAGCAAACAAACAACGAGGCTTCACTAAAAATCAAATGTAAGAGCTTGAACTAACCCTAAGATTATTGCCTAAGTTCTAAAACATATGATGCTATTAAATTTGCAAGGTTATAAGACTGATCTTGATTGTGACTATAGGAATTACACACTTGATTTCTTTCATGGGTATGTACTATTCCAAGTTGTTTGACAAGTGATGATCATCATATACTACCACTGCCATGCATACAACAAACTTCAATTTCTTTAGGTGATAGGCATTGTGTAACAACATGGGAACTCTTGCATACCCACCACTATCATTCTATAGGACATCATTTGTGTTCCTCTCCCTCTTTCTCTTCCTACATGTTGTTTCCTTCTGAAAAACATATTGCAGGTACTCTGACTCACAATGTTGCTTTGTTGACACTATTTTCCACATCTTCTCTACTCATTAAAAACACATTCGAGAACAATATTGTTGCATGTTTCCTTGTTTGTCATGGTAATACACCCACGGTTCAATTTCAAACCCTTTTCCTCCTATTCAATATACACACACAAATCCATCAATCATCGAGACTCCAAGAAAACAAACAATGAGGCTTCGCTAAAAATCAAATATAAGAGCTTGAACTAACCCTAAGAGTATTGCCTAAGTTCTAAAACATATGATGCTATTAAATTTGCAAGGTTATAAGACTGATCTCGATTGTGACTATAGGAATTACACACTTGATTTCTTTCATGGGTATGTATTGTTCAAAGTTGTTTGACAAGTGATGATCATCATATACTACCACTGCCATGCATAAAACAAACTTCAATTTCTTTAGGTGATAGGTGTTGTGTAACAACATGGGAACTCTCGCATACCCACCACTATCATGCTACAGGACATCATTTGTGTTACTCTCCCTCTTTCTCTTCATACCTGTTGTTTCCTTCTGAAAAACATATTGCAGGTACTTTGACTCACAATGTTGCTTTGTTGACACTATTTTCGACATCTTCTTTGCTCATTAAAAACACATTCAAGAACAATATTGTTGCATGTTTCCTTGTTTGTCATGGTAATCCACCCATGGTTCAATTTCAAACCCTATTCCTCCTATTCAATATACACACACAAACCCATCATTCAATTTTCTTAAGAGAGAATACATGATAAAAATCAAAGAGGAAGTTGCAGATAAGAAATAAATTCACTTACTTCGATAGAAGTGCATACATAGTTGTATTGGGGTATGGAGGGAGGGAGGGAGAGAAGAAGAGAAAGAGGGATCGGGTATAGAGGAAGGTAGAAGGGGAGAGAGCAAGAGAGAGAGGGATGGGGTATGGAGGAAGGGATAAGGGGAGAGAGGGAGGGATGGGGTATGGAGCAAGGGAGAAGGGAAGAGAGGGAGGGAGAGAGAGGGGGATGGGGTATGGAGAGAGAGAGAGAGAGAGAGAGAGAGAGAGAGAGAGAGAGAGAGGCACCTTGTATGCATTTGAGACGGGGAGACAATGCACTTACATGTGTATATATATGTTTGATATATTATATATTATATGTATATACATATTATATATACAATATCATATTATACACATATTATATGTATATACACATATTATACATATATACACATATTATATATAGAATATCATATTATACAATAGCACGTACGCACTGTTTATAGTAAAAAGAGCACGTATGGGGTACTTACACCATAAGTACACCGTATGTGCTTTTTAAACTTGTAGTACCCCATACGCGCTTTTGAATGTTTAGGCTTGGAAATAGGCCTAGATGACAAAGCTACGGTTTGCAAGTTTGATTTCCCTCCATTTTTCTCATTTTTGAGGTGTTTTATTTTATCAACTTGGTTTATCGACTTTGTCATCATCAGGTTTACACTTCACCAAGTGGGTATTTCTAAAATTGCCACCATATTTTCACCCATCTTCTGAGCTTTCCAACCATATAATTTTTTTTCAATTTGAACAAAAATAACATATTATTATTGAATTTCTTTTACCAGTGTCTCCATAGCTCTCACAGACATAGGTGCACCATTTTTTGAATAACTTTTGATATACTTATCCAAATTTTAAAAACTTTATATATTATTGTAGTGCACTTGATTATTTACAATTTAAAACAAAAAATTGTATTTTCGATTTGTTTAGTACAACTTATACTTTGTGCACGAACAGGTACCTAATTTTCAGGATGTGCTCGATTGGAAAAATCATAAAAAGAATATACTTAGCAAAAAATTACAAAAAATTATACATCTTCTAGTGCTCACTCTTAACTATCTTTATGCGAAAGAATTTGTCAAATTACTACATCTAACTATGAATGTTTTGATGCGCACGTCATACACTATGCTATGTTTTTCAGAAAAAGTAAGGGTCATTTTTTTGTGCGTGAAGGATTTGACCCCCTAAATCTTATCCAATTTTGAAAAAGTGTAGTAGTTTGGAAACTAGATTTAGAGTACTACAATATTTGTTCTTTGATTATCTTCATATCTTGAGTGGATGACTTTCAAATTTTGCCTCCAAGTTCAGGTTCACTTGATTTAAGAAAAAAAGTGTCCACTTATACCCCCCTTTTTGACCACCATCTTGTTAATGCTTGTAGCTTGAGTCGAATGATCATTTAGAATACATATAATATATGTTGATTAATAATAATATATTATTATATTATTATTAGTCATATAAAATTTAATATTCAATATTAATCTATTATATTATTCTAAATTAATAATTGATTGATGAAACATTATAATATTGATTAAATTATTATAATTAAAGGAGAGACATGTCTATTCAAGGACATGCCTCTCCAAAGGAATATATATAGTATAATGTTATTCAATTTGAGAGCACATAGAATTCCAAGAATGCAAGTATCAGATTGAATCAGATATATACATTAAAATACATCCAATAAAACCTGGGAAAATCAACATGGTATCAGAGCTTAGGCTTGTGAAGTTTAATTTGGAGGTTGGAGAGGGTTGGAGAATTTAGTTTTTTTTAGAATTTTTACTCTGAAATATGCCATTGCACGGCCCTTGGTTGGCCTCAAAATGAGGACTATAATATATGGATGGAAAGATCTATGTTTTTAGTTTTTAAATATGTTTATCACATTAAATTTGATTTAGTTTTGTGCAAGATATGACAACTTTGGGGTAGGTCACTTGAAACCCTACCTAGGGTTAGCAGTTTTGGGAAAAATGTCATAACTTCTATTTTAACCATTGGATCTGGCTATAACTTGGAGGAAATTTTTTTAATTAGATTTTCTAACATCTCACTGAAGAGATTGGATAAATTTAGTAAATTCAAAAAGTTATTAATGACTGTGTGTGGCAGATCATAATGAAAGTGTTGATCAAAATTATGAAAATGTTCTACATCATTCAAAGGGAATTATGATGAGAGATGATTCATGCGTGATATTTCTTATATGGTCTCACCTTATGAAAGGAAATGTTTTAAACTTAAGATAAGTATTCCATGTTTTACTAAGGTACATGAATTATTGAGTTTGTAATTTATGCTATAATATTGGCTAGTAAAATCTTGTATGCTTCTATCATTGGTATTTCTATTCGAGACAATTTAGTTTATGAGCTATTTGTAATCTCTCTTTGACATACCTTCAGGATGAAAGCACAATAAAATTGAATTAAAGGGAGAAATAAATTGATTCTTATAAACAAAATTATGGTTGATATCAGATTCAGAGGGACTCTAATATTTCATCAAAAGTAACCTTAGACAAGGAGGTCAGATGGTTGATATCAGATTCAGAGGGAGTCTAATATTTCATCAGAAGTAACCTTAGACAAGGAGGTCAGATGGTTGATATCAGATTCAGAGGGAGTCTAATATTTCATCAGAAGTAACCTTAGACAAGGAGGTTAGATGGTTGATATCAGATTCAGAGGGAGTCTAATATTTCATTAGAAGTAACCTTAGACAAGGAGGTCAGATGGTTGATATCAGATTCAAAGGGAGTCTAATATTTCATCAAAATTAATCTTAGACAAGGAGGTCAGATGGTTGATATCAGATTCAAAGGGAGTCTAACATTTCATCAGAAGCAACCTTAGACAAGGAGGTCAGATGGTTGATATCAGATTGAGAGGGAGTCTAATATTTCATCAGAAGTAACCTTAGACAAGGAGGTCAGATGGTTGATATCAGATTTAGAGGGAGTCTAACATTTCATTAGAAGCAACCTTAGACAAGGAGGTTTGAAGGTTGATATCAGAGGGAGCCACACCATCATGAAAATATGATTAATGCATTCTTCTCTGTGAGAGATAAGTTTGAGGAGCAAGCCCTTGTTAATACACTCTTCTCTGTGAGGGAGAAGTTTGAGGTGAAGGTCCTTGTTCCACCCTTTGGGAGTAGTCATGGTGAACGTCATGATGAGATGAAAACATCACATTGAGCAACTCTATGATGGGCACTTGTGTTCATACTTCATATGCATTCTCATACATGGGAGTAGCCATGATGGATATCATCATGTTGAGTACCATGATGAATCATGTTCCACTCTCTAGGAGTAGCCATGGTGGATGTTATTTCATGACTATATTATTAACAAGGATTCCTCCCTAGCTAAGAGGGAGTGTTGATGTTGTAGTGGTCACCCTTGTGAAGAGACAAATGGTGTCATTGAGGACTGACCCCTTGTGAAAGGATGCCTCCCTCATATATGTAGAAGATGCAAACTCATTCTCTAATCCATTCAATTTATGTGAAGAGCAGTTTATATATTAGTTAGAGCAGATCGATCCTCTGAACAAAACCAATTAGATTTGCTCTTGTGAAATTTGCTTCAAGGAGTGAAGCAACATATATTGGGCCCATATCTTGCATTATTGCTAGACATATTTGATATATAAAGACATTTTATGTTGGGTGCTTCTCCCTCGAGTAGGGGGGTTTTCTCTTGGAGATCAAACTGCAGATATTCTGACCAAAAACCTCTTTTGGAGTGAAGGTTGATCACTTCAGAAAAGGTTAGGTATGATAGAAAGGTAATTTGCTTTGCAATTTGTATTTGCATGTTTAATGTGTAAACTTCTTTGTCATGACAGGACATTTTTGGATTTTATCCCCTAGGTTCATATCTAAGAGGTGACGATCTCTCAAGATAATGAACACTTGTATGGAGACATTATAAGGTGACGATCATATAATGTCCAAACTAGTTATCATGGTGGATCTCTAGTGAATCATGGATGAAGCCATGATTGTGTTGTGGTAAAACATTCATATGAAATGTTAATGCACATACCACAACTTGGATAAGATGAGAATTTAAATCTTTCTCATATGATTATCCTTAAGTATTGCGTGTTTAGGCAATAATGATATCACGTGCTTAGGTGATATCCTGTCATCACAAGATTGACGTGATGGACATTTGTATCATGTGTCTAGGTGATACTTCATATCATGTATTTAGGTGATATAACATTTGTATAAAATGTTAGTGCACTTATCACAACTAGGATAAGGTGAGAAATTAAGCTTTCTCATATGATTATCCTTAAGTATTGCATGTAGGCAATACTGATATCACATGCTTAGGTGATATCCTATCAATCACAAGATTGATGTGATGAACTTCAAGATCACGTGTTTAGGTGATACTACATACCAAATGATTAGATGGTATGATTCTCATGAATGACTAAAATGATCACTATCTATTAAATTATGATGCTTGAATACATTGTCTACATTCATCTTACCTAGCTAAGAGGGAGTGTTAATTATGTTTTGTGTATCTATGGTGAGGGCCATAAGTGTTGACATGGAAGATCACTACACATTTTGTCTGATCATCCTCCCTAGCTAAGAGGGAGTGTTAATGTTTGTAGCTTGAGTCGAATGATCAATTAGAATACATATAATATATGTTGATTAATAATAATATATTATTATGTTATATTATTATATTATTATTAATCATATAAAATTTAATATTCAATATTAATCTATTATATTATTCTAAATTAATAATTGATTAATGAAACATTATAATATTGATTAAATTATTATAATTAAAGGAGAGACATGTCTGTTCAAGGACATGCCTCTCCAAAGGAATATATATAGTATAATGTTATTCAATTTGAGAACACATAGAATTCCAAGAATGGAAGTATCAGATTGAATCAGATATATACATTAAAATACATCCAATAAAACCTGGGAAAATCAACACATCTTTGTGCACTTACCCCTCAAAATTTTTATCTTTTGGCAACTCTCTTTCTCAGCTAAGTCTCTGAATGCCTTGAATTTACCAAAATCTTCATTCTTATCCTTCAAGAATGTGACCCACATCATCCTTGATCAATCAACAGTGAAGATCATGAAATATTTGTCACCTTGAACGCTTCTTGTTCTTATTGGTCCACATAGATCTATATGAACCAAATCTAACAAATGCTATGTTGAGAAGGACTTTCTCTTGAAAGTTGAAGAAGTCATCTTTCCTACTTGACATACTTTACAAAGAGCATTAACCGGTTTGTCTAGCTGAGGCAGACCTCTTACTATCTTAGACTTGCTTACTTTAACGATATTGTCAAAACATTTATGACAAAATTTCCTATGCCAAAGCCAACTATCATCTATTTTGGCAATCAAATAGTTGCTAACTTTAGGATTTAGATGAAATAGATTACCTCTAGTTTGTTTCCCAGTTGCAATCAATTCCCTTTTTTTGTCAATGATTTTGCACATACCATTTCTAAACTCCAATGGGTATCCTACGTTGTTAAGTTGTACCACACTCAAAAGATTGTGCTTTAGGCCTTCAACCCAATAGACATTGTCAGCACCGCTCTTCCCATTAAGAAAAATAACTCCCTTACCTTTAACCATGCAGGGTGAGTCATTTCCAAATCTGACAACACCACCATCAAATTCCTTCAAGGAAATAAATTTTCTTTGATCACTAATCATGTGATGTGAACAACCACTATCAATGATTCAATCATCAGAGTTATCCATCTTGGATACTAGTGCCTTCTGATCTGATATTTCTTCCTTAATAGATACAAACACAATATCTTCACTAGCATCATCATCAAATTCTTCATCAATAATACCACTATCAGTAGCTACAAGACAATCTCTCTTACCTTTACCCTTATATTTCTTAAATTTGTCTTTCCTGTATTTATTTTCACCATTAAGGAAATTAGCTATTATATGACAAATCTTGTTGCATGCAAAACATTTTAAAGGTAGCTTACCTCTATATTTACTAGTGCCTCTAGGAAGTCGTTCTTCCACCAATGCTTCAAGTTCCACTAAGCTGTCTTCATCATCAACATCTCTGCTGGATATAGATTCATAGCTATGGTCGGTATCTCTACTTCTTCTCATAGATGGGTTAGAGACAAAAGCTTTGAATGCAGATTCTGATTTCTATACACTACCATCATAGCCATTTAGTTCAAAAGCAGGAAGTTTTCCAATAATAGAATCAAGAGTTACCTTTGTCTTGTTAATGGATTTCAGCTCCTAAATAGTTGCAACTTAGATAGCACAGACCAGTAGCAAGGTTCTTAGTACCTTACTGATTACTATGGCAGCTTCCACTTCCCCTCCTGCACTCTTTATTTCACCAACTATCTCTTTAATTCTTTGACCATACTATTGGATATTATTACCTTTAGACATTCTCATGTCATCAAACTTTCGTCTTAAACTCTCGTCTTTGGCAATCTTAACATGTTTGTCACCACTATAAATCTCTTCAAGCTTTTGTCACACTTGATGTGCAGTTTCAAGACCATGAACATCTACATATTCAACATCAAACAGGGAACTGATAATAGCCTCTAATGCTTGGTGATTTTCTTGTTATTCTTTCTTCTGATCATCATTTAGGATTCCAACAAGTGTAACATACTTAGTTCCTATATGATCCCAATATTGACTACCAAGACTCTTAATGTAATCTTCATTCTGTCACTCCATATTCTATAGTTATATTTGTTGAACTTCAGCCCTTCTTTCTTCATCATGATCTACAAGATCTTTTCCTCAAGTTGTTAGGATTTTAGATTAAAGAGGACCAGAGACACTTTGATACCAATTGATGGTATGATGAAAGAATAATTATCTGGTAGAATACTGAGAGGGGGGGGGGGGGGGGGGGTGAATGAGTATATTGAAAAACGGATACAAAGTTCCCAAAATCAAATTCAATCACACAAAGTAAACATATCTCAGTCAAGATCAATATTCATAAGAATACTTGACATCAACTGGTTTGACTATTATAACAACTTAACAGTAAACAACTTCAATCTTCTAAACATCAACAATGCTTAATCATAACTCAACATATTCATCTCTCAATGCTTCTAGTTATCATGCCTTATTAGAAGTTAATCAAATCAACAAATAAGATTATAACCACAAAAACATTGACCACTTGATGCAAATGATTATACGTGGAAAACCCAAATAGGTAAAAACCATCGTGAGATGAGACTCACAAGGATAGCTATCCGAACTCTTTTGAAGTTTACCCTATTAAGAGCCAAGCCTGTTAAAGCTTTAAAATAAGTCCTGTTAAGAAATAATTCAGGTTAGGAATCACCCGGTTAAGGTATTTACAAATATGCCATGATGAAAAGAATAATACACTATTAGGAGTAACCTCGCTGAAGGATTTAAGAATCCAAGCTAATGGACAACCTTGTTAGAGGATTTAATGAGTAACCAAGCTTGTTAGAGATTACCCAGTTAAGGGATTTCACTTATGCTGTAATTGTTAGAAAACAATAGGTTTTATTGATCTGTCTGAATAGCACTACATTTGCTTGATCAAATCCTTTTAAGCTTCAATTTGCCTTTACTCAAAGTGTAGATCCATTCACTAGTTAGGCAACAACACACTCAACAAGTTTCTGCCAATCTTGCCAACAACCTTTACAAACAACTTCATCAACCTTAAATATAAATCAATTAGGTCGGTAACACAACAAAAACCTAATTCTCATCATCAAGATTACAAACAAGTCGGTACAATCTTGACCGTTAGAAATTATGACAATCTCTTCACATTCTTCAAGAAAATTCCAACTGCTCCATGATCACCGCTTCATCGGACTTTGTAACTCATCATATGCTGTGCATTAGATGCAATCCACTTTTCTCCTTCCCTAGACAATAAAGAAACATGCCAAAATAATTTGAACTTATCCTCATACAATGATCACACGTGTGTCCATCATTACCGCTCATCAAATAATAAACCAACAAACTTGATCGCTTAGGGTTTAATAACTGATAGGGTCTACCGGTTACAATTCATAGAAAGGTTTAACCCTTTACACTGGTTTACCAGTTCAACTCACAAACTTACCATACTGGTTTACAACATCTTCCACAAAGCTCTTCTAATTGGTTATTAGCCAATATAAAAAACAACAATATCAACAATAACATGAATACCATTACGAGTTCAATTGACATCAATGACAACATATCATTAATGCAATCTATATGCAAAATGCCAACATATGTATATACATACATATATATATGTGTGCTCTCTACACATTTCATCAATTCTCATTGTCTATTGCCAAAATTTTCCAATTATGACATACTTACATGCACTTAAAGATGTATTAATTATTATGATCATATTTACCATATCAATTCAACAAAGTGTAATAACATAAATGAGGAACAATAGCTGGACAAAAAGTGCCCATAAATAGGCTTGTTAATAGCCATGCGGATACCTAATTTTATTCTGCCCTGTGCTTAATGCATAAGTGCTGGCAATGCAATTTGCAATCAGCCCAAGAAGGAAATTAAACTCACTTGCTATCGTTGGGATTGTTTTATTTGTCAATTACAATCTTTTGAGATTTTAATTTTTTTCCCTTATAGACTATAGTGTAGAAATAAAAAATTATTTTTTAATAATTATTAAAGCATCCAGTAATCTGTCTTACAGACGAAAAGAAGTACGCATTTCTAAAATTGGTCAAGCTAGTGAAAGAAGAAAAATCTTATTAAGATTTTGCTATAGTCTTAGAGGAGGTATTAAGTCCCATTTTTAAGTCTACTATCTTGCTTATGAATGACAGTAACAAAACCTTGTCTCCTATAGTATGCTAGGGCTAAATCAAGAAATTAAGAAACAAGGAAATCAGTCACCATACATCCAAATATTATACAAAATGTGTTAGTAGAGATAAGCCACATGTACTATTTATAAAATACCACAAGATTTCTCCCTTAGTTTTTAATAATTAAAAAAAAAATAGATCACATTCACAAAACAATCTACATGGCTTGTCTCGGTAAACATATTTTGCCATATGTATGGAGGTTCATACAAATATAAAATGTTTTATCTCAATCAAGATTTTTGATTTCATATCTTTTGCCACAGGTATGGAGACTCATTTGCAATACATGAAAAAAGCACATTGTTCTTGATACTTCTAATATTTCATAAATATTTCTACATGACTATTGCACTAATGTATCTTGAAACGATATATATATATATATATATATATATATATATATATATATATGTATGTATGTATGTATGTATGTATGTATGTATGTATGTATGTATGTATGTATGTGTATAATTATTTATGTTATCATATTTTTAACAGAATATACTCCCAAGTTATAAATGAAGCTACACTATGTAACATTAGAAAAGCTTTTAAGTCCCATTTGGAACTCTACTCATCTTCCTTATATGAATGATAGTAACAAAAAAAATGTCTTCTACACTACACTAGACCTAAATCAAGGAAAAAAAAAAGGAGAAATCAGTCACCATACATGTAGATATTAGGAAAAATGTGTTAGAGAGATAAGCCACATGAACAGTCCACATGACTTCTCTCTACTAACATATTTTATAATATCCCTAAATGTTATAGCTCAAAAAATGTTTTGTAATTCCATTTATTTTGCCACAAATAATGGAAACTCATTTGCAATACATGGAGACTCATTTGCAATACATAACTAGCCGCTTGAGAGCAAAGGCCTCAAGAGAATGTACCTGGAATTTCATTTGCATAACCCAACGATATACCTAGCTTAGAGTTTAGGTTCCATGTGCTCATTGTTTACCTATTGCATATGTCATTTTCTAACTCTCAAAACAAAACATAATTATTGGCTTCAATGCACTTGAAGCAAAACATGAATTGCAGTAACATTTCAAAATGATCACGGTAATTATTTTCCAATACTTTTTGTTATCTCAAAACTCTTTAAATGTTATTCTATTGTTTCTTATCACTTGGCAAAGATCATTTTTTCGCTATACCATGTTAATAATTTCAAAATGCTTATACTTTCTAAGGTAAACACACAAATTAGCCTTATCAAAAAATTATTTCCCTAATACTTTGCAATTTGAAACTAACATTGTTTAAGATGAGTGAAACAAGCGTTTGTAGAAAAAATTATAGCTTTATAAGAAGAGAAATACTATACTTGTTTCATATTCCTAAAAAGTTGTCTGCTATATTGTAAACAGAGCATTCAACACACACATATGTGTATGTTATCATTTATTTAATAAGATGTACTCTAAGCTATAAATGAAGCCACATTATCTAACATTAGAGAAGGTTTTAAGTCCCATTTGGAATCTATTCATCTTGCTTATGAATGATAGTAACAAAAAATTGTCTTCTACACTACACTAGACTTAAATCAAGAAATTAAAACAATAAGGAAATTAGTTATCATACCTACAGATATTAAACAAAATTTATTAGCAGAGATAAGCCATGTGAACTATTTGTTAAATGTCGTGCAAGATTTCTCCATTGGTTTTTGATAATAAAATTAAAATGCGTGACATTCACAAAACAGTCCACATAAAAAAAAATAGTTTTATTATTCCATTTCTTTCTTGAAACGACTCTATCACTAACCTATATACTATGTTTTTCACATGATTGTGCACCTCCAATGGGTGATAAAGCTAGCCACTTGACAGTAGAGGCCTCAATAGAATACCTGGAATCTGATATGCATAACCTAATATTATACCTGGCGTAGGGTTTAGGTTCCCTGTGCTCATTGTTAACCTGTTGTATATGTCGCACAGTTGTTCAAGTCATTTGCTAACTCACAACTTTTCCCTAGGGAAAGAAAAATTGCGTTCAATGACCTTCAAGAAAAACGTGAATTGCACTGTAATATTACAGAATTCTTTAAATGTTATTCTATTGTTTCTTATCACTTGGCTAAGGCCATTTTTTTCTCAATCATGTTAATAATTTCAAAATGCTTATACTTTCTAAGGGTAAACACACAAATTACCCTTTTCAAAAAAAAATTCCCGAATACTTTTGTAATCTGCAACCAACACTATTTAAGATGATTGAAACAAGCTTTGTAGAAAAAATTATAGCTTTATATGTTTCATATTCCTAAAATGTTGTGGAAACAAATAACTGACAACTTTACAACTAAACTAGACGATTTGAAAATGTTAATGTTAAAAGGCTTCTTGCCTTCGTTTGAGCCATATTTCAGCTTCTCTGCACTGTCCCTGCCCTTACTCAAATTGATCTTACAATTAAACCCTTTGCAACAAATTGCAAAAACCTTCACTCTGTCGGCAGCTTCAAAAAAAACTTTGATAACTTTAATTACAACCACTAATAAGAATTTCAAACTTTAATAAGCTCTTACTTCGCTAGCTTGTCCAATTTTAGGAATGCATACTTTTTCTTTCACCAGCTTGTCCAATTTTACAGATACAGTTTTATGCATGCTTCAATAATTATAATAATTATAATAATTATAAAAATGTCTTTTTATTTATACACTGTAGTCTTCAACTTAAAAATTTTAATTCTACCTTCTTATTGTCTATCAAAATTTTCTAATTAATTTTCAAATAAAAAAATTTATCAATTAGAGAAAAACTTAAAACCTTATAAAATTGAAATTAATAAATAAAACACTGCCAACCATAGCAAATCAGTTTAATTTTTTTAAGAACACCATTCCCTTTGCCCAACTAATTGCAAAATGTATTGCCCAAAACACTAATCTCCTGCCTATATAAGCAAGGACTAATGATGAATTTAATTTTTATCTCATCATCATATTGGCTTACACCTAAAATTACTTCCTTCTAGCGCTTTCATGTGTGATTTAATTATTGACTAGTTTCATATTGATACCAAATCCGGAATTCATTTCAAGGCAGACAATTAAAGATCTCATGCTTCTACAGGATATGACGTCATACCTGACACATGTTTCCCTGCACCAAAGAAAAATAACAGTGATGAATTCAGTTTTTGCAAAAACAGCTTTTGATGCAGTAATGTAGCGTGCCATTGGTGGCCATACCAAGACTGTGTGATCTTTGTCTATCTAGACATCAGAAACGAATTTATTGTTTGGTTTATCTGTGTAGCCATTTAGAGCATCAAATTTGGCAACTCCCAGGCCGGACTTTTTCCCTGTCTGCCATGTTCAGGCGTGGGCCGACTTTCTTTTTGTTTAGCTTTGTTTTTTCCCATTTTCTTGGCGTTTGGCCTGCGTATGTCTGGACAGCAAGGAAGAAGCCACTTGCCACGTGATTTTTCTCACTTGAGGATCACGCAGACCTGATATTTGACGGTTTGGTCAGCTGTAATTTTTTCTGGTAATGAATGTTCTTATATTACTTTATATTGAAATAAAAATAGTATAATATTAAAAAAATTAAGATGGTAGAAGGACATTCACAAAATGTGAGGGAACAAAAGAAGGATGAAAATATACAGCATAATTAAGTATCCAATGCTATGTTAGTATTTGGAAGATCTTTATTATCAAGATTTGTACTTCAAATATTAGGGAGGGGTCGTGTCAACAATGGGCTTTCAATTAGTGCTTGTGTGCATTCTTCGTCAGGTGTGTCTTCAACAAGTTGCTTTGTGTATGTTTGAGATGAAAAGTTGCAGACAAAAAAACTTATCAAAATTAGGCTATCTAGCCTCTTCGTGCCTTTGAGAAAGAAAGAAGGTCGTTAGGTTGTTTGGAGGGTTGCCTATGAGACTACAACCAACCACAAGTAGTAGAGCCTTGAAAATTGTGAGGCTAACTCCTACATGATTGAGATCTATTATTGAGTACAACCATAATTATGATTCTCTAGAAGAGAGGAAGAGTTTGTAAAAACTCTAGCAATTGCACAAGGAGCATTTCCCTAAAGGTGTGCAACCCTTAGTGCAAGTAAAATAATTTGCATTTGAATCTACTTGAAAAAATTGAATCAAATCAGAGCATTGAAATAAAGAGAGAAACAAATTTAATGAACAAATATTTTCACACTAATTGTTAAATTATTAATATAAGTTAAAAAATTATAGTTTAATCTTAAAAAAGTAAAAAATTAAATTGATATTTAAAAGAAAATTTATTATAAAATTATAAAAATTTCACAAATCATTTTTTAAAGAAACATTTAAAACCTCCACATTAAATTAAAAAATCATTAATCCATATTATTTCATATTTTTAACTTTTTAGTTGTTATGACCTACAAAATGTAAAAAATGATTAAATATACTTATTTGAGTGATTGATACGACTATTTTGCTCATATTCTAATATATTCATATTAGACACCTCATTTTGAGTAATAACTAACTTCTATCGATTCTCAAATGGAGAAAATCGAGAATTGCCAGAATTATTAGATACTCGACAATGACTTAGGAGACTAGGTAATCGCTTTCAAAGGTTGTTCGCTATTTCTTTTCAAAGATTAGCATTGTACATGATAGATTATGTTGAAACATATTTCTCATTTTTTAATAAGTTGCACTTATGAGGAGCTTTTACTCCTTGTATCCTTGACCCAAATCTTGACTCGTTCATTTAAATTCTCATTGAATCTTACATTATGATAAAAATATATGACAACCTTCGTATTTTAACTTCATACCTAATCCATAGATCGTTTGCTCAAAAATATAACAAATGTCGACAACAATTGATACAGATCAAAAAGCACTTTATCAGCCAGCGTCAAAAATATGGGAAATCTATATTATCACTGGTTTTTTATTACCTATATCATCACCATACATGCAGCTGTCGCATCTACATCACTTATTTAAAAGTGCATAAATCACAAAATATTACAAAATCTCTCTTCATCTGACTGTAAGGAAGCCATCTGGCTAAAGAGATTGTGTTCAGATATAGAGTTCAAACAGGGTGCAGTGACAATTTACAGTGACAGTCAGAGTGCAATCTACCTAGCGAAGAACCCTACTTTTTATGCCAGGACCAAGCACATTGATGTACAATATCATTTTGTGAGAGATATGATTGAGTATGGCAAGGTGAAGTTGGAAAAGGTAGAAACTTTGGTGAATGTTGCTGATGCTTTAACTAAGCCCGTGAGCACAGAGAAATTCAGATGGTGTTCAACTGGCGGTACTCTCAATGGGTACCCTTTTGGCATGAGCAACTGCCATATATTCTGCCTTAGTAGTGGACAAAGCGACCACAGCCTGTCGCTTGCTCATCCAACTGATTGCACCACTGAATAATGTAAACACATATGCACTGGTGGATCTTCTTCTATCAACATCACCGGCCCAATCTGAATCCACATAGCCTTGAATATCTAAGGAATGCTCATTTCTTGTTCCATGAAAACATATCGAGTACTTTGAAGTACCCCTTAAGTATCTGAAAACTCTTTTTACTGCATCCCAATGTGCTCTTCCTGGATTAGACATATAACGAGAAAGAACTCCCACTGCTTGGGCAATGTCTGGTCTTGTACAGACCATAGCATACATCAAACTTCCAACAGCACTCTGATATGGTACTTGACTCATCTCTTCCATCTCCAATGGGGATGTAGGACACTGTGAACTAGAAAGCTTTGTTCCCATTGTAATAGGAACACTCAATGGTCTTGAATCCTGTATATTGAATCTTTTCAAAATAGTACCAACATACTTGCTCTGGCCTAGCCAAAGCTTTCTGTTTTGTCTATCTCTTACAATCTCCATTCCCAGAATGTGCCTAGCTGCACCAAGATATTTCATTTCAAACTTTATCAAGAGCTGAGATTTCAACTCTGCAATCAAACCTTTTCCTTTGCCAATAAACATGTCATCGACATACAGGGCAATGACCAAGAAATAGTCACCATCAGATTTAAAATATATACAGTGATCAGATTTAGATCGCACAAATCCCAAACTCAACACATATGTATCAAACTTCTGGTACCACATCCTAGGACTCTGTTTTAAACCATACAAGGATTTCTTCAACTTACAGACCAAATGACTTTTACCTTTCATCACATAGTGCTCTGGCTGTGTCATGTAAATTTCTTCCTTCAAATCTCCATGAAGGAAAGTTGTTTTCACATCCATTTGCTCGATCTCTAGATCATAGGCTGCTGCAATAGAAAGTAAAAATCTAATGGATCTCATTTTGGCTACTGGAGAAAAAATCTCACCATAATCTACTCCCTCAACTTGAGAGTAACCTTTTGCAACCAAATGTGCTTTATACTTCTCAATGCTTCCATCTGAACCCATCTTCTTCTTGAACACCCATTTACAACCAACAGGCTTTCGTCCTTCAGGTAATGGTACAAGGTCCCATGTTTCATTCCTCTTAAGAGCTACCATTTCTTCATCCATGGCTATTTTCCAGGACTCTGAATCATTCATACCAAGAGCCTCTTCTACAGATCTCGGTTCATCAATGTTAGCATTCAATGCAAATATGCATCTCCAATCATCAGGAGAATACCCATACCTTTCAGGTGGTTTCCTTTGTCTAGTAGACCTTCGAGCAAGATCTGGTTCAGGTTCAGCTTCAGGTACCTCTTCTTCCTCTGATGATTCAGAACTCATAGAGCTCTCCTCTACTTCTTGTCTTTCTAAGGGCCTCGATTCAACTTTCTTTGGTGTAGCAGGTAGTTGAATCACATCTTTCTTTTGTTCTGTTTGTTCTGGCTGCACTATAATAGAAGAAGGCTTAGTTTCTCTAAAAATAACACTTCTTGAATAAAATACCTTTTGTTCAATAGGATTCCAAAGCTTGTATCCTTTTACACCATAACTGTATCCGATGAAAATACATTTAACAACTTTGTTGTCCAATTTTGTCCGCTTCTCCTTTGGCACATGAGCATATGCTTCGCAACCAAACACTTTCGGATGTCTAAGTGAAGGCTTGTGGCCCGACCACGCTTCCATTGGCGTCTTATCAACAAGAGCTGATGTAGGAGACCTGTTTATCAGGTAGCAGGCAGTGGCTACAGCTTCAGCCCATAACTTTTGTTCTAGTCCAGCTCCACTCAGCATACTCCTAGCCTTCTCCATCAAGGTCCTATTCATTCTTTCTGCAACTCCATTCTGTTGTGGAGAATACGGAGTTGTCTTCTCTCTTTTAATACCACAATCTTTACAAAATGTGTCAAAATCATTGGAGCAAAATTCACCACCATTATCAGTTCTCAAACATTTTATTTTCTTTCCAGTCTGCAACTCAACCATTGCTTTAAATTCTTTGAAACGACTGAAAACTTCAGTTTTACTCCTAAGAAAATAAACCCATGTTCTTCTACTGAAATCATCAATGAAAGAAACATAATAAATTGATCTACCAATAGAAGGAACATCAACTGGACCAAATACATCCGAATGGATTAGATCCAAAATACATGAAGACTTATGAGAACTCGAGTAAAACTGAATGTGGTTTTGTTTACCATAGATACAATGCTCACAAAAATTAAATTCAAGATTGCAATCATTCAACCCATCAACAAGGTTCTTATTTTTTAAGGTCCGTAGACCCTTCTCACCTATGTGGCCAAGTCTCTGGTGCCATAACATGGTCTTCTCTATAGGCAACTTTGATTCGGTAGACAGAGCACCCTTGGGTACCCAAAAACCATGACCATCTATTGAAAGCGAAACCCTCTCCTTTTCCAACATAGTCTTTATCATAGTCTTATCATAAGTGCTATTGCACCCAACTGTACATGCATCAAGCTGGTACAGTGTACCCAATCTGCTTCCTCTTGCTATTACCATAACACCTCTCACCATTTTCACACCTGCTTCATAAAACTATACATGCACACCCGCATCTATTAGTTTGCTAACAGATAACAAATTTCTTGCTAGTCCCAGGATATGCAAGATACCATCAAATCTTCTAGTTCTACCATCAGAAAATTTAACATGAACACTTCCACGACCAACGATCTCAAGAAAGGAGTTATCACCCAAATACACCTTACCAACATCAAACTTTTCATACTTACTAAACCAGTTTCTAATACGAGTCATGTGGAAAGATGCACCTGAGTCTATCAACCATGCATTGTCACCTGCACGAGTGGCCAAGGCTACAATAAAAGCATCTCCATCTTCCTTCTCGGACTTAGAATCAGAATCTTGCTTCTTCTTCTTTTTCTTCTTTTCTTCTTTACAGTCCTTTCAGAAATGTCGAGGCTTTCCACAATTCTAGCAAATTACCTTGGACTTACCAGGAGATTTTGATCTCCCCTTATTCTTGGACTTAGAACGGCCATGCTGCTTTTCATTCTTGCCTCTTTCTTTTGGTCTTCCTCGAACACTCAGAGCCTCTTTGGCATTCAGAGAAACCTTCCTTCACATCTCCTCAGAAAGTAGAGAACCAACAACATCCTCCATCTTCAAGACGACTGCAGTGCTCCCTATGGCCATCACAAGGTTGTCCCATGAGTCTGGCAATGAACATAGCAAGATTTGGCATCTTTCTTCTTCATCCATTAGCACCCCAACAGAGGTCAACTGAGTTACCAACATATTAAAGCTTTCCAGATGCTTAGAAATTCGTCCACCTTCTTCCATTCTCAAAGATTACAATTTCTTCCTTAAGAAGATCTTGTTCACAAGTGATTTCGCTTGGTAGATTTCACTTAGCTTCTTCCAAAGCTTCTTCGCAGTAGATTCTTCGTGGACATTAATCAGAATAGAGTCTGCAAGACACAATCTGATGAGACCTTTAGCTTTTCTATCAGTCACATCATATTGTGCGGCTAAAGTCGGATCTGCGGGCCTATGCTTATTCTCATCGACTGCATCCCATAGATCTCGATCAATCAACAGATCTTCCATCTTCAGCTTCCACATTTCAAAGTTTGTGCCAGAAAACTTCTCTACATCAATCCTCCCTGATATACTTGCCATCTTTACGATCCTCCAATACAGAAATGAAAAACTCTGCACAGGCTCCCACTAAAACCTTGATTAGCTCAAAAAACCCTGTACCGAACAAATAGAACCAAAACTGGGTAGGCTCTGATACCACTTGTAAGGAAGCAAAGGTGTGCGGAAACGCTTCCTACGCTAATCTTGAGAGGACGGTTATGCAACTTTCAACTTAAATATTACTAAGATATCAAGAAATGCACAATAAAGCATAAACAAACTAGCAATGAACACATAACACAATGATTACCATGGGGAAACCCTTCTGGGAGAAAAACCCCACCCTCCAAAACTCATACAATGTATTATCAAATCAAGTTGATTACAATACACTTGCAATGCAAGTTCTTATAGGAGCGCATCACCACAACTCGAACTCAGAGAGACTCCTTCTAGCATCCAGTCTTGCAAAAAACTCAATGATCAAACTCCTCCTCAAGCCCTCCTTTTATAGTGATTTTACAACCTGGAAACCACTTGTGGTTTTACAAAACCATGGGCTTAACCACCATGCCACATGGTGCCCATTTTTGACATTTACATTTCCAAAATGGAAAAACAACCAGGTTAAAATAGTAATCCCGTCCATAATTTTGTCCCCTAGCTTAGACCCTCTTAAAAGTCACAAAAATGAGTCATTAAGGCTCTAAAAATGGCCCACCTATATTCTACTATGGACAAGACTCATTTTTAACAACTCACTAACCATTTTCCAATGCATAAACATGTGGAAAACTACCTCAAACAAATTCTGGAATTTTCCAGAAAAAGACTGCAAGGTTGAGACACATGTTTCTCAACACTGACAACAACAGAATCAAAATATCATACAAATCAACATATATGGATGTTGTGAGTAAAGGGATTAATTAACAACATAAAAGATATAGGAGAATGTTTTTACACTGATTTGTCATTTATATCAATGTTTTCACATAATTTTTCAGGTTGTGTTTTTGTTGTCACTTTGTTGTCATGGCTTTCAGATTTATCCAAGAAGAATGCTTTAGCCATGACACAGCTTCAACAAATTCAATACTAGACAAATCAACTTCAGAATAACTGCAATATGAACCAATGCAAATTGTTTCGTCATGTTTCTTCTTTGTAATGCCTGTTAGCCTGCTTTAATTGTTCTTAGTTTGTAAGTGTTTTGTCATGTCTCTTCAAGCAATACCACTTGCTGACCCCATGTATTTGTTCTTAATTTGTAAGTTCTATCTGCTACTAATGTGATCTAGTTTGCTGTATTTCTCCTTCACCTACAACACATGTAGCTGATATTCTTTGTAAATCTGCTTTGATTCAATATAAATAAATTAAAATAAGAAAACGAAGAAAGAAAGAAAAGGAACTTAGATTCTCTTCCATTCTTTAAATTTTATTTGAATTTTTCATTTTTCAATAAGTTCAAATACAATATTCTAAATTTTGATTTATTTAAATGATTTATATATGAAATCATACTATTTTTTTCAATCAAATGTATTTACTAATTTCATTTCAGATGAACTACCCATACAAATCAAAACTCATAATATATTATTTAAATCGAAATTTATGCTCCCCCTTATATTCTTTTAATTGTTCATATACATGCCGTGATGATAAATTTCCTAACAATTAATAGACATTGAACTCAAAGCCTCCTCAGCAAAATACTTAAGGGGCTTGCTCTTTATTTCAATTTTATTATAGCCTTTCACAGCAATATAAACTTTCAGGAAAAACTGAATTGATAACTCAACCTGGAAAAATAGATATACTCTGTCAAATAACCTGACCAGAACAACGAACAAAAAACATAAACAATATGTTTACAACACATGGAAACAACCAAATATATTTATATTCATGATAATTTTGACAATAATATCTTGTTTCTTACATGGCATATTATATATATGATCATTACCTGCTTACAGACAACCAGGAATTGTATGCCCATGTCTTCGATCATATTCAATAAACAATCCTGCCGTTCAGAAAATTTCTGCTACTATTCAGAAAAAAACCCATTGAAGATTTCAGTCAGTCTATTCTACAGAAACCCGAATTCAATTTACTCAGTCACCAAGCTTCCAAATTCATACAAAAGCTTGGATTTAAAAATTACAGCGCCATAATAAGAAGGAAATTAAATGGGCATGGTGATATATAAGTTATCAATATCTTGACAGTGCCATCGAGCGGCGTTCTATAAATCTATGAAAAGCAACTCCTATGGCCTCAACCATTTCAGTAAGCAACTGCATCATATATGGGCGTAAGCAGAGTCCCCATATTCCAATAGTTAGTAGCAGAAGATTTCCATCCATTGTTTATCTTTCTTTTACTCTTTCACATTACTCACTTCGCTTTAGTGGTAGTCTTACCCTTTGTTTGTGATGTTTCACCAAACAGTCATGTCCACCTGTTAGTCTATTAATTGTTAAGGAATATAGCTTCAGTGAGTAGATGTGGCTAAGAAGGGCATGTTAGCTACCAACCCTTCACAACTTCCATTCCAATTTGTGCCAACCAGTAAGTTCCAACTATTTCACTGTCAAATTGCATATTATTTGTTGTGGAGTTATGACAGGTTTGGCTGGTTTGTTGAAGAGCAGGCCCATGCTTTGACTTCAACGATCAGCTAGCATTAGATCTATGACTGAAAGTTTGGATTTATTAATCTTATTAGGCTAATAAATCTAATTCTTATCAGAATTTATAGTATAATTTGTACTTATTTAATTGTTTGCTTGACAGAGTTTGTTCTTTTCGAAAATAACCAGGTCATCTAATTGTACTTTGGTGGGTAGATAGCTATCAGATGAGAACATACCTAAAAAATAGAATTGCGTAAACGAATTTCTTATCTGAAATAGTGTACTGGACGGTGTGCAAACACTCCGAGCTCTATGGAATGGACCCCGCGTAAGCGATTATTGGAGAATATATTTAGTAAATTCTCCCAAACAGATTGTAGAAACACGCATAACCAGGCCTGGAATTTGATGGTCACCCCTGCCTGTCATATGAATTTTTGATGATGGTCTAGTCATTTCAATGTCAAAATATAAAAGTAGAAGATTGAAGCCACACCAAAATGCAATGCACATCTTTCTTGGGAAGAAATGAAAATCACTGTCTTAATGAGAAAATAATGATAAATTAGCAATATATGCAAAATCTTAACTTTACTAAATAAATTTCTAAATTAATACACTAATATATATTATATATTAACATTAAATGATAATCAATTAGTAATTATTAATTTAGTAATAATAAAAATTTAAAAATTATATATATTATGACAAGTTACTATAACAATCTTATTAAATATATTTAAAAAATAAAATTCACTAAATTTATCAATTATATTCTATTATTTCAATGATGAAATTCATATGAAAAAATAGAACTATTCTAAAAAATCTTATTTAAATATTATAAAATTAGAAACAATTATTAGAAAAAAATAGAGGGCTGAAAATAAGAAGCATCTCTATATTGCCAAAAATGTCAGCAGCAAAAATAAGCTAAGTAGCCGCATAAAAACATAAAATCTCTGTATTCTTCTGCTTCTTGTTAGAAATTTGCAAATTTAGAAATATTTAAGTTAAAAATGAGAGAATTTTTTTCACTTTACCCTTCAACAATAATGAATGTACTTGACACGGAAATAAAAACTAGTAGTTGCACGTTATTTGCATGTACCACTGTCGATAGGACTATTTTTTTTATTTTTTTATATTGGTCTAAATATTGGAGGGAATGCTTTTATTTCATATTTATTATAATGTTTGGTTTTCATCTACCATATTATCTTGCGTCTTTGAGGGCCAATGTCTTTTTCTTGAGGTAAATGAATAATATTTTTATTTTTTTTAAATCAATAAAACCTTTTTTTAATATGTTATTTCAGTCAAATTGTGTTTTTCCTAAATTTTTTTCTTAGAATAGTAAAATTATAGTGAGTGTTTTTCTAATTTTAATTTTTTATTTTATTTTAAAAATAATAAAAAATATCATAAATATAACCTTTTTTTAAGCATGGTATACATATGGAAGTGGTTTTATTTCATATTAATATTTTCATTTATCAATTCAATTGTTTTTTTTTGTATTTTAATCTGATAATAATGGTCGTTTTTG
This sequence comes from Cryptomeria japonica, assembly GCF_030272615.1. Lineage (NCBI taxonomy): Eukaryota > Viridiplantae > Streptophyta > Pinopsida > Cupressales > Cupressaceae > Cryptomeria > Cryptomeria japonica. The sequence continues at coordinate 288,931,126 of NC_081411.1, read as the reverse complement.
TCATTTATTTTGATGGATTATGAGCTTGAACTTATGACATTGTATTCTTAGACATTGTCATCATTGTGAGATTCTTTAGTTGTAGTATTAGGAAATTATACAAAACTATCACACAAAACTATTGATGGTTTTGAGAAAATAAATATTGATAGAAATGAAAATTATTCTATGGTCACAAAAAGAAATATGAAGGTAAGTAAGTGAAATAATTTCTCAGCATACACCATTGAATATTCTTGAACTACATCTAAAATTTCATAGACAATATTTTCATATAATGCATGGAATAGACTAACACTCCATCTTTGAATGGATTCATGAATATATAAAAGGAGAGAGAATTCTTGTGTTGTATACATCTCACATGAAGCTTGATATAAATCAATTTCCACTAAAATAAATTGATAAACTATATCACAAGGAATGTTTTTGGTGACCATAGAATCATTTTAAAATAAAACAAATTCATTCTTCCTTCTCTATAATAAGTAAAGCAATTGTTTCAGGTATTTTGTTGACAACTATACATTTTCAATATTTTGTTCATATTGCATGCTATACACTGCAACTCTTCTTTTGACATTAGTGATTTGTGAATGAACTTGGTTTTTTATTAACAATTAAACTTGACCTGAAACTGTAAAGTTAGGGAAAATCTGTCATTCTTCATTGCATATAAAGCTTAGTGGAAACTTTGTTCCATATTGGTGTATTGGAACTTTTTGAAATGTTTGCACCATATAGCATACAAATACAACATATTAACAAAATCAAAAACAATTTGTTCGACGATGGAAGCTGTATTCCTATGGATGGGGTTTCAGTGGAGCATTCTGAAAGAGGTAATTGCTTGAACATCAAGGACCCCTCCTTGAACCGTTCGTTAGCTAAAATGGAGAACTCTCTGGTTGGTAAGTTCTTGGAAAGAAGGCTGAAGATTTGTATGGTTAGAAAATGAACATCTACCAAATGCTTGGTGAAGGGAAGTCTCTTTGTCTTTGTACTCTTGAAAGCTATGTTTTGCTTCTCCTTTTCCCTTAAAGAAGACTTCCTTCGGATTTCTTCTTTGGGCCATGGTTCTTTGGCTCCTATTGTACAAATGGCACTTTGGGTTTGAGCCCAAACATCTTGTGGGATCAGTCCCTACTTTGGTCCGCCTTCTAGGCCTTCCCATTGAGTTTTGGGATAAGGAGATTATCGCAGGCATTGCCGAATCTTTTGGCTAGCTTATTTCCTTGGATTCTATCACTAAGCTTTGTTCCAAGTTGGCATTAACTCGATTCTATTTTAATGTGGTCTCGGGATTACCTCTCCTAGTGTCTATTGAGTTGAAGTCTCGTCTGGGCTCTCGGCTCTAGCGGATTGAGTATGAGAACTCTATCCCACTTTGCCAGTTATGTTATTCTGAAGTGTATCTCAATATCTAGTGCCAGAAGGTTGTACACAATAGAGATAAATTTAAGGCGAAAGGTGAAGACCCAATGCAACCTTCCTTGAGGTATGGTGGTGCTTCTAATTATAGGGCTCCTGGTTGTTCGTGGTCAAAGGTGGCAAACTCGTCTGTGGTTTCAATGCCTCAGAGGGATGGTGGTTCCTCTCTTCCATTGGTTTACAAGAAGCTTCATGACTGCTTGCCTAGGGTAATGGACTCTCCTCTTGAAGTTTCGTTGGAGGTGGTGCTCAATTTTCATAATTCTCCTATGCATGCTAGCCCCACTTCTCTTGTGGGACTTTGGCTTCAGATCTATCCTCCTTGATTCTGGATATTGTCCCTTATGTGAAACCAAACTTCCTCAAATGGATTCCCTCATTTTTGGACACCCCTTCAGTTTCTCCCAAATAAGTGACTCCATTAAGATATCGTGCTCCTTTTTCCTCCTTTGCTCCTATGGTAGATAAGCTGGTTATCTCACCATTTACCCCCTCGGTGGTTGGTTCTTGGTTTGAGTCCCCTTCTAGGAATCCAATGAAATTAGCTGATGTGGGAACAGATTCAAATGTGGGTAGAAAATATGCTAGAGATGTTAACCATATTAATGAGTCTAGAGATGTTGCTAATGGAAGCCAAAGTACCCTAAAGTAGCTATGATCCCAATATTGAAAGAAATGATAATTATTTTGTGGAATATTCAGGGATTAAATGGTTCCCACAAATAGGTTTTGGTGAAAAATATGGTGAAAGAGTTGAAGCCGGACATCTTATTTCTTCGGGAGACTAAAATGAATTTTGATGGTTTGACAAAGATTAGTAATTTCGTTTTCCCCTTCTCCAACTCTTTTGCTGTTAGTAGTGATAATGTTTGAGGTGGTTTAGCGACTATGTGGAAAACAAACAATATTATTGGGGTCCTTAAGAGACAAGATAAAAACTCACAATGACTTTGTGAAATTTGGCTAGATCTTAACCAATGTCTATGCGCCTAATAATTTGGTCTCTTGGAAAATTTTTGGCCTTCCCTTCTTATAGATTTGAGATTCCTCAATAATGATCATTGATTGTTGATGGGAGACTTTAACTTCCCCCTTGTTCCCTCCAAAAAATGGGGGGCTTCTTTAGATTTTTCTGATAGTATGCTAGATCTCCATGATTTACTATCAGATGGGGGATTGGTTGATTTGGAATTAGTAGGCCATAATTTTAATTGGTCTATCCTTCATTCAGGTGGGGGCTTAATCCATGTTAGATTGGGTAGATATTTACTCTTGGTCTCGTGGGATAGTTCTAGCTCTTGCGCCCTCTCTTCTAAAATCCGGTCAAGATCTGATCATTGTCCTGTCATTCTCATATGGGATTCATTTAAGCCTATCAGGTTCCTTTTCACTTTGAATATATGTGGAATCGTGACCTGAACCTTAAGGACCTGTAAAGCGGAAAAATCGAACCCTAGTCATTCTCCCCTCCCCAACTCCAAGGAGAGAGAAGGGAGAGTCACTAGGGTTGATGGTTTTCACTTAGGGGAGACTTTACATTCAAAAGAGGGGTTGAAACCCACAAGATCCAATCCCACGCAATGCAAGATTGGATCCTAAATGAGTTTCAAGGGTTAAGACATCAAGGATACCCTCTTTTGTAAAGAATGTAGATAGAAAGATTGAACTAGGAATGCATGTAAAGTAGGAAAGATTCGCTTATAAACAGAGATAGGGATATGGGATGAAGCTGCGGACCTGGAATTAGTAGTAAAATGTTGAGACGGTGCTGTTCTGCAAATTTGAGTGAAAGTTGACGGGATGATGGCGCTCGGCATGCACACGGTCCTCCGAAAAATCCGCGAAACGAAGGGGGATCTGTTCGTCTCTGCACAAGGATTCCAGATCTTCAATTACAGCTGTGTACCTGCAACCTACACACAGAAAAGAGAGGACGATTGGGGGGTTAGGGATGAGGGGTTTGCCTTTAGGTCAAACCCCGGTTTTGGAATTAACCAAGAAATGAGAATGCTGTAAATGTAAATGTTTGTAATGTAAACAAGTACTGATACCTTGTTGTAAGAATGTTTGTATTCTTACATGCGAAGGTGTAATGTATGTAGTATGTTGTATGTTGTATGTGATCTCCTCTTCAATGGTTGAATCCTTGTCTTGAATGCAACACTTAGCCTTGAATGGAGACTTAGAATGCTCAATTGCTTGAAGGAATGCTTGAATGCTTGAATGTTTGAATGTTTGAATATCGCTTCCGCGTCTTGCTCTTGCTTATTTTTTTCTTTCCTCCCTTTCTAGGAGAGGAAAAGTAGTTTATATACTTGTCAATTAGGCCTGATAGACTGATTTTCCCGACCTTAGGCCGACCAGGAAACATTATTTTCCAATTTGCAAACTTAAAGACCCGATGCCCACAAGAGACCGGGCCCAAAATAGGGCCAGGGACCAGGGCACTGAGCGCCATGGTCCTGGGGGATCAGGGCACTGGGCGCCCTAGTCTTGAAGGACCAGGGCGCTGGGCGCCATGGTCCCACCTCCCGAGACAGCAGGGTGCAAGGAGGGATCAGGCCAGGGTGCAGAAAAATGCAGCTTTTGATGTCACAAGTAGGTTTCGGGGTCTCCATTCAAGTTCAACATTGCGCCGCCATCGTGAAGACCCAAATGCAGTCGAAATTGCAAGTGTTGCAATTTTAGGATGCTACATTTAGCCCCCACTTTAGCGGGAGTATAAGCGTACGCTGATACTTCCGATAAAGTACAAGGAAACAACATTGAAAAACTTTCACCACGTCAAGGAGGCAAGATACACCAAGCCCCCAGTGGACTAAGGATCTTACGACTTTGATTGACAAAGTAAAAGGGAAGATCACGAGGGAGAACCATGACTGTCAGTAGTAAGGTTCCCTCACTATGAGTCATGCAAGAAAGATATCAAAAAATTTTCAAGGCAAAGCTAAATTTGTCAAGAAATTTTCAAGTATCTTGAAAAGATATGGACGGGATGTATGCCCCCCTACGTTAAAGCGATCATACACGCCTCATCGGGGGTGATTGCTTTAAGGTAGTGATACATATAAGAAATGAGAAAGGAGCACGTTATCACAAGGATTTAGCCCCCAAGTGTGAGATAAGCCCAAGGATAATAGACACAAAACACAAAGCACAAGGTGACTTCGCTTTCCTCGGGGTCAGTATGTTGTATGATAATTCATGTATATCATATTTATGTATGCATAATTGTTCTTCATTCCCCAATCAAGGAAGGTCACCTAGAAGAAGGGAACACATGTGTCTTTTGAGTCAACATGAGAGAGACCAAAAGAGATCTCAATGTTTTGCATCGTCCTCAAGTAGACAACACTAAGGACAACAAATAGAAGAATGAGAATAACACATAGAAGAAGTAACAAAAGAGATCAAGAGAGGAGGAGAGAGTTTGCTATGCTAATGAACTAGTCTAGCACGTCATCTACCCCCCGATCTTGCTGATCAATATTTTGGGAAGGTAGGAAACACGCTAGAGGAGGAACATCCAACACAGCAGATGGAGCTATCACAAGATCCAAACAAGGGCTATGTTCATACCCCAAGTCACGTTGTTCTTGTCTAGGAGCTAGGATAAGGGCTTTAGAAAATTCGTTAGATAAATGGTTATCAACATCAACATATTCATACTCACTATCAGGAGTAACATTTTCATCATGAATAACATTTTCATCTATATCATCATCAAGATTTATAAAAATAGGATCTTTAACTCGCACAGGATCAAGACCATCATGCATCTTATGTTTAGGAGATTTCGGCTCAATCGTCGGCTGAGGAGAAAATGGAATAATACTAGCTGAAGGTGTTTTTGGGGATTGCAAAGTTTGAGCTCTAAGATGACGCTTTCGTCGGCGTTCACGTGCAGAACGATTTCGTCTAGTCTTAGTAGGAAGTTGAGAAGATTGAGGAGGAGGAATGTTCTCATCCTTATCACTTGGGTGTTTAGGTTGTGGTCTCTTAGGTTGAACAATAGGAGAAGAGGAAGGTCTCTTCTCTCCATAAGAGGAAGGAGGAGGAACTGCTCCATATAAGGGAGGAATATTTGGTTTAGGAAGGAGACCAAGCCCCTCATGACGAGGAGGTATAGGTCTACTTTTAGGAATTTTATTAGATATAGGCATAGTCACATTCATAGGAATGGGTTGGGAATCTTCTTGAGGAAAGACATTAGTTTTATCTTTCAAAGGAAGAACTTCCTTCTCAAGAACGATAGGAATGTCAAGTTTGGGTGTTCTAGGTTCACTTAGAGATAGGATCATATCTTTCTTCCACTTTTGATAAGATTTGAAAAGATGATCACTTCGCGGAGGAAGAGATTGGAATTTTTTAGGCCAAAAATAATCAATAGGAATGCTAGAAGTTCTTTCAGCTGGTTTAAAGAGACTATGATTGACAGTAACAACTTCACCATTATGGGGAAATTTCAGACACTTATGAATAGGAGAAGCAATAGCTTTCATGGAAGATAGCCAAGGATAGCCTAGCTTCACACGAAATTGTTCGGATGATGGAATAATAGCAAAGTCCACATCAAGGGATTTGTTATGGACCTCAATAGGTAATGTAATAGAACCAATTGTAGGAGAAGAAAATGCATCAAATAGTTTCACAACCACATTTGTTTCATCATAGATCACTTGATTCAATTGCAAAGTAAAAATAAATTCTTTAGTAATGATATTAACCATACAAGAAGGATCAATAAGCACTCCACGACAAGGTGTATTCTTGACTTTTACAACTATATATAAAGGACCATCAGGTGCCTTGGTAGTTTCACTAGAATCAAAGGTGATGGAAGGTTCTTTAGGGATTTTCTGCTGCTCTACAAAGTTTATCACATTCGGAGTCATAGACACAAGATCATCAAGTGAGACAGAGGAATCAGTAGTATCAATCACATTAGAGGTATGAGAAGGTAATGGATCAGTAAAAATCTGAAGATTTTGGTTAGGAGGAGCTATAGATGTATTGCCTTTATCATTCACACCAGAAAAAGAGATAGTATTATTATCAATCAAATCTTGAATTTTACCCTTTAAAGCAAAACATTTTTCAGTTTCATGCCCATGATGACGATGAAATTGACAAAAAGATTTGTTATCAAAATAGGGTGAATTAATCTTTGCAGGATCTATTTGCTTTATAGGAGGAAGAGTAAGCACATTTTGTTCCAATAACTTACTCATAATACTATGCAATGATTCATTCAAAGGAGTAAACTTTCTTTCTTTCTTGAAAAACTTAGAAATAGGAGGCACACCTGATGCCGCATTCACATTGTTGTTGATGATGTTTTCATTGAATTTAATGGACTCTCTGTTCGGTTTAAACTTCCCAAATGGTTGTTGACTACTATCACCCTTATCACTCGGAGCCATAGGATTTGCTTGTTCCATTTGACCCACAGTCAGTTGATAATTGTGAAGAGTTGCGCACAACTGTTGGAAAGAAGTAAACTCAGAAAACAGAAGTTTTTCTCTAATATCTTTTTGTAAATTAGAAATAAAGATTCTTTGAATATCATTGTCAGGCACTGGAAAAGAAATTTGAGCATACAAATGCTTATATCTACCAATGAAATCAATCACTTTTTCTTTAACACCTTGTTTACAATGCATTAAATCAATCAAAGTAACTTTAGGACTTATATTGTTTTGAAATTGTTGAATAAAAGCATTTGCAAGTTATTCGAAAGAAGTAATAGAATAAGAAGGCAACGAGCAATACCATTGTAGGGCTTTATCTCTTAATGTTCTAGTAAACAGTTTTGCAAGCAACCTTTGGTCATAAGCAAAATCAGTACATATTGTTTGAAAGGTCTTAACATGTGTTAGAGGATCACCCTTACCATTATAAAGCTCCAAATGCGGAATTTCAACATGTTTAGGGGGAATAGCTCGAACAATGTCAAGAGAAAGTGGGCTCGCGACATCAAATGTGGGCACACTAAACTTAGATTGATTCATAGAGGCAATTTGTTGCTGTAAAGAAGAGACAGTTTGTGCAAGATTGTTGATGGTCGCTTCAGTCGAAGAGTTCATATTAGACGTGTTAGATTGTGATGGATGTGTTATGTTATTGAAAGAAGGTAGAGAGTAAGGTGGTGGGACACTATGATAGTTAGTCATAGGAGATGATTGGAAAGGAGGAACACTACAAGGAGGAATGGAAGGGTTAAATGAATTGCCCCCTTGCGTCATGTTCATTTGTGGAGATATAATAGGGACACTCATTGAAGGAATGAATGAAGAAGTCGGATTGAATGAAGGAAGAGGGTTGATTGAAGATGAGGGATTGCCCCCATGACTAGTGATCATAGGAGGAATGTCTTGTATTGAAGTAGTCATTATGTTTGATGTAAAAGTAGGTATACTAGCAATAGAAGTTGTCAAAGGAATAGAATGATTGACTTGAGTAGGAGGTTGTGTATAACCTAAAGTTTCAGCACAACTCTTCATAGGCATCACATTCGAATCCACAATGTGTGCAATACCATGCAAAATATCAATTCCATTCTTATCACTTTGAACCATACGTTTTAGACCCTCAATTAATGAAAGAGCTTCGCTATCAGGGTATTCTTGAGACATCCATTGTCGAAAATCATCAAATTGGTTATCCAATTTCGAAAGTTGTTCTACAGAAACCTCATGGAGAGCTTCTTCATCATTAAGAGGATTAGAGGAATTACCCATGTCCGCGTTAAAAAGGCCATTCAAATTAGGTTCCATCTCCTCGGTAATTACACCTTGGAAAGACTTACTTCTAAGGCTTCGTCTAACGGGAATAGTGTAAGTAGGACTTATTGTTGTAAAACTCATGCACTAAAGAGAGAGAGAGAAGATTTTGAATTTTAGAGGTAGCAAATCTCAATAAAATCAGCCAATCTCCTAGATTTAAGCTGTTAAATACAATCAGGACAATCTCCCGAAATTTCGAAAAAAATGTCAGGGACCGTGGCGAACACTTGCACACGGTCCTCGCAACTTTTTTCAAAATTTTTAGGGATGAAAGTTATGATGATTTTAAAACTAATCTGAAAAAATTGAGTGATTTTACGATCTGTAGATAGGCCAAATTAAAGTTGCAATCTCAAAATTGAACCCTACCAAGATTGTTGAAAAATGCAAATTTTGAATTTTGGAAAAGAGAGGGAAACTGAAATTTTGAATTTTATGATTTTAGAGGGAATGCTGAAAGCAATGCAGGCTTTGAAATTTAAAAGTTGACTCGATTTCATGCAAAATTCGAATTTTGAAAATGGAAATCAAGGTTGTCACAATTAAACACTTAATTTCAAAAGTCACAAACTGCAAAAATTTGAATAAAACACTGAAATTTCGAATGAATGCCAACACACTTTTCAGATTTAGGACTGTAAGAAACACAATTTTGATATGAATTTTAATTTCAACAATTTTTGAATGATTATAAGCCTTAATCCAAGCAATCACTAGACGAAGTTTGACTTTAATTTTGAAAGTGTTAGAATTGATAAAATCAGCCAAAATTCTGGATTTTAGCAGAAAAATATAGTAAGATCTAGCTCCCGAAATTTCGGAAAAAATGTCGGGGACGAGGGTGCTCGGGGTGCACATGGTCCTCGCAACTTTTTTCCAAATTTTCAGGGATGAAAGATATTGTGATTTTATTGTGGAATCCAAAGTTACAGCCGATTTGGAATTGTTTTGATTAGTGAAATTATCAGTCAAAGGTTGAATCAAGAAGGTTTTAAAAATTAGGGTTTTGACATTTAACCACTTAATTTTCAGAATTCAAGCACAAATATGAATTGACAATTTGCAATAGAAGGGTAGATCTGAAACAAGCATTAACAATTAAACATTTCACAAGTTTAATTACTGAAAAGAAAATTTTAGGGTTTTTATGCAATCAACCTCTAAAATTTGCAAAAGATCAAACATGGAAATATAATTAGGAGAGCAAAATTTTCAGATCTAACCATGAATAATCAGAATGAGGATGTTCACGTCGGGTTCACCAAAATGTAAAGCGGAAAAATCGAACCCTAGTCGTTCTCCCCTCCCCAACTCCAAGGAGAGAGAAGGGAGAGTCACTAGGGTTGATGGTTTTCACTTAGGGGAGACTTTACATTCAAAAGAGGGGTTGAAACCCACAAGATCCAATCCCACGCAATGCAAAATTGGATCCTAAATGAGTTTCAAGGGTTAAGACATCAAGGATACCCTCTTTTGTAAAGAATGTAGATAGAAAGATTGAACTAGGAATGCATGTAAAGTAGGAAAGATTCACTTATAAACAGAGATAGGGATATGGGATGAAGCTGCGGACTTGGAATTAGTAGTAAAATGTCAAGACAGTGCTGTTCTACAAATTTGAGTGAAAGTTGACAGGACGATGGCGCCCGGTGTGCACACGGTCCTCTGAAAAATCCGCGAAACGAAGGGGGATCTGTTCGTCTCTGCACAAGGATTCCAGATCTTCAATTATAGCCACGTACCTGCAACCTACACACAGAAAAGAGAGGACGATTGGGGGGTTAGGGATGAGGGGTTTGCCTTTAGGTCAAACCCCGGTTTTGGAATTAACCAAGAAATGAGAATGCTGTAAATGTAAATGTTTGTAATGTAAACAAGTACTGATACCTTGTTGTAAGAATGTTTGTATTTTTACATGCGAAGGTGTAATGTATGTAGTATGTTGTATGTTGTATGTGATCTCCTCTTCAATGGTTGAATCCTTGTCTTGAATGCAACACTTAGCCTTGAATGGAGACTTAGAATGATCAATTGCTTGAAGGAATGCTTGAATGCTTGAATGTTTGAATGTTTGAATATCGCTTCCGCGTCTTGCTCTTGCTTATTTTTTTCCTTCCTCCCTTTCTAGGAGAGGAGAAGTAGTTTATATACTTGTCAATTAGGGCTGATAGACTGATTTTCCCGACCTTAGGCCGACCAGGAAACATTATTTTTGAATTTGCAAACTTAAAGACCCGATGCCCACAAGAGACTGGCCCCAAAATAGGGCCAGGGACCAGGGCGCTGGACGCCATGGTCCCACCTCCCGAGACAGCAGGGTGCAAGGAGGGATCAGGCCAGGGTGCAGAAAAATGCAGTTTTTGATGTCACAAGTAGGTTTCGAGGTCTCCATTCAGGTTCAACATTGCGCCGCCATCGTGAAGACCCAAATGCAGTTGAAATTGCAAGTGTCGCAATTTTAGGACGCTACAAGACCTTATTTCTATATGGTGGAGTTCATATTTCATGGGTATTGTTATGTTCGAGATAGCTAGTAAACTCAAACTCTTTAGAAAGAATCTCATGAGCTAGAGTAAGTCCTCCTTTGGAAATATTTTTTCTCTGAAGCAGGAGCTAAAAGCCAAACTTCAGTTGATAGAATGGAGGATGGCATTAGTTGTTGCTCTTCGAATTTGGTTGTTCCTTGCTATGGCGATGGGGTGTCGGGTAGATTGTGTGGGGAGTGATTTCAAGCGGGTTGGGGTGTGGTGGCATAGGAGTAGTGTGGGGCTTCCCTGCCCCACCTTCATTTTCTTTTCTTTCACTTTCGCAGTGGGTGGTGGTGCCTAGTTTTGGGTGTGTGTGTTGCAAATCGTTGATTGGTTTGTGCTCTGGTTTTTGTGGGTTCTACTTCTTTGTGTGGGGGCCTTGCATGACTTCCCAAAAAGGACATGTGGGTGCTTCAGGCACATGATTTCATGATATTTTGACATGCAATATTTCTTCCTCCTGCATGCAGGAGAATCTGATATTTTGTTTAGCCAGTTCAGATATGGGGGAACAATCTTCTCATGCAGGAAGTTTTAAACCAACGAAGGTTAATGGGTGTTTGGCTAAGAGTAATAGTAGGCCGGTTGTTGTGATTTCTCCAGCTTCTGTTGAGGAGGACATTGAATATTTGTCTAGGCATACTCTGATTTGTAAGTTTATGGGGATCTGGGTGTTTTTGCCTTTTGGGGAATATTGGGCTCGAAGGACATGGAATCTAGAGGGGGAAATGAATGTGATGTTAGCTGCTAATGGCTACTTTTTGGTGTTGTGAAATATGGATCGAAGAATAATGACAACAATTTTGGAAGACTGATTGTCATGAGTTATTGATCATCTCCATCATTGAATCCAGTTTAAATACAAGAGGAAAGGTTGCCTACATAGGGACATGTCCATATGTGGCAGTTGCCACGTATGGACATGCCCCTACGGAGGCAACCGTTCATAACAATTAGTTTGTTTATGTTTAATTTCTGAACTGTATGCTATGTTAATACATCACTCTCCAAATAATAACCGATTTACCATCAGTTAGATTCACGAGGGCTATATATTAACACTCCCTCTTAGCAGGAGTGGATCTACGTAATTTTCTTGGGAGCATATTCTGTCATGACTTCCGACACAATTCGGGACAACATTTAATATAGTCTTGTCATGGCAATAAACTCAATATCATGATATCTGGCTCAGTCCGAGACAATCCCTTAAAATGTCAATCATGAGATGATCACATACTTTAGGATCAATATATCTGGCACAGTTCGGGAGAACAACTTAATGTAGTCAATCCTGACACTTGGTCAACTATTGTCAAGATTGTCACCTTGAAATAGTAACCTTAAACATAAGAAGATCGTCATCTTCTTGAACACAGTTAGAATATTGCAATATACATTTTATTTATTTATTCATGAACAAATTACACATGGTAGGAATTTCATCCTAATAATCTCAATTATAATCTAGTCATACCAAGTTTACTTCTGAAGTATTCTATCTTCAATCTTGCAAGTGGCTTGGTGAAGATATCAGCATTTTGTTCTTCAGTACTGATGTACACTAGTTTTATGACGTTTCAATCTACCATATCTCTTATGTAGTGATAAGGGATCTCAATATGTTTGGATCGATTGTGAAAAACTAGATTTACTGAGAGCTTGATACAGCTTTGATTATCACAGTGAATTATTGTTGAATTAAGAGTTTTTCCAAATAATCCAAATAATAACTTTCTTAGCCATACCGCTTCACGAGCTCCCATGGAGGTTACCATATATTCTGCTTCGATGGAGCTTTGTGCAACTGCTGTCTGTATTCTACTGAACCAAGATATCATAGCAGAACCAAGACTGAAGCAACACCCTATAGTACTTTTATGGTCAGTGGTACTTCCGGCCCAATCAGAATCAGAATATCCTTCAAGTTGAATCTCAACATTTCATACTTTAAGCCAAGTCCGATTGTGCCTTGTAAATATCTTAGAATGTGTTTAGCAGCCATTAGATGTATCTTCTTATGTTCACACATGAAGTGACTTAATACATTTGTAGCATAGTAGATATCAGGATGAGTATTTACCAAATACATGAGTGAACCAACGATTTGTCTATAGAGTGTGGGATCTGTAGGTTCTGAATCTTCTGCCTCAATTTTTAGCTTGTGCAAATTAGTTTCCATTGGTGTAGCTAATGGCTTACACTCCATCATCCCAAATCTAGTTAGAATATCTGTGGTGTACTTTCCTTGATTTAGGAAGATGTAGTTTTTCTTCTGCCATACTTCTAATCCCAGAAAATAATGTAGAAGCCCTAGATCCTTCATATTGAATTCTACTGCCAGATCTTGCTTACATTTCTCAATGAGATTATCCTCTCCTGTTATCAAAAGATCATCCACGTAAAGGACCAATATAATCATATTGCCATTTGAAACCTTGAAGTAGATGTTGGGATCTGCTAGGTTCTTGGAGTACCCTAGTTTGGAGAGATAGTTGTCTATCCTTGCATACCAGGCCCTAGGTGCTTGTTTTAACCCATAGAGAGCTTTCTTTAGTTTACAAACATAGCAATTTTTATCATGTATGGTGAATCCTTCTGGTTGTTCTATATATACTTCTTCTTCAATTGAACCATTTAGGAAGGTAGTCTTTACGTCCATTTGGTGAATTTTCCATCCTTTGAATGCTACAATTGCAATGATTGTTCTTACTGACGTATACCGGGCAAATGGGGCAAATGTCTCTTCATAATCAATTCCTTCTTTCTGAGAGAATCCCTTGGCCACAAAGCGAGCTTTATGTTTTTCAATGCTGCCATCAGATGCATATTTGATCTTGAATAATCACTTGGATGAGACAACTGATTTGTCTTTTGGTCTAGGCAATATATCCCAAACACCATTCTTTAGTATAGATTGATATTCTTCAACCATAGCATCTTTCCAAGCCTGTTTTGATAAGGCTTCTCTGACATTTGTTGGTTCAGAATTTGTGAGTTCGGTTAGAAGTGCAGCATAACATTTTAGAGTTCTTGTTCTCTTATTTTCTTTGGAAATTTCATTTGGTTCTAAATTATTCTCTTCAATCATTTTCCTTGCCCATAAAGGTCTTTTCTTGTTATTGAGTGTTTCAATATTTTCATCAACAAGAGGTTCAGAAGCTCTTATGATGTCCTCCCTCTCAGTGTCTGAAGGTTCAAAATTTTCTATGATATTCTCCCTCTCAATCTTAGTTATGTGATCTTCTTCTTTAGTAATGTTATCATCCTCAGGTTCTTTGAGTGTAGTGTTTTCTTCAAACTTTACATCTCTACTTATCTCAACAGATTTTTTCCCTGGAATGTAAATGCGATATCCTTTAGTATTTTCACTATAGCCAATGAAGATACCTCTTTTTCTCGATGGTTCTAGTTTTGTCCTCTTTTCTTTAGGAACATGGATATATACGGGACAACCAAATATCCTTAAATGACTTAAGTCTGGTTTGTTCCCTATAAAAGCTTCTTCAGGAGTTATGTTTTCTAGAACTGAGTGCGGACATCTGTTTTGAATGTAGACTGTTGTATTTGAAGCTTCTGCCCAAAATGAAGTGTGTAAGTTCTGGTCATGCATCATGGCTTTTGCTGCTTCAATTATGGTTCTGCTCTTTCAATCTGCTACTCCATTCTATTGTGGATTATATGGTACAGTATACTCCCTCTTAATCCCAATAGAATTACAAAAGTCTTTGAAGTTGTCAGATGTATATTCTCCCCCATTGTCAGATCTTAACACCTTAATTTTCCTCCTTGACTTGTTTTCTACTAGTGCTTTGAATTCTTTGAACTTAGATAGTACTTCATTTGAGTCTTTGCACTTTAGAAAATATATCCATGTTTTTCGAGAGTAGTCGTCAACAAAGATTATGTAGTATAACGATCCAGTTAGGGATGGTGTTGACATGGGACCGCATAGGTCTGAGTGAATTAGTTCTAAAATAACTTTTGATTTGTGCTTGCTTGAGGGAAAAGAAACTTTCACATTCTTTCCCAAGGCACATCCTTTGCAAATGCCTGTGTGTTCAGATTTTAGTTGGGGAAGTCGTGAAGTAATCTTCTTTATGTTGGATAGAGCACTATATCTTAGGTGTCCTAATCTTTTGTGCCATAATTCATTATTATTTGAAACTTCAAGATTTAGTGCTTCCTTTTGATCACTGCATAGTTTGTATAGGCTACCATCTCTTGAACCTACTATTATGGCATTTTTGATATTTGTATTTTTAGGCCAGAGTAGAACTTTATCTTCATTGAAGGTAACCTGATATCCTTGATCAGCTAGGCCTAAGATTGAGACTAGATTTCTTTTTATTCTAGGTACAAACAGAACATCCTTTAATTGTAGAGATACTCCATTTCTTATTTTGATAGTACATGTCCCAATTCCTTTCACAGGATATGTGGAGTTATCTCCAATAGTAACCTCTTCACTTGAGTGCCCGTTAAGTGTTTCAAACTGATTTTTGAATCCAGTTATATGCCTTGATGCTCCACTGTCTACGATCCAAGTGTTTTTATTTGTATTTATTTCACTTGATAGGGCTAAGAAGAAAAGTGAGTTTTCTCCTTTGACTTCGGCTAGAGTAGCTTGTGTTTTCTTCCTTTCTGGACAATTCCTGTGAGTGTGCCCATATTTGTTGCATTTGTAACACTGAATTTTAGACATATCTCTTTTCTGATGGTTTTTATTTCCTCTCTTCTGTTTGGAGAACTTTTTATATTTGTTGAAGGTATTTGTATTAAGTTCTTGGATTTCTCCTTCTTTATTTGACCCTATTCCTCTTGAGATTAGTCAAGATTCCTCTTGAATGCACTCATTCTTAAGTTGTTCAAATTTGGGTAAGGGTGGTGTTCTACTAATACATTCAATGTAGGATTCCCATGAAATTTGTAATCCTCTTAGGGCTATGAGAGAGATTTCTTGATCATCTACCTCATTTCCAATAGTTTGTAATTGGTCTTTTACTTGAGATATCCTTGAAAAGTATGTAGATATTGTATCATCTTTATTCATCTTTATGTTTAAAAGTTGTTGTTTCAAGGTTAACATTCTGCTCGCATTGTTAACTTCATATGTATTTTTAATGGTTTTAAATACTTCATATGCTTTAGGCAGTCTGGCTATAGATGGAAGAATATGATCTTTGACTGAGTCAATAATTATTTTCTTTGCTTTATTATTACGCCTTTTCTAGGTAGATTTCTCTAGTTCATCATTTGGCATGTCTAGATTTTCTTCTATGTAAGACTCTAATTCTAGTTCTTCAAGAATGGCAATGATTCATATCTTCCAGGAAACGAAGTTGGAGGCTCCTTCGAGTCTATCTTCCACTCTCACATTACTTGACATTTTGAATATTTTCTTAGTTGGATATATCCTCTGCGTATATAGCCTCTGTGTCAATTTTTTATTTACTTTGGATAAATGCTTATGGGTAATATGGTTGTCTAATTTATTCTCTTAATATACTAGCTCTGATACCATGTTGTGAAATATGGATCGAAGAATAATGACAACGATTCTGGAAGACTGATTGTCGTGAGTTATTGATCGTCTCCATCATTGAATCCAGTTTAAATACAAGAGGGAAGGTTGCCTATGTAGGGACAGTCCATATGTGGCAGTTGCCATGTATGGACATGCCCCTACGAAGGCAACCATTCATAACAATTAGTTTGTTTATGTTTAATTTCCGAACTGTATGCTTTGCTAATATATCACTCTCCAGATAATAACCGATTTACCATCAGTTAGATTCACGAGGGCTATATCTTAACATTTGGTAGTATTTTCATGTTTGACTGACAAAAATAAGGTGTTTTAAGGATCTTGGCATGTTGGATTTAATCCCACGCAAGAGATTCCTTTGAGGGTTCCTATTTGGATAAGACTTCCTTGGTTTCCCTTAGAATATTGGATAGAAAACATTTTCAATTTGGTTGCAGCTTAGCTGGGAAAGACAATTGGCCCCTCATGTCAGACTATGGAAAAAAAGATAATTTCCTATGCCCATATTTGTGCAAAAAATTGATTTGAACAAGCCTCTTCCTGATTCCATGTAACTCCGATTGGGACTTGGATCATGGATTCAACAAGTTGATTATGAAACACTATTATTTCACTGTTGAATTTGTAATGAATATGGACATTTGTAGAATATGTTCCCCCAAGTCTAAATCAGCAAGGGATTTTAAATCTAGGACAACCAATGGTCCCCCTAAACAAGATAAGGGGAAAGCTCCTATGAGGGAGATAAGGAGGGTTTCGCCCCAGTTAAAACTTGAAATAAAGGTCGGGGTTTAAAGAGGACTCTTATGGATAGGCAAGCGGATGAGGTCTTCAATAGATTTGATGCCCTTGAGGATTTGGAATAGTTTGATGGAGTTATGGGTAAAGGTACAAACTTTTGTCTCACTTTTATAAAGGAAAAGGCTAACAATAGCAAAATAATTCAACTTCAATGACACAAAAGTGATATTTCTATTTGGTATTTGAAGATGATGTAAACTGATGAAATGTGGAAAAATGGATGAAGTTTATGCCTATTATTTTTAAAAAAAAATTGGAACAAGAATTGATATGTTTTTTTAACTATTAAAGTCAATTTTTTAAATAATTGAAAAATACTGCAAATCAGGGGTTTCACGTCCCACCACAAAACTATATGTAAATAATGTTTTTTTCCTCTGATTTTGAAATATGTTTTAGATGACATCCATAGCCAGTGCAGAAAAAATAAATCTGATTTCGATGTATATTTTCACTATTATAACAATTCAAAGTCGAAGTCTCCCAAAATCGATAGTTTTCATCTCCCACAAAATTTCCCCTATCAAAACTATAGAAATCCCCCAAAACATTATATATTCTTGAAGAGGACTCTCTCCTCTGGTGTCATATATGATTTTTAAATTTTTCTGATATGATATACTATTTTTTTTGTTTTTTTGAATCTAAGTCTTCTTGAATGTTAATATACATACTTATAGTATTTTATAGTTTTAATATACTAATTCTAATTCAATTCTATAAAAAATATATGTCAACATTCCTCACTCTAAGCTCTCGAAAAGGGTATTTTTAGTTTTTTTTTTAAATTAAAAATTGGTGGTCTAACTGTTAGTAGAACTTATAAGTTTTGCAAATTGGGGGTGTTTTGCTAAGTAGGCTACCATGTGGGATGCCACATAGGCAACCTCGACTGAGAGGGACTCTGCCAAGTAAGGCTCGGTCGAGTCCTCCAAGTGACAAGACCCTCCACGAGCAGTCATGTGGGGAAGGGACTGCTCGCTTCCCCACACTTTCCCTCATATATATTAATGAGGTAATTTTTTTATTTTTTTAAAATAGAAAAGAAAATACCTGATTCATTTCAATTTCAATGTCTTTTTAGGAAGTTGATTTTTTTCAAGGGGGCGATTTTTTTGAAGGAGGTGATTTTATCTTGAGGAGGTGATTTTTTCCAAAGGAGTTGATATTTTTCTTAAGGAGTATTCACTTGCAATTTTAGGAAAGCAAATTTCAATACTTTGTGTAAAGGGGAATAAAAGAAATAGAGAAAAAAAATATGATCGTATAAGGGATGATTCAATGAAAGGTCATACAAAACGTAATCAAGAGCATTCCATTGATGTTGAAGAAGATCGTGTTGATGTTGAAGATGATGCAACTTAAGTAGCGAAATAAATTGGTACTAGTCAAGGTACAAATTTTTATTTTGTCATGAGAAATTTGATGGAGATGAATGAGGATTCTCTTTTCAGTCAGATTTCATCTGAATACATGCTACTTGATAGCACAATTAAATTTCATTTCAAAAACATGTGGGATGAATATTTAAAAAAAAAATCTATGGTCAGGGGAGCACAATTATTTGTAAAGTTATTCAAGAAAAGAGAAATGACTCCTGTTGATAATAGGAAAATCTCAGGAGGTCATGTAAAAGAAACAATATTTGAAATTTACAAGATTATTTGAACCTTATTGATACGACAAGTCAAGGAGTTGATTCAAGTGTTGCACATAGAGCGTTGATGACTACGATTTCTAGTAAGAGGTTGTCACATAAAAGACAAGTTACAACAATTTATGAATTACTGCATATATCTAGAAAAAAAGTTCAAAGATATATTAGGAGGAGAAATATGTTACATGAAAACATTGAAATGAATTGGGTAAATATTTGTAGACTTCCTTGAAAAGATAAAATTTCTGAAGATCTAAGAAGATTGGTCATTGAATATTGGACCGGCCACTCCTATGTTTCTTCCAATAGAAGGGACACTATACAAATGAAAGATGAAGAGACCGGTATGAAGATTTCACATCCTAAACATCTTGTAGATACATCATAAAGTGAACTATTTGAAGCATTCAAGGAAGAATTTTCAGATGTGTAAATATGTCAGAGAATGTTTGAGAGGTTGCGCTCTTGCTTTGTATGCATAAATAAGGTATATGAAACTTGTTGTTGTTGAAATCAGGTTGAGTTTCATCTATACTTATAGTCATATAAAAAAGCTATGAGAATACTTAATCCAGATATGGTCATCCCTGGAAGTATGACACAATTTGTGAAATCAATTTTATGTGATAAATCAGAAGATTTAGATGACTTCAATTTACAGTGTATAAAAAGTACATGCATTGATTGTGGATATTTACAAAATATTTCATTACAAATTGACAATATTGATGTTTCAATGCCAGTTTTGTGGAAGAGATTTTAATATGAGACATATTGAACTAAGACAGGAGATGAATCCAAAAAAATTGGATTGAAGGAGAGTGAATAGACCTAACTTGAATTTATGAACATAATTCATACTATGATTTATCCACATATCCAACATTATCATGGTGTAGGATGGCAAGCTAAACAATTTAGTGATTCCAAAAATTGTTTTCCACCTGGTTGTATTATTTCAATTGTAGATTTCTTTGAGAACTATACATTTGCCCCTCAATCACAGATTCAAGCTCAATATTGTCATTCTGATCAAGTTGCAATATTTGTGCAAGTGACCTATAGACAAGCACAATTTGATGTGGATAGGGTAGAAAACTGTGCTGATTTAAATGAATGCATTATCATCAAGGAGGTTCATTTCTATATCAATGATGATAAGGTTCATGATAGGAGCTATGTAGCTCATTGTTTTGCAATGTTTTTTGAAGATCTTGCAAATCACGGGGTAAATGTTTCACAACACTGGATTTGGTTGGATGGTTGTGCATTGAGTACATAAGTTTCAATTCATTTTCATTTATATGTAAATTTGTATTTGATATGAATTTGATAAATTTTATTTTAAATGTTCAATTTACATGTACATGACATACAACTTTATGGAGCAAGACAATTTAAATCTGCAAAATCCTTTAATTGGCTATCCATGCAACATGCTAGATACACTGTTAAGTTTATGTAGAACTTCTTTTAAAGTGGACATGGAAAAAGAGAGCACGATGGAGCAGGAGCATGTGTGAAGCATTCTCTTCGCCAACATGAACTTGCAGGTACTATTTTATTTTTTTCAATTTGTTTGTATCTATTTCTTAATATGATTTCATTTAAAAAGAAGTGCACATAACAACATCTCTAAGTTATTTTATGTAGGTAATAGCATAAATAATTCAAACAAAATTATTGAATGGTGTTAGTGTCATTTTGCTAGTCGGGACACGCCATACAACAAACGTTATTTCTGGGAAGTGAAAGGTAAAATATTTTTGTTCTCAAGAATTCTTAAAATATTTCACCAGCTTTGCATTTCACTTTTATCCTAAAGTTGTTGATCTTAAGATGTACAAATTTCATTTCATATTTGTAACCAGTATTGATCGATCTAATCCTTACAATTGTCAAACAATTGTTGGTATTAGAATTTTACATCAAGTGATGACTACAGGACACCACAAGCCTCCATTGATTCAAGTAAGAGAAAAAAAAATGCTTTTGTGCTAACTTTGTTGAGGACAATCCCATGAGTCATTGCGAGAACATTACAAATGATGTTTTACAATGGGATATGAAAGAGTTAATCAGAATACCTCCTTAGGAAGATGATGAAAATGACATAAACATTCATGATCCTATATATTAAGTTGATTATGAGTGTGTTTCTGATTTAGTTATTACAGGTGCATGTGTGCATACATGTTCTCTTATTTAATTTTAATTTAGATCATGTAGTGACATGTTAAAATTTTACTACATCTTACTTTTGTTTTAAATTTATATGGTGTCATTTGGATGTACATACATGTAGGTGATGTTTTTCATGTGGTTGTGGATCCTGACAATATAGAAGGTATAGATTATTATCTACTAAGATGCACAAAAGCAAAGTTCAAATTGCCAGAAGTAACTGTAGATGGTGATGGGCAGTCATATCCAACTGGTTCGGTTGTTATAGAAGGCACCTATTATTAGCAAACTAAGATAGACAAAAATGGTGTTCAATTTATTGAATACATGCTTGGAAAAATAGTTCTACATTACAATCACTTGGTTATAGCGACAAAGCTACAATTTGAGACATTGCCAAAAAAAGGATGTGGCAACCAAAAGTGGAGGTTACCTTTTGAAGAAAATGAATTTTTTTTGGAGATAATAAAAGATAGAGAGGATCTAGACTATATGTATCAGGAGCTAACTTAGGCTATTTAATTTTTTTTTATAGCTCATAATTTTATATTTGAACTAGAGTTTGAACTCATGTTTAATTTGAACTAGGACTGGATATATATATATATATATATATATATATATATATATATTTGGATCATATTAAAACTTAGAGATGATTTTTAATATTGGATCATATCTAATTTTTATTTTGACATGGTGAACAATGGTTTTCATATATTGTTATGCATGCTCAAGGTTGAAATTCTTTTATATTTATGATTTTATGTATTCTTCAATTACATGTACATGCTTTTACATGTTATACATCCCCTTCAGACATTCTCTTTGGACATCCCCTTAAGACATCCTAATAGGTCCTAAGTTTAGATCCCCTTATGCTAAGTATGCTAGATTATATAAATTGTTATGCATGCTTGGTTGAAAAGCTTTTAAATGTATTATTTTATGTTATACATCCCCTTAAGACATCATCTTTGGACATCCCCTTAAGACATCCTCTTTGGACATCCCCTGAAGACATGGACTAATAGGTCGTAATTTTAGATCCCCTTATGTTAAGTATGCTAAATTATATAAATTGTTACATATGCATGCTTGGTTGAAAAGCTTTTAAATGTATTCTTTTATGTTATACATCTCCTTAAGAAATCCTCTTTGGCCATCCCCTTAAGAAATCCTCTTTGGACATCCCCTTAAGAAATCCTCTTTGGCCATCCCCTTAAGACATCCTAATAGGTCCTAATTTTAGAACCCCTTATGAACTAAGTATGCTAAATTATATATACATTGTTATTTGATTTTTCATGAGTTCACACACATGTAAATTCCTTTCTTTGTTACATTAGATTATTAGTGATTATTTATATTACTTGAATTAGATTATTAATAATTAATTATATTGCTTGATTAAGAAATTATGTACATATTTTTTGTAATTTTAAAGTCAAGACTTTTTCTTGATTAAGAACAAGGCACTATTCATAATTGCATTATTCATTTTTATTAGTGGTTATTTATATTACTTGATTTAGAAAATACATTGTGATTTTTCATTGACATTTGATTGATGTCCCCTTTAGACATCCCCTTATGACATCCTCTTCAAACATCTTCTTAAGACATCCTCATAAGAAAATTCAAGGTCTATACACTTCACGAAATTTCTATTTAGAGACTAACTATTTACTAGATAAATATTATCTCACAGTCATATTAAATAATATCCTACTTTTGAGTCCTTATTTTTTTTATAATACCAACCACAAAACCTAGTATATATCATTATCTACCAAACTTATATAAAGATAAAACACCATACTATATCCTTAAATACTTACTATTAGTTAAGTACATATGTCCAAGAAAGTCAAAACTAAACATGAATTTCGCTAGATATCTAGATTAGGTAGATCCTTTATACTTATTAAGATTTTCTAGTGCATCATCAATTTATAATGGTTCAATTCAACATTATCACTAAATAAAAAAGTTATTAGGTTTCATTAAATCATTTTTGCCTATGTCATGTTCCTGTTTATCATGCCATTGAAATAATACACATCCCTAGCATGTATCAGAGCAGAAATGATTTGCACATATCAATCTAATTGAAATGTAGAAATTTTCTTCTTAGTTAATTTAAAAATGAAACATGTAGAAATGTAAAAATGATTTGCATATCAATCTAACTGAAATGTCACACATGAAATTTGAACATTGTAACACATAAAATAAACCTGTAACTCAGAATTATGAAATTTCTATAAACATGTAACACAACTAAGTAGACAAATTCAATAATAATAATGAGCTCGAAGAATTTGAAT
The DNA here is from genome assembly GCF_030272615.1 of Cryptomeria japonica. Classification (NCBI taxonomy): domain Eukaryota; kingdom Viridiplantae; phylum Streptophyta; class Pinopsida; order Cupressales; family Cupressaceae; genus Cryptomeria; species Cryptomeria japonica. The sequence goes on along the minus strand of NC_081411.1, from coordinate 288,907,862 downwards.
ACTAATTTAGCATGCATTATGATCCCCTTAAGACATCCTTTTTCGACTAAATTATGCACTAAATAATAAATTATAAATATTAAGGAGATGTGCTGATGAATTAGGAGAGTGAGAGTGCACCTAATTTAGAGTGAGAGCACATTGTAACACATAAAATAAACATGTACAACACATGAAATGTCTATAAACATGTAACACATGAAATGTCTAGATAAACATGTAACATGTATGCAATGTCCAGGTATAATGTCTAAAATAAGGCTACAAATGCAATGCCCATGGGTCATGTATAATATCTAAATGTCCACAACATGTATAATAGAAATCTAGTGCATAATAGAAATATAATGTTCACAACATGTATAATAGAAATGTCTACAACATGTATAATAGAAATATCAGATATACATAATAGAAATTTTAGATATATCCAAAATAAAAGAAGCAAGCATGTATATAACAATAATGAGCTATGTTGTGCCCTATCCCAATCCCCGATCTAATTTTTCGCCTTCTCCAGGGGCCTACATTGTTTACACAATTTCAATGTTAAAAAATTATATATATAATGGATCCTGATGAATAGGAAAAAACTAAGACACATCAATTTAAATTTAAATTTAAATATAAATTTACCTATGTATCCTGATGAATAGGATCACCAAGTGCCTGCAAATCTCCATATTTCGTGGCCATCATAATCTCCTACATAACATATATTTAAAATTAAAAAAATATGTTAGTGGCAGTGAATACATAGAAACTTTTTATATACAACTAAGTTAAAATCAAATTTTGGTTTCTTACCTTATTCCTCTCCTCGAATGCACGTCTGATGCCAGATATCTCTGAAGAGTGTAATGACACAAAATTTGGATCAATAAAATCATCCATAAGAAGAGATGAAAAACCTCGTTGCCGAACTCATAGAGTCAATGGTGTAGGATTCACTGTAGTCTTGGAAGTTGTAGGAGGTATCAAAATATCCACCTGCCTAGAACTAGAAAGCTCTGAATCTCCTCCACCATGGATAGTACTAGTCGAGGATATCTGAAGTACTCATCCAATGAACTTAGGTAGCTACTGAGGAGTGATCCCAAGTAATGTAGAGAGATCCTGATAAGAATCCACAAGATCACTCACTAACGAGGAGCCCATCTAGTGCAGATGATCCTCCGGTAACTGTACAATCTCTATAGGCAATGATATCTCATAACGAACATATGGGTCATACAATGGATCCGTCTCATCAACATTAGGGGCAGTACAAGAACAGAACATATATCTCCCCATGTGATCAAAAGTCATCTCATGAAGTTGAGTAGCAATGTTGTCAATGATAGAACACATGCCAATGCGTGCCTCCTCAGCTTCCATATCACCAACACCACCTCTGACCAAATCCAAACCTTTTAGATAAACCAAAAGGTTTTGACCCACCATTGCCCTCTTACTAGGGGTTGTGTATCATGGTGTCTAAATCTATCTGCAAATCTGCCCCTACCCTACTCAGTATGTCATGGAAAGCCTGTGTAATCAACATCATATCCTAGATGAAATTCTGCATACAATTGTTTGCAAAAATACTATGGCAGATCATCTTTCAAGTGCCACCTATGATGTATCGGCAACCATCTAGGATATATGAATGGTGTGACAATAGGATCCTCATATCTAGTGACCCGATATCCTCTAATCACATCCATTTCCATATAAAATGGGAACATGGATTTCGCATTGACTATAGAAATATCTCTATCTATTGTTTTCCATTTAACCGTGCCATAGATAGTGTGAAATAAAGTCCTATAAAAATGCTCAATGTGAGGGTCATCATATGGGTTGTATGATTGAGAAAGCTCAATCATACACATCAACTCATCTCTAATACGTTCTAATTTATCCCTAATGGCCAACATAAGAGTGTTATTTAAAGTTCGTTGTAACTATGCTAGAGAGGACTACATTCTCAAAATAGTATGAGTATGAGTAGTCTTTGAATTCTCAAAAGTACTCTCAGGAGTCTCAGACCTATGTGAGGTCTGCTGAGGATTAGGATGCACACTCTGCTTAGATTAAAAATGTTGTGAACCCCTAGAAGCCATATATAGATGTGATGTTAAATGTATGAATATGTGTGTGTGTGTGTGTGTGTGTGTGTGTGTGTGTGTGTGTGTGTGTGTGTGTGTGTGTGAATCTACATGTATACATTAAATTAAATTAAAAAACAAGTTCATATACAATGTATGCCACAAACAAGATGAAACATTGGACAAATATGTAAATTAAACATTTTAAACAAAACAAATCAAATGAACTGCGACCTATAGACATTGAAACTTAAATATTACATTTCAAAACAAATTACATTAATATACACATGAACTTATTTAACATAAAAATTATAATATGCATATGCAACTACACCATTATAGATAATGATTATGATCATTTTATTAAACTAGAAAGTTACACCAAATATCAATAATAATAATCATTCTAGCATAATTGTACTTCAAATATAATCACATTGGAGTAAAATATATTATAATCACCTAATTTATTAATAAATAATTAATTAGGTCTCCTTTTACTTTATCTAGGGTTTTCATTTTTCTTTTATAAGCATTCATTAGTGTACAATGTAATCTAGTTAATCTAGTTTAATTCATATTCATTTAAATATCAAATATTTTTGTAGATAAAATCTCAAGGTTTTTTTTTTTTTTTGAAAAAGGTGGTTGTGCCACTTAATATATTTTATTTATTTATATATTTATTTTACAAAAGTTGATTCAAAGAGCTCCTAGAGAAAATAACCAGTAAGAAAAACTCTAATCCTTGCTCTACAATACATAGAAAGGTTGTGAAACTTAAATATCTAGTATGCCAAAAATACAATATATCTTATAATATTCTAAATACCAAGGGCCACAAATCATCCCCAAGTATCGAATGCTTTTTCGAATATGTTGAACAAGGTGAAATCCGAACCAAAACATCACGAGAGTTGTACACATTTACATAACAGTCTACAATATGTCTCACTTATGCATTTATTCAACTTGCAATCCAACACACTTCTTAGATGCTCAAATTGACATCCATTCACATCATACAGATACAGCAAAACCATGAGACCCTACACTTATAATACCACACATACCAGATTTTATCATTATGAAAAAGATCACTGCATAGCCATGCGTAATATTATCTTGTACCCATATCCTCCAAAAAAATTTCGTTGAGAGTTAGATAAGCATCGAGATCACAATTCAGACCCATCATATTAAGTTTCACCTTGGAAATTCCCATATTTGCCAAATTGTCATGCAACCTGGTTCCCTTCTTTATACACATGTGAAATGGTAAATTTTACAAATGTATCAATAAGTGTCCATGCTTGTTCAAGTAAATATCTTATCTACCAACTGTCAATATTTCTCTTTATGCAAGTGTTGATAATAATAGCTAAATCACCTTCAATGTGAATATAAGAGATGTTCAATTTTTTTACTAGTAGAATGCCTTTAAGTAAAGCATATGCCTTTGAAAATTTGTTAGTACCTGGTGGAATAGAATCATATTTCAAAGCAAAAACACACTTTGTGTGACCCCTTAAGCATACTCCTATCCCTGCATCACTCGGGTTCCCTTTAGAGGAGCCATCAAAATTTAATTTGAAATGCACTGAATCCGGAGGACACCATTTCACTTTATTTCTATCAATTTTACTAGTTATCACTCTCGGAAGACAAGGTGATACAGGAATAGAAATGATCTTCCAGCAATTAATAACTTGACCATCCCAAGAAGTAAATTTCCTATTTGAATTGAACTGATTTGAAACATGAGCATTAACCAGTTCTGATACTGATTTTTTAATATAATTGAGAACATCAGAAAGAGGAGATGTTTGCTTTCTAAAAATATGCTTATTTCTTTCCCACCAAATTGACCATATTACTATGGATGGGATCACTTTCCAAATGCATGCAAAAAGAGAGGATGAGTATAAGACTAGCCATGACTGGAAAAAATCCTATACATTATTTGGACGAGGGATGCTAAAGGAATGCTTATCAAGCACAAACATCCAACAATAATGAGCAAAATCACATTGGAGGAGGAGATGATCTAACATTTCACTATCCTTACCACAAAGTACACAAGCAAATGGATGTGCAATATTCAATTTATCAAGTCTTTCACTGGTGAGTATTCTCTTATGTAGAAAAATCTAAGCAAACATCCCTATCTTGGTAAGAACACTGTTGTTCCAACATAAATTATAAGTTGTTTGTGAATAGGATTGAACAAACATCTGATGAATTGCCTTATACCCTTCCTTGATAGAGTACTTTCTGTTCTTCGCAAGGCACCATATCAATTTATCCAAACCATTAGAGATAAAAATAATGTGGTTCTTGAGAATCAAAGAAAATTTTACCTTTTGACCTGGGGAGATTGGGAGTAGCACTGGATTCTTCCAAATGACACAATTTGAAGGCTTCTCAAGATCATCTATGTAATCATAAAGATGAGAACCCCATTGAACAATAAATATAGGGATCACATCTACTAGGGATTCCTCAAGATTAAGAGGGGGGAGATCACTCCATGAATCATGAAAAAAGTTGACATCTTTTCTATTATGTACTTGCCACGATAAATATCTAGTAATCACATTCCTAGAATCCATCATGAAGTTCCAAACTGCAGACCCTGATGGAGGATCAAGGATAGTAAATATGCATGATGGAGTAGGAGTTTCTAAATACCTTTTTTTGCATAATTTGACACCACAAATCATGTTCTTTTTCATAAATATTCCAAACCAACTTTCCCCCAAAGGTCTTATTCCTTTTTGAAAGATCATGTAGAACCCCGCCTGTAGATTTTCTTGGAGTCATTTTGTTGAGAGACACAAGCGGGATCTTTTTATCTTCTGAAAGATTACCTTTCTAAATAAAATTTTGAATAATTTTCTCAATATGAGAAACAATATATTTTGAGGCTTGAAGGATTGAAATGTAATACTTTGGAATTGTAGCCAAAACAATTTTGACAAGAAGGATTATGCCTGAGAGAGATAACCATCTAGCTTTCCACACAAAATTCTTCTTCTTAATCTGTCAATCATAGAATTCCAAAAAGAAGGTTTCCTTTATCCCATAAAGAAAGGGATACCCAAGTAAGATGATGGAAGAGAATCCATTGGAAATCCCAATGTCTGGATAATGTTGTTAGACACCATTTTAGAAGTATCGAATATGAATAATTTAGATTTTTGAGCATTGATTTTCTGCCCAGATTTGGAAGTATATATGTCCAACATTTTCTTAATATGCCTTACTTCTTGAATATTGGAACAACCAAATAAAAGTGTATCATTTGCAAACAAAGTGTGAGTGATAGAAATTGAGGTATTAGGGATGCATACCCCCTTCCAAAGACCCAGTCTCAACTGTTTATTGACCAATCTACTAAAATCTTCTACCATGATAATGAAGAGAAAAGGTGATAGTGGGCCACCTTTTCGAACTCCTTGAGTGGCTCGAAAAAAACTAGAAGGATTACCATTAACAATAACTGAAAAATATTCCCCAAAGAGGCAATTTTTGATCCATTTGCACCACTTATTCGAAAAGCCAAAATTTTTAAGCACTCTCAAACGAAAGGACTAACATACATTATCATATGCTTTCAACATGTATAATTTAGCTATGAAATTAGGGGACTATGAGGAGTTAATTGGGTGTAAAACTTCATTGGACACAAGCGCACCTTTCGATGTTTCCATACCAGGAACAAAACCTCCTTGGTGAAGAGATATTACTTTAGGTATCAAGGATTTTAACCAGGCATAGATAGGTTTTGTAAAAATATTGTACATTTTATTATGTAAGGAGATAGGCCTTAAATCTGCAAAAGATTGAGGGTTATTGGATTTGGGGATAAGAGCAAGATGGATTAAATTGAAGTTCTTGAGAATAAAAGATTTTTATCTTGACTCCTCCAAAGCCATTAAAAGGTCAAAGCTTAAAATGTCCCAACACTTTGAAAGAATAGTATGGTGAAATAGTCAGAGCCTGGAGACTTGTCAGGAGCCATGAAAACTACCACCTCTTGTAATTCAACAAGAGAGAAAGGTTGCATCAGTTAATCAATGTCATGTTGTGAAATTAGACAAGGGATGGAATCTAGCAATATCTCGACATTGGACTCCTCAGGAACAAAAGGAAGGGAGGGAGAAAGAATATTTTTATAGAAGAGTTCACCCTCTACTCTAATTTCTTTTTCATTAGCTAATTTTACCCCCAAATAAGAGGCATTTATATAAAATATAGTCGATGTAGCTTCCTTAATCTTTGCAGATTCCTAGAAGAACTTAGTATTTTTGTCCCCTTCTTTTAGCCATAGCTCCTTTGATTTTTGTCTCCAATGCTCCTCCTCTCTAGAGCACAATTTTTCTGAGTAACTTTGTAAATGCTTCTTCTTTGAGAAGGTGTCTGGATTAATCCCAGTAGAAAAGATAAGTTCATTGATGTCCTTTAATTCCTTCTCTACATTTGATTTCTCTGCAAAGATATTTTTGAATACTTCCCTATTACAGACTTTTATATTTACCTTTACAAATTGCATTTTCATATAAAGTTGAAACATTTTGTTCCCCCTACAGAAGGGAGCACTTACCCACCATTGACAAAGTAGAGCATGAAAGTGTGGGTGCTGAAACCACATTATTTCAAACTTAAAAGAAGGTCTATGATGAGAAGATTCATGTTTATCCAAGCACAATGAGATAGGAAAATGGTCTAATCCAAAGAATGATAGAATTTTATAGCTGAAAGTATATTTCTAAAGGATCCATTCATATGAAGTGAAAAACCTATCCAATCTACTTGCAATTTGAAGGGAAGTTCTCCAGTTTGTCCATGTAAATTGACCATTAGAAGGTGAAATATCAGAAAGGGTGTTATCAGACACAAAGGATCTAAAGTCTTAAATCACCTTAGTTGCAGTAGGATTTCCTCCATGTTTCTCATCCTGAGACAAGATGGCATCAAAATCACCTCGTAAGATGATTTTCTGAACTCCCTGTTGTTGGATCTGACAAGATAGAGTATTCCAAAGAGGATGTTTGTCTTGAGGAGCTATTGGACCATAGATATTAAAGAGAACAAAGGATAAATCAAAATTTTCAATAAGAATAAGATGCCAATTTGTCACTTGGTTCAAAGTTTTTGCTTTGATTGTCTTGGAATTCCACAAAGTCAGAATACCACCAGAAGCCCCTACTACATAGCCTACAATCATAGCTTTTTCTCTCTAGATGTGATTCCAATGTTTTTAATATAAGTAATTTTTGGGAGTTGTGAGGCTCAATATCAACTCCAACATTCAAATAGGGGGTTGTCATGACAACCTCCCACATAGAGATTGTGTACTCATGATGCTTTGTAACCAAATAAGAAAACATTACTAAAATATTACCTACATCTACTCATGTTGCACTTCACTCAACATACTAGTCCTATTACAACTTATACTAGGAGATCTCACTATTGCACAATTGAATTGATGCATCTCAAGCATGCTCTTGATATTTTTGGATCTTAAAATTGAAAAGAATGTTATTGAAAAACATAGAACTCATGAACATCATATTTCTTGAAAAGAGATACATGAAATTATATAAATTATAAATTAAAATTAGCATTAGTGGCGATGTTAACCTATAAGTGACAATCAAAGTAACTTCTAGATATGATGCTTTCATATCTAACTATATAGTAGTTATCGTACCAAAGGGTTCTAGGATCTCAAAAGGTTCCATAAAGTGAGATGCAAGTATAGAAGACACAAATTAATCAAGCTTATCAGTGGCCAATTTATTAGAAACACTCTCTCTGATACATGACTATTTTGATGTATATTTTTTGTCCTTTATAATTTTTCTAAAAATCCACTACATTTCTCAATTGCTAATCAATCTAAGTTTGGTCTTTCATATTTTCTAGTTCATTTGGATCCACAACTACCATGTCTGATCCTATTTGTTAAGCATGCAATACTTGCTTATGAACCTCCAATGAAGAAATGAGAAGTGTGTTTATGGGTAGTGTTATTATATGCAAACTCAATTAATGGTAAGTAAGTTCCTATCTTTATTATTGAATCCTATATTCCACATCAATAACAAGTACTCAAGAATCTAGTTCACTATCTTTTTGTTGATCAATCTTAAGGTGATGGGTTGATCTATAGCCCAATTTACTTCCCAATTCTGTGTAAGGTTTTCCAAAACCTTGACATTATCCAGGTATCTCAAATATGATCTTATCAAACTTACCTTTATTAAATATGATATTCTTTGGTACTCATGAAACTAAAAGATCTCCTAAACAAACCACCATTTCAAACCAACAAAGTACTTAATGTTCTTGAAATAATTTTGTTAGGATTAAGGCACCATTCATTATACAAATTTTTATGTACGTTTGTTATGTATCTCACAAACTCTTGGAAGGTATACATGGATGTCTGAATGTAATTAGAGAGAATGTTTGTAAATTATATTCTCTTATATTAGTGGTAATTACATTCATAAGGGAGATGGATCTCACTATAGTGGTGTTTATATTTAACTCTGGACCCACAAAAGATATATTCTCAATTTTGGCTAGTAGAAAAGAAAATGGAAAATGTTGTCATAAAGGATGAGGCTTACATGATTTGGTTGACTCCAAAATGAAGCATTGTACTTGAGGATCTATGAGTTTTTTAGAGAGTTATAGATCAAATATTTTTTTTTGGTTGTATTTTCTATTTGAGGATACATTGATTGAGCCATTTAAAAATATTGATTGTATTTACTATTGTTTAAAAACAATATATATATATATATTATTAAAACAATTTAAAAAAGTAAAAATGTATACATATATTATTAAAACAATTAAAAACAAAAAAAAAAATTTAAAAGAAAAAATCCTTTCGGCCCTACCTTGCTCGACTGAAAGACTTATTAGGCCCCCTTGTGCTCCAAATATTTTGGACTGTGCAAATGGGAGGATAAGTACAGTCTGTGAGTATATGTAGGGTCGAGTACTACTCAGCCAAGCCTACTTGGCCGAGTATACCCCACCACCCATCCTCGACGTAGGTGCCATGTGGCCCGATGCAGATTCTATCGAGTCCTACTCGATCGAGTAGGATTTGTTTTTCCCTCGCACTTAGCCTAAAGTACGATACAACACTATAGTTTCACCCCTATTGCTAATATGCCTATCAGCTAGGGTCTTTTGGAGGCAGTGGTAATAGGTGGCGAAGAGATCAATGATATTCAGAATGAATCACTGGAGGAAGCAGTTGACGTGCAGATGGATACAAATACTTCCCTAAGGCCCGTGGGAGAGTTAGTAGGTAGTGGAGGTATGGAAGTACAGGTGACCTCAAATTCTATCTTCTTGGAGACTTATGTCCGAAAGGATCTAATGAGTGGGAGAAAAGGTATAGGAACTTCCCCTATCTTAGGTATTCAACAAAAATGTTTTCAGAAGGGTACTTCGGAGAAGTCCCTTAAGGTGGGTAGGAAGAAAGACTAGGAGAAGGTTAAACTTGTTGGTGGGACTTTATCAGAATATAGTGTTGTGAAGACCATTGATTCTCTCTTCTCTCAGCCTCATAAATGATTATTCTCTCATGGAAAGTAAGGGGGTTGAATAACATCCCTAGACAAAAGGCTATCCAAGATTTGATTCGGTCTTATTCGCTTGATGTGGTTTTCATTTAGGAAACTAAGCTTTCTATTGATGGTATGCTCAACAAGCCTGCTAAAATTTGGTCAAGATGTCTTTGTCAATGTATTGGGGCTTAGGGTAGTTCAAGAGGCTTGGCTTTCTTATGGGATCCTTGCAAGCTTGTCCCACTTTGGTGGATCTCTAGCAAGTCCTCTATCTCCTTGGTGGCCACTTACTATGGGACTGGTGAGATTCCCCTTCTTACTAATGTGTATGCTCCAATTGATTATGTTGGAAAATCCACTCTGATTACATATAGGTGTTGTCTGCTCTCTTGCACCTTTGTTTCCATGGATTTTGGTAGGTAATTTTAATGTTGTATTATGTTTGGAAGAGAAATGGGGATGTATTTCCAGGTTGGACCCGTCTATGGGGCTATTGAGGAGTAACATTGAGATTTTGAGGATTGTGTACGTCCAACCTTCCAATGGTTTATTTACCTTGAATAATAGGAGATGTGGCGTTGAGGCTATATCAGAAAGATAAGATAGGTTCCTAGTTTCAAGATACTAGTTGGAGGATTGTTGGACTACCTATTTAGAGATTTTGGATTGGAGAGGCTCAGATCACTGGCCTAGCCTTTTGTCAGCCACTAAGTTTAGGAGGACTAAGAATCCCCTGTTTAAGTTTCAGCTTATGTGGTTGAGGGATTCTTCTCTTTAGGATCATATGCTTGAATGGTGGAGGGAAGGGAAGATGAATTTTGGTACTGCTATGTATTCCTTTGTCAAGCAGTTGCAACATTTTAAGTATAGGCTGAAAAAGTGGAACATGGTGAGCTTTGGTAATGTTTTCTCTGGAAAAAGGAATGATTAGTGCAGATGGTGGACATAATTACCCATCAAATTAGAGACCACGGGATGTCTGATGATTTATAGAGAGAAGAGGCTATTTATTTGAAAAAGCTAGAAGAATGGGAGCTTCGGGAGGAGATTTATTGGAAGCATAAATCTTGGATTGATTGTCTCCAGGAGGGGATAGAAACACAAGATTATCTCACAACTCAGTAAAGGACATAAGGCATGGTAGTACTCTCAATTCTCTCATTACTTCAGAAGGGACTCAGGTTTCCTCTCATAGGGAGATTGCCCAAGAAGCCATTAGATTCTTTGGGAATCTGTTCAAAGAATATTTTGTGTCTCCTTGTGCTGAAGAAAGATTGGTGCTTGATTGCATTCCTTCCATAGTTACTCTGGAAATGAATGAGGCTCTCACTAAACCTATTTCTCTTTTTGAGATTGAGGCAATGGTCTTCGGTATGAAGAAAGGAAAATATCCCAAGCCTGATGGTTTCCTTATAGACTTCTTTCAAGAATTTTGGGATATTGCCAAGCCAGATCTCTTGGAAGTTGTGCAAGAATCTTTTAGTAACAAGAAGATGCTTAAGGCCCTAAATGCCAATTTTCTTTCTCTCATTCCTAAGAAGGAAGGTGCTAATTCTCTCAACTCCTTTAGGCCCATTGCTCTGTGTAATGTGATCTACAAAATTATCACTAAATTGATTGCTGAAAGGCTGAAGCCTTGAATTAGTAGATTAATTTCTGAAGAGAAAGGTTTTTTGTTTTTGGGAGATAGATTTTGGATGTTGTCATTATTTCTACTGAAGCAGTACATTCCATGGTTGTTTCTAAGGAGAAGGCTATGTTTTTAAATATTGATATGGCAAAAGCCTATGATAAGGTCATATGGAGTTTTCAATAAAAGGTTCTCTTAGCTTTTGGATTTGGAAGTGAATGGATTAGTTGGGTTATGAGTTGCATCACCTCTTCTTCCTTTGTTGTTCTTATTAATGGTGAGCCAACTGATTTGTTTGATGCTACTAGAGGCCTGAGGCAAGGAGAACCTCTCTCACCCTTTCTATTTATCCTGATGGTTGAAGGTTTGGGAAGATTTCTCAAATCTCAAGTCAGGCAAGGTTTGACTCGGGGTTGGAGGTGGGGTCTTGGTATTCCTCCTTCCTCTCATCTTCAATTTGTGGATGATACTATGTTAATTGGGGCTGCTAGAATCAATGAAGAAACCAATTTCAGAAGATCTTTGGATATTTATGTGAAGGCCTCAGGACAACTAATAAATGAGGAAAATTTTCATATTCTATTCTTCAATACTCCTACTCCCATTTAGGCAAGGATTGCATGGATTTTGAGGTTTCAAATTGGTACCCTTCCTTTTGTTTACCTTGGAATTCCTCTTTCTATTCATAGATTACTAGGAGTTTATTGGCAATAAATTTTGGATAAGTTTCAAAGCAAGATGTATCACTAGACTAATAGGTGGCTCTCAACTGTTGGAGGAGTTACTCATTTAAAGTTGGTTGTTCAGGCACATCCTATTTACAGGTGCTTTGTGTAGTTAGCCCCCGTAAGGTTTATGAAGGAATTTGATGCCCTCTCTAGATAGTTCTTATGGAATGGAAATTTTCTTTCCTCCAAGTAGAGTTTGATTAAGTGGGATAATGTGTGCAAATCAAAACAAGAGGGTGGCCTTGGTTTGCGGAAAACTATCTTGAATGCTTGTGCTCTTACTGCTAAGACGTTTCGGAGATGGTGTGTAAATAAAGATCAAAGATGGGCAAGTATACTTAGGATTAAATATCTTGGTGATATCGAAGGGAAGGATGTCACCTAATGTAACTTGTACAGAAATGGGTCAATCATTTGGGACACCTTGAAGAGAGGAGATCATTTCAAGGGTGGGCTTTGGTGAGGTAGCTCGATGGAAGGAACCTCAGGAATGGCCTCCTGGGGGTTCTGTGGAAGAGAGGGAAGCTTTGGCTAAACTTATAGCTGGGAGATTGTGTAATTATCTTCGAGGTGCTAACACCCTTTGCTTGGGGCCCTAATCTGAAGGGAAAGTTTTTAGTGGCTTTTGGCTATCAAGAGCTGAAATGAATGTCCTTTGCCAAGGTGGATGTTCCCTGGAGGAAACAGGTTTGGAATAGGCTGGCTTTGCCGAACTGTAATTATTTATTTTATCTTGTGGTACATAATAGGTGTCTTACCTAGGAAAATCTTCAGAAGAGGGGCTTTCATGGGGCCTCTATATGTGTTTTATTCCATAAGAGTGAGGAGAATAACTCACACCTTTTCTTCCAGTGCTCCTTTGCGAGAGATATTTGGCATTGGTGGTGGGGGGTTTGGAAATAGGCTTGTGTTCATGCTAGCACTTTGGTGGAGCTTTGGAACAGACTTGGTAGACCTCCTACCAAGACTCCCTTTCTAGATGCAGCTTGGGACATTGGTCCAGGTTTTATTATCTGGTAGGTTTGGTTGGAAATGAACTATAGGATTTTCTAGGATAGGATGAAAATGGTGCAACAAGTGTGGCTAAAAGTTTTAAATATGATTCAGGAGATCCTAATGGAAAAGTGTGACCTTTCAGGAGATGTTGATCCAGGTGACATGCGGGTGGTTCAAAGTTTGAATATTTTAGGGACAAGCCTTCATGATGCCTTATGTAAGAAACTTTAGGTCAGGAGCAGAAATATTAAAATGAGGGCTTACTAGGAAGGTAAGTGGATCCCTCCTCCTTTTGGATATCTTAAGATTAATATTGATGGATATTCTAGAGGTAATCATGGTTATGTTGGGGCTGGTGGAATTGGAAGAGATAGTTCTAGTAATGTTGTTTTTCTCTTTTTTGTCTATAAGAGTTTCCAAACTAATAATTATATGGAGTCCCTTGCTATTCTGATGGCCCTTAAGAGGTTGTTCTCTTGGGTGGAGTAAGATTATCTGTGAGTCTAATTCCCAAGTTGTGGTTGATATGTTAATTCGTCAGCGAATGGAGGATGTAGAGTGACATTTGGTTGTGGTGGGTAGACAGATCCTTTCTTTGAGTGCTTCCTTTGAGATAGTTTCTTTTTGTTATGTTCCACATTAGTGGAATAGAGTTGCTAATAGTATAGCAAAGTGGGCCTCAGATCACCTAGATGGGTGAAGATTTTAAGACTGGGCTCATCTACCCTTGGAGTATGTTCATGTTGCTGAGGGTTTGGTCAAGGAAGATTTATTAGTTTAGTTGTTGTTTGGTTGGGGGATTTATGTCGAGTCCTCTTCTTCCTTTTGTTGGGTTGAGGCCTTTTTCTATATATTGCTCAAATTGATTTCATAAATTTTTACCCCTCTTTTTCAAAAAAAAAAAAAAAAGCCAAATTGAGTCTCTTCCATTGGAGATACAATATCTAGGTACTTACCCCAATAGGGTCTGTGAGGAGAAGTCTCTATTGGTGGACCTTCACAACTTGGTGTAGAAAGAAGAGCTTTAAATTGGAAGTAGAGATCTCGTATCAAATAGCTCAAGGAGGGTGATAGAAATACTTTGTTCTTCCATCAATCTACTTTTCATCATTGGAGTGGAAATAGAATCAAAATGTTAATAAGATCAGGTGGTGCTTGTCTTTTGGAGGAGGAAGATATTCTTAGGGAGAAGGGATAACTTGAAGAAACCCCCCTGGGTAAAGGTGTAAAATCGGGGTGAATCTTTCAATATTTTGGGGGAAAATATTAATTTTTTTGGCAATTTTCTTTTTTAATAGCGGAAAAATATTAAATTCAGCTGGCGAATTTTTCTCAATTGCGTAAGAATTGTATGCAAATTAAGGGAAATTTTTCTTTCTTTTAGGGAAAAAATATTAATTTTATTAGCAAATATTTTTCTTTTGCATGATTTTTTTTTTTAAATTAAGGAGAATATTTAATTATTTTTTGGGGAAAAATAATAGTTAATTTGGTGATTTTGTTCATACTGCATGAAAAATGTGAAAAAATTAAGGCGAATCATTTATTATTTTTGGGGGAAAATAATAATTACATTGGTAAATGTTTTTCAATCACATAAAAATTGTCGAAAAATTAAGGCTAATATTCCATTACTAATTGGAGAAACTAATATAGCAAAAACATCTCGTCTTAGCTGTACGTGTCCTTCATATCCTTATGAAATCTTATAGAAAGCCGCTTTTGGGCACGTATGAAATATTTATAGAGGATTCTCTGCTATCCTTTTGCATAAAAAACTCAAAACACTGTGTGTGTCAGAGGAAGAAAAATATGGAGGATAGAACATATTTAATATTCAATGAGAAGCTACCAGTATTGATTTGTGTTGAGGTTTGTGAGTCATGTATAGGTGTTAGGACTATTGGAATGAAATATTTCTTGTGGAACGAGAGTAAAGTACATCTCACATAGATTAATATAGTATGTGGAATAATCTAAAGTATAGATCCAACAGTCAATTGCCGTCACTTCGCAAATCGAGAAATAGGGTCATTATTTGCATGGTAAATTTTAGAATGTAGAAAATAGAAGTTATATCATTCACATGCTGTATTTTAGAATGTAGAAGATAGACATTTTATTGAGATAAGTTTTTAAGAAGTGTTGTTGTTTTTCTTGCAGAGATTTTAAAATGAAGTACATAGAAGGTGCAACTGAATTCTAGCATAAGGAGATATTGCTGAAGGTTTGCAGAGGCCATGAAGTAAAGAAAATTGATGACTTACCTTATAGCTAAAGGGTTATTAAAATATCCAAAGAAAACCAGAGGTTTATTAAAAGGCTCGAGTGCAACTATAGGCATCAACTATAGTTGCAAATAATTTTGATCTCTCTGGAAATTGCCATGTCCCCCTTATAATGGGTATAATGTAGAAAGAAAGCTGGGTGAAGACACAGGAGATGCGGTTTTGGAGCCAAACATCCCTTCTTGACCAAAACTCTCAAATGTTTTCCCTACCAAGAAATGCAATGAGAATATTGTATCCTGGTATTCTCTGTATCAATAACCACAAATGTGTGATAGTAGCACGGCTCATAGGGTAGTTCACATTCATGGAAGCTTTCTATGTCTCTAAACCAAAGCTTTCATGAATCTTGGCCTAGAGATTTTACGATATTGCAATACATGTTACACATTCTTGTAAAATGCTAGTATCTTGTTGCATTCCTTATGACTATAAAAGGGAATATCAAGACCATAAAGAAGGATTTTGTAGTTTTCTCATCTCTGGGGAGAATAGAACTAGAAACGGGGCTTTGTCTTGTTGAGTGTGCAGGATGGTTTCGTGGTGAAAGAATGTACACTTTCTTTCAGTAGTTTTTAAATTAGTTCAAGAATTGACTACTATATTTATTATTCATGCTAACATTCTCTTCATTTGTACTTTCAAATATTACATGAATGGTGAATCATAATATTAAAGATATTTTGATTTGTCTTGGAAATTTCATTGTCAATGTTTGACTATGTAGTGTGTGTTGGCATATGTGTAGAGCTTGATGATATGATCACATTGCATGTTATCATTGATGTCAATATGTTGAAGTATGAACTGGTATACTTAAATAAGAAAAATGGCAAAGAACCGGTATGATGATGTGAACTAATATATGTAAAAAAGTGAAGCGGTATGTTTTTTCAAAGTGAACCGGTATGTTGGTAGTGAACTGGTATGTAAGTTGGAATGTGAACCAGTATATGGAAAGTTTTGTATTGGGGTTTCATTTGGTATGACTACCAGTTGGTAGTCTCAGCTTCAAGGTTTTCGGTTGATGCATTTCAAGTTTGTGTGATTCGACAGATGATATTTTGTGATGGGTTAGCATTGAAATGAAGATCAGATCGTGTTGCCACATCAGCCTTATGCACGTGAAGGATTTCCTTGAGAATCTTGCATGGAGATTGATCCTATCTACCTTGGGATTGTGTGAAGTCTGTGTAAACGATGGAGCATGTGATGGGTTATCAGCTTCCAGAAGCGGCATAGAATGAACAATGGAGAATGTCTTGAGATTTGTTCAAGACTATTTTATTCAATGCAATGTGTTTGAACGGTCGGGATTGGATCAATTGTATTGATAACCTAAATGTTTAGGGTTTAGGGTTTATGCTACCAACCTATCTGTTTCCTATAAGGTAGATGATGATTTGCATTGTGAAGTTGTTGGAAAATGTTATGTGTGTATCTAAGTGAAGAGATACTTGATTCTTGCTAGACCGAAGAAGTGTGTTGATACCTGCAGAGTGTGATTGCAGAAGTAAAAGAACTAAAATGGATTTGTCTTGGCATTAAGTGTTGTTATCAGATCAGTGTATTACCTGATGACTTCTAACCATTTTAGCAGTTGGAAAATCCCTTAACCCAGTAGCTTTAATAGGCTTTGTGTAAATCCTTTAACAGGGTGACTCAATTCAATGAGTTCTTCAAATCCTCTTGTGAGGTAACCTTTAATAGGGTCCTAACCTTTAACCAAGTATTTAGCCATCCCTCAACCGGGTGATCCCTAGTAGGATCAGTTTCTAGCAGAACCTATTGTAAATTCCTTAATTGGATTAGGCTCCTAATAGAGCGGACTTTAGAAGAGTTCAAAGAACAACTTGTGGGTATTCATCCCCACTATGGTTTCTCCCAGTTGGGTTTCCACGTGAAAAATCAGTGTGTCGTGTGTGATGATTTTTCATGTGATGATTAGTATTTTTTGTTAAGTGGTAATGCATGTTGATCTAGTGGTCTTTATATTTATGATGTATTACTTGCTTATGCATATGGGTGAAGTGGAAAGGAGAGATTAGGTTTTGAGAAGATCTAAGTATTAGCGGTTTGTGTGTTTCACAATCTCACTGTGTTTTACCAGTAGTGCCCTGTTTTAGATCGGTGATCCTGTCTATCAGTTAGTGTAGTCTTTGCAGTCAAAGTGGTTTAAGGAATTTTTTGTCTATACTGATTCACCCCCCCCTCTCAGTATCTGTTGAATACTTACTATTCATCATTATTCATCAATGTGAATGTGGTTTTCCTTCAAGGAAGGAATTACATTTTATTGAAAGTTATTATAAATCATGATTAATGTAATGGATCTATAAGAATAATTTGTGCAACTACACATGAGGTTGTCTTAACACTACGTATTAATGCTCAAGTGACTCACTATTATGAAATTATCTGCTGCTTGGGTTTGGATTCTTGATCTGATATTCAACTCTAAGATCTATTTCAGAAATACATCAAAATCAAAGTGCAATTTCCTTTGTTTTAGAAATACATTAAAATCAAAGTCCAATTAAATGTATAATAATTAAGGTGCATCTTTCATTTTTTTTTTGGAAAATGACCCATATAGAAAGTGTATTGCATATCCATTGGAATTAGAAACATAATTTTTAGCACATATGAAATCTTTACCTCAAATTCTAAGCTATCGTTTCTCATATAAAACTCTCCTCCTGTCAAAGGACTTTATGGTTATCATTTTGATGAAGACTTGCATGGGTATGGATGTTAGCTTGTTCTTGAAGAAAATATTGAATTGGAGGTTAAATGATTATAGCAGACTGATGAGTTTTGATCCTTTGATTAGGTGGAATGAGCAATTGCATTCCAACATTGAGAGTTTTGATTCTTTAGAAAGGCAAAAGGGTGAAAAGGAATATTTAGAACTTCTAAATTTAGAGCTTTGAGGTTTTTTATTAATTGGTAGCAGTTGAGTTGAGCAAGGAGCATTATTAATATTTCCCTCTACACTTGTTCAAGAACAATATCAAAAATAGAATGCCTGTATGTAGATGTTTTCTATGTGTTCATAACATATAGGTTTGATGACACCAGGTGGAGAATATTTCAAGAAGGTTTTGTTTATTGCAGCACAACAGATTACTTTGTAGCTAAAGGGATTTTCAAAGGCCATTTACAACTGCAGATGGCCTTTCCTTGACTACCTATATTCGCCCCCTCATCTCCTAAAGCCAAAGAGCGAGAGGGAGTAGGGAGGAGAACAATGAGGATGGGGAAGAGTTAGCTCTAGCAAAGATCCTATTTAGTTAAAATTGATAGCTAAGGTTGGACCCCTATTTTGATTACAATACCCATCTCTGGAGCTCATCTAGTAGTTTTTGTGGAGCTCTTCCATCCATAAAATTGTTGGCATATGTGCAGAGCATGATGACATGATGATATTGTATGTTGTCATTGATGTCAATATGTTGAAGTATGAACTGGGATGTTGTAGTAAGCAAATTGGCAAGAGAACCGATATCATGATGTAAACCGGTATTTGTGGAAAAAGTGAAGCGTTATGTTTGTTCAAGGTGAACCGGTATGTTGGAATGAGAAACAGTAATTGGAAGTTTTGTATTGGGGTTTCACTTGGCATGCCTACCGGTTGGCAGTCTCAACTTCAGGGTTTCTGGTTGATGCATTCCAAGATTGTGCGATTCAACTGATGACATCTTGTGATGAGTTAGCATTGTAATGAAGACTAGATAAGTGTTGCCACATCAACCTTGTGCACGTGAAGGATTTCCTTGAGGATCTTGCACGGAGATTGTTCCTATCTACCTTGAGAATGTGCGAAGTCCCTATAAACAGTGGAGAGCGCATGATGAGTTATCAACTTCCTGAAGTGGCAAAGAATGAATGATGGAGAACGTCTTAAGATCTATTCAAGGCTGTTATATTCAATGTAGTGTGATTAATGGTCAGGATTGAACTGACTGGATTACAAAACCTAAATGTTTAGGGTTTAGGGTTTATGCTACCAACCCATCTGTTTCCTATAAGGTCAATGATGTTTTTCATTTTGAAGTTGTTGGCTAATGGTGTGTGTATCCCAGTGGGTGATACTTGATTCTTGCCAGACTGAAGAAGTGTGTTGACACCTACAGAGTGTGATGGCAGAAGAAAAGGAGCTAAAGTGGATCTGCCTTGGCATTGAGTGATGTTATTAGATCAGTGTATTACCTGTTGACTTCTAACCATTTCAGTAGTTGGAAAATCCCTTAACCGGGTAGCTTTAACAGGCTTTTGTGCAAATCCTTTAACAGGGTGACTCAATTCAATGAGTTCTTCAAATCCTCATGTGAGGTAACCTTTGATAGGGTTCTAACCTTTAACCGAGTATTTAGCCATCCCTTAACTGGGTGATCCCTAGTAGGATCGGTTCCTAGCAGAACCTATTGTAAAAGTCTCTAACCAGACTAGGCTCCTAACAAAGCGGACTTCTAAAGAGTTCAAGAATAGCTTGTGGGTATTTATTCCCACCGTGGTTTTTCCCAGTTGGGTTTCCATGTGAAAAATCAGTGTGTCATGTGTGATGCCTTTCATATGATGGTTTAGTGTTTTATGTCAAACTGGTAAAATATGTTGAACTAGCATTCATTATATTTTTTATGATAGATTACTTATTTATGCATAAGGGTGAAGTGGAAATGAGGTATTAGATTGTGTGGAAAGCTGAGGTTTACTGGTTTATGTGTTTCACATTCTTACTGTGTTTTACCGGTAGTAGTCTGATTTAGACCAGTGTTAGTGCTTGCTAGTCAGAGTGCAGTGTTTGCAGTCAAACCGGTTCACGGAAAGTGTTTTTTCCTATACTAATTTGCCCCCCCTCTCAGTACCGGTTTGGTACTAACTGTTCATCATTTATTCATCAATTAGTATCAGAGCATCTTCGAGGTCCTTAGTGTTGTAAGCTTAATTGCTTGAGGAAAAGATCCTACTCTAATGATGAAGAGGGAAGGTTGAAAGTTCAACAAAGATAAATTTAAAATACGGAAGGACAGAATGAAGATATACATTAGAAGCATGGGTGCTCAACACTGGATTTGTGTTGAGAATTCTTATGTTATCCCTACCGGTACTATCATCGATGATCAAAAGAGAGATTTAGGAGAATGGACAATTCATGGAAGCCCTAATCAGTAGTCTATCTGACATTGAGTTTATTGCTATTGAGGATAAAGACAATCCGAAAGAAGTATGGGATGCTCTTGAGAATATCTATGGTGGTAATGAGCATGTGAAATGAGCTAAGGTAGAAAGCCTTAGGGGAAAGTTTGAAGACATGGGGATGGTTGAAGGAGAGACCATCCAACAATATGGAATAAGAATCAAAACTGTTGTTGGAGACATCAAGAGTGCAGGTGGTAAAATAGATGATTCCACTGTTGTTAGCAAAGTCTTGATATCCTTATTATCAGTCTATGCAATAAGGGTTGTTTCTATTTAGGAGTTGAGGTCTATAGACAAGACAAAGGTATCCCTAGACTCCATCATTGCAAATTTGACTGCATATGAGCTAAATAATTATGATGGCAGTATTCAAAAGACTGAATCAGCCTTTAGAGCATCTGCTGCACCATCTAGAAAGGGTAAAGAAGCTAGTACTAGTTGTGAACCAAGACAAAGAAGAGAAATGGATGATGAGGAGATCCTGATGGAATTTGAAGCTCTTCTTGCCAAGAGACTTCCTAAGGGAACTGGTAAATACAGAAGTAAGCTTCCCTTGAAATGCTTCTCTTGCAATAGGATAGGACACATTGTTGTAAACTATCCTAATGGTGATAATAAGGACAACCTGGAGAAGTTCAAGAAGTTCAAAGGAGGAAATAGGAGAAACTATTTTGTAGCAGTTGATGAAGGTGTCACTGATGAGGAATCAAAAGACAAAGAAAGTGAAGACATTGTGTTTGTAGCAGTTAAGGAAGATCTATCAGACAAGAAGGCTCTTATCTCCCGCTTTGATAACTCCAATGAGTGGATTATTGAAAGTGGTTATTCTCACCATATGACTGGCGAGCAGAGTAAGTTTCTATCTCTGGAAGAGTATGATGGTGGTGTGGTCCGTTTTGGTAATGATGCACCATGTATGGTAAAAGCTAGAGGGTACATCTCTCTGAATGGAAAAAGAAGTGCTGATAATGTGTATTGGGTAGAAGGTCTCAGACACAACCTTTTGAGTGTTGCCCAGCTGAATGATAATGGAATCACTCTAGAATTTAAAGATGGAGTATGCAAAATCAAAGGAAAGAATGGTGAACTGATGGCCACCACTATGCAGACCAAAGGTAACTTATTTCAGGTGAATGCAAATATCAGTACATGTCTAATGGCTAAGTTTGATGATAGCTAGATATGGCATAGGAGACTTTGCCATGTAAACTTAGATAACATTGTGAAGGCCAGTAAGATCAATGCAGTTAGAGGGTTGCCTGTGCTGAGCAAATCAGAGAATCCTTTGTGTAGAAAGTGTCAACTAGGGAAAATGTCTTCCTCAACCTTCAAAGGTAAATCTTTCAATATAGATAATTTACTTGATCTTGTGCATACTGATTTGTGTGGTCCTATAAAAACTAGGAGTGTGCAAGGAGATAGGCATTTTCTAATTCTTACTGATGATTGCTCAAGAATGATATGGGTCACATTATTGAAGGATAAATCTGAAGCCTTTGGAAAGTTCAAAGCCTTCAGAGCACTGGTTGAAAAAGAAAGTGGTAAGAAGATTAAGTGCCTAAGAACTGATTAAGGAGGAGAATTCACTTCCCATGAATTCAAAAAGTACTGTGAAGAGAAAGACATCAATAGGCAACCATCTTCCCCCCGGACTTCACACCAGAATGGCCTAGCAGAGAGAAACAACCAGACTATAGTTGAAGTGGCCAGAACAATTTTGATCCAAGGAAAAGTTGCTCACACCTTTTGGAGAGAAGCAGTGAGCACTACAGTCTACACTATGAACTGGGTACTCATCAAGAAAGGTAAGGTTAAAACTCCTTATGAGTATTGGACCGGTAAGACACTAGTGGTAAGCTACTTTAGAGTGTTTGGTAGCAAATATTATATCAAGAGGAGTGAACATCAGAGCAAGTTTGATGCAAAATGTGATGAAAGAATATTCCTCAGATATTCCACCAAGAGTAAAACTCTTAAGTGTTTCAAGAATAGGACTCAAAGAATTATTGAAAGTATCAATATTAGAGTTGATGAAACATCCGAGAAACCTGAGGAAACTAGCAGTGAGCAAGTAAGAGAGGAACTGGTAGTAACCTTCAGGGAACCAGTTGCAAAACAGCCTAGCACTAGTAACAATGCTCCTACACTGGTAGATGTCGATGCTGATGAAGATGAGGATGAAGAAGAAAAGCAAGAGGAGACAACTAAGATCATTCCTAGATATGTAAAGCTGAATCATGATCCAACGCAGTTCATAGGAGATAAGGATGCAGGAATTATTACAAGAAGAAAGGTCAGAGAAAATTCTTGCATGATCTTTGAATTTGAGCCTAAAACATTTAAAGAGGCACATAAAGATGAAGATTGGATCAAGAAAATGGAAGAGGAACTTGACTAGATAGAAAAGAATGGTACATGGTCTTTGGTACCCAGACCTGAGCATAAGTTGAATGAAGATGCCTCAGTGGTTAGAAACAAAGCCAGACTGGTGTGTAAAGGATATGCTCAAGAAGAAGGAGAAGACTATGGAGAAACCTTTTCTCCAGTAGCCAGATTGGAAGGATTTCTTATGCTTCTTGCATATGCAACCTTCAAGGGATTCAAAGTATATCAAATGGATGTAAAATTTGCATTCCTAAATTGAATACTTGAAGAGGAGGTGTATATAGAGCAACCAGATGGGTTTTCCCTATCAGAAGACAGTGACATGGTGTGTAGACTACATAAAGCCTTGTATGGACTAAAGCAGGCACCTAGAGCATGGTATGAACACTTGCACTCCCATCTTGTGAAGATTGGATTTGAAAGAACAAGTAAAGATAGCAATATATACTTGAAATCAAAAGGAGATTAGATTCTGATCTGTGAAGTATTTGTTGATGACATAATTTTTGGTGGAGATGACAAGATGAGTCATGACTTTGCAGATGAGATAAAGAAGGAATTTGAGATGTCACTTATAGGGGAGATTAAGTTCTTCATTGGACTACAAATTCAACAACTGAAAGATGGAATCTTTATCACTCAGTCCAAGTATGTCAAAGAGGTGTTGAAGACCTTTGGCATGGAAGACAACAAACCAGTTGGTACACCGATGGTGACCAATTGTAAATTATCAAAAGAGCATAACTCAATGTTGGTAAATGACAAGGAATATCGATCAATGATTAGTAAATTGCACTATGTAGTACATAGCAGACTAGACACTGCACATGTAGTGGGCATTACTGCATGATTCCAAAAAAGCCCAAGAGAATCCCATTTGGTAGCAGTCAAGCGGATTCTTAGATATCTGAAGGGAAATATTGACTATGGATTATAGTATCCATACAGTAATGATTTCAACCTAAAAGTGTTTACAAATGTTGATTGGGCTGGTAATGTAGACAACCGAAAGAGCACAACCAGTGGTGCATTATTTTTTGGTGGTAGACTAGTCTCATGGATGAGTAAGAAGCAGAGTTGCATCTCTTAGTCTACAGCAGAAGCGGAGTATGTTGCAGTATTTATGAACTGCACCTAGACAATTTGGATGAAGCATGTATTAAATGGCTTCAAAGTTCTTGTATCTAAACCAGTAAGTATATTTTGTGACAACACAAGTGCAATTAACATCTCCAAGAATCCAGTTTTACATGCTAGAACCAAGCACTTCGAGCTCAAGTATCATTTCTTGAGGGAGAAGGTTCAGAACAAAGAGGTTGTATTGGAACATGTTTCCAGTAAGGAGTAGTTAGCAAACATATTCACCAAACCTCTACCGAAGGCTACATTTACCTATATAAGAGGTGAATTAGGGGTGCTTCCCCTTCAAGAGGTGAACTAAAGGTGTGTGCTCCACATTAGTTAGGTCTTACATTGATATATATTTTTTAGGATTGGTGTGTTGAAGGATGCTACTCCTTAGGGGGAGCAACATAGTGGAACATAGATGAATATGCCTCCACTTTGGCATTGTTGTCAAAGGGAGAGAAGATGTGAAGCGGAGATGATATCTGCAGCATTGAGGAGAAGATGTGAAGCAAAAGCAGAAAGATATCTTTGTATATTACCATCAATGCCAAAGGGGAAGATTGTTGGCATATGTGTAGAGCATGATGACATGATGATATTGTATGTTGTCATTGATGTCAATATGCTGAAGGGTAAGTGCAAGAAGTTGTGTCCACTTTTTGGCCAAAAAGTGGAAGTTTTTTCCCTTTTTTTTTTATTTCATCTCGTTTGACCTAAATATTTGAGGCACTTAAAGGATGATTCTTGAAAAAATTCAGTACTAGAAAATGTAGTGCTCGAAGTCTACTTTCCAAATATGTAATTTTTTCAATACCCAAATATTAAAAAGGAAGTTTGAATAGGCATTAGTAAAACCTATAGTTTAAAAGTCACTTTTTAGGACCATACCATGCCCATGTACGACAAGCAAAATTTGACCTAAATGAAACTATTTTTCTTTATCCTTTTGGGAAAAGAACTATAACTCACTCATCTTTGATGAGGATATTTTTTTGTAATATTTTTCCATATATTTTTTTTTTGTTAGTTTTTATTTGGGCTTAATCACTATTTTGAAAAATCCGCATGTACGGAAAGCATAATTTGACGTAAAATTAACATTTTTTAATTTTATTTTATTTTAAACTATATAGATTTGTCTGTAGTTTGATGCCATATAATTTTTTTTTCAAAAAACTTAAAGACAAAAAAGTTATTAAAATTTTAAAAAATTATGTTATTTCAAGTTTATGGCTCTCTTTCATTAGAAATTATTTTAAAATTAAAAATATTAATCCATTCTCCTAATAAATTATATATTTGGAATCTAGATAGTGTGTACTATAATGGGTTTTTGTTGTTTAAAATAATTCTAAAAATTAGGTGTTCAGATATATTTTTGAAGTCATTTTTTTAATGAAGCTTGATTTAGGCTTGAAGTTGTAGGTCAAACCAGTTCCGAGCCTTAGGTTCGGTTTTCCGAACCATTTACCAAGCCTATTTCCGAACCTAAAAGTGGGCCCCAAAAAAAACTTTTTACAAATGGGATCCCGTTCTCAACACAGGATCTCGTTCTCAACACGAGATCCTGTGTTGAAAACGGGATCCCATTCTATTTTGCAAATTATTTTTTAAAAAAAGCAAATGGGATCCCGTTTGCTTTTACCATTATTTTTTTTTTTTTGAATTGTATAAATATATGATTGTTTAACATAAAAAAACATGTCAATTCAAATGTGCGAGTTTTTAAATGATATATTATGATCTAGTTGTCCTTTGGATGCTTTTTGGTTGCAATTTTAGATCCATTTTTTGAAGGTGGCATTTCTTGCATAAGTTTTTAGTCATGGGGTCTAAACAACATCAGAAGAAGAAACAAAGGAGGAAATTGACCATTGAGGAAATTCAAGAAGAACTAGAGAAGGAGGCCAAACGTCAAAGGGATAGAAGAATGATGATTCGACAAATGAATAATCCTGATGCTTCTGGATCCACAACAATGGAAGAGACAAACATTCAAGATGATGCCTTGGGGGATCAGATGAACGTAGATGATGCAATTATGGATGATGATGATGATGCAAATGAAAAAATTATGAAGAATATTCTAAGTACAACATTCTCAAATCTAGGTACATCTTCAAATCCTTCTCTGCAAGACATGGATAATGTGATTATAGGTGATCTTCATATTGCTGATTTAGTAGAATCTGGATATACCAATGTTGAGATTGATAGAATTTTCCATGAAAATGAAAACCTTCATGTTGGTAGAGATGAAATTATTTTGAATGTTGAAACTGAAAATCCTTTTGAACATGGTGAAAATGAAAATCCTCCAATTGTTGAAGATCGGGGAAACTTTTTTATAAAAATTGAAAAAAATATTTTGGATAATGTTCCTGGTAAGATTTCTTGGAGACAGATAAGAACATATGCCAATAGAATATACAAAGAATTTTTTTATCAAAAAAAACTTGCAATTTAATGTCAACTTATGATGCAATTGATGAGAATGTGGAAAATGAGAAAAGTGATGAAAAAAATAGGCATCTATGTGAAAGCATCAAAAAAAGATGAATTTGTTAAGCATGTTATATCTACTGTTGCAAGTGCCATTGAATCTATTGGTACAACGAGTCGATCTAAAGATTAGAATGCAATGCGACGAGCTATAACAACTACCATAGTGAATAAAGGAACCTTGAATAAAAGGATGGTAGGCAACATTAGTGGAATTTTAAAGATGCATCCTAAAACATTGGCTAGAGCAGCTAAAAGAAGAGAAAGTATTGAAAGTGATCCAATCAACCAAAGTTGGATTTTTAGTGGTAGACTTTGCAAGTCAGATATGAAATTGAATATTGAAGTGAAATCTTTGGTTGAAAATTTTTGGCATGATAATACAAGGGCATCATCTAATGCTAGAGATGTTCTAAAGTTGAGAGTGGGGTGTAAAATTCGTGACCCTCATCCAAAACACCTATTAGACACAACTCAAACTGAATTTTATAGAAAATTTTTTGATGAAGTTTTGTTACCTGGAAATATCACTATAAGTCAAAGATCATTTAAAAAATGCAAGCCCTGGTATGTTAAAATTAACAAGAAAAGAGTCTCTTGTTGTAAAACACACGTGCAATTTCATTACTATTATGATGTTTTTTGATACATACGTTGTGTTTTGCATAGTAACATGCTTATCCAGGAATGTGGTATTGATATGCCACTTGAATCAATCAAAGAATTTGTAGCAAGTTTATTTTGTCAAAGAACCAATGGACAATTATTTTATTTACACTCGTGTATTTCTAGACAATGTTCTAGTTGTGGCAATTTTTCATCACTAGTAGAATGTATGCATGAGGTAGTGAAACTGATTTTGGATAACAACTAGTGGATGTTAGATGATTTAAGAATGTTGAGTATCCCTTAGAGGATGGGAAAACAGGAAAGCATGTTGATTTAATCATAGAGAAGGTTAGTGTACATGCATTCATGTCAGAATTTAAAAGTAAGATTGTACCAAAATATGTGACACACTCTCAACATGCTAGATGGCTTGATTCTCAATTTAGCACATGTAGAAATCATTTCCAGTTGGAAGTATACTATCAGTGGTGGACTTTGTAGAAAACTATACTCTTAAGCCACAAGAGGAAATTCAATCTCAATATTACAATTCCACTCAAGTTGCTATTTTTGTTCATATTGTTTATAGACACATAGATGATAGCACAGAGGATGATAGAAAAATCCTAAGGGAGTACCATTTCTATGTGAGTGATAATAGGATGCACTCATCAGAGTTTGTTCAATATTGTTTCAACATATTCCATATAAATATAAGAGAAAGAGGAATCCAGATGACAAAACATCTTATATGGTCAAATAATTGTACTGGACAATTCAAGAATGCTCGAATGTTTTATTGGTTAACCAGGGCTCACAAGGAATACAATATCCAACATATATGGAGTTTTTTTGAAGTTGGACATGGTAAAGGAGAACATGATGGAGCTAGTGCATGTGTTAAAAGAATTTTTGCTAGAGAGCAATTAAAATTTGAAGATAATGTAAAATTTAAAGATGCACGTGCAATTGTAGATTGGTGCAACACAACCTTATCTACTGGATGCGTGAACTCTACAATTCAACGATTCTTTTGGTTAGCTGAAGAGGAAAACATTGTGCCAAAACTTGATTGTGAGACAATTAGCGAATTAGTGAAATGGCATTCATTTAAGAGTTCAAATGCAAGCACATGGACTATATGGATAAGGTAACTTGCATGTTTTTGTCAGTTTTGTATTTTAGGTGATTCTGATGTATGTGAGAATACTAAATGGGTTGAAGATTGGAATCAAAGATTGTTGACTCCTACTCAAGCACAAGATCATGTTAACACAACTAAAGATAATGATGAACTATTTGCATCAGATGATTATTACCATGTTTCAGACCTTGTACAAAAAGGTAATCATTTTTTATTATTTTGTTGGCCATTTAATAAAATGAGTTTCAAACTTTTTTATATTTGGTGTAAATTAAAAATGGCATTTTTTTAATTCTAAATTGTGATAATTTATTAATTTTTTGTTTTTCTAGGACATGTGTATGTCGTTGTTGCACTTGAGGACAATGAAGAGGAAACAAAATATTGGTTGGCTCAATGTGTTGAGACTAAACACAAACTAGTTAATCCTCAAGAAGATGACGATGATTTTCATTATCCAACTGGTTTAGTGGTAGTTGTTGGAACTTGGCTAAGGAAATATTTGACAAGGAAGAATGGTTTGCCTACTTTTGAAGATTATGAAACACATAAGAAGATAATACACTACACGCATTTGATTGTTGCAACAAATATACAACTAGTGAGATATCGCGGCAGACCTAGTAATAAAAAGTTGTGAACAATTTCAATGGAAGATCACGAGACAATTATAGATGCTTTGGAAAAAAGAGAGGATGCAGATGGTACAATGGAATAAGTATTTAAATAAAGAGGTATGTATATATGTGTTAAATGTATGTGTGTATATATTGTGTACATGTATAATTTCTTTTTATTACATACCATTTGATCATATAGATGGTTTAAATATTATTGTTTGATATATATAGGTCCATCCCCTTATTGAGAGCTCTTACACAATTGTGTTTCATGTAATGGAATAAGTATTTAATATATAGAGGTACGTATACTTGTTTTAAAATTATTTATGTCTTTTGAAATGATTATACTTGCTTTAAAATTATACTTAAAATGATCCTCTTTTAAGGCACATGTCCTATTTCTAGTTTGATCCCCTTAAGCCACATGTCCCAATTGTACACCCATGCACTTAAGCTGAGTCATGTCCTAATAAATTAATCTCCTCTTAAGCCACATGTCCCAATCATACACCCATCCCCTTAAGCCGAGTCATGTCCTATTTCTAGTTTGATCCCCTTAAGCCACATGTCCCAATTGTACACCCATGCCCTTAAGCCGAGTCATGTCCTAATCAATTAATCTCCCCTTAAGCCATGTCCTATAATTTAGTTCAAATGATCCTCTTTTAACGCACATGTCCTATTTCTAGTTTGATCCCCTTAAGCCACATGTCCCAGTTGTACACCCATACCCTTAAGTTGAGTCATGTCCTAATCAGTTTGATAACTCAATGATGAACAAATAGTACCAAACCGGTACTGAGAGGGGGGGGTGAATCAGTATAGACAAAAGCCTCTGTCTTAAACTGGTTTGACAACAGACACTCCAAATGACTAGCAAACAGTGATACCGGTTTGAAACAGAGTGCAACCAGTAAAGCTAAGAGTGACTGAGACAAGCATTAACTGGTTAATCACTTAGCTTTCCACTCAACTCAAAACTACACTACCATTTCTCCCTTATGCATGAACAGGTAATCTATCATCAAAACATAATAACAGCTAGTTCAACATGTTTTATTGACAAGCATAAAACACAGAACCATCACATGCTTGACAGACAATAACAAAGCATCACAAGATAAAGACATCACACATGACACACATATTTTTTCACATGGAAACCCAATTGGGAAAAACAACGATGGGGATGAATACCCACAAGCTATTTTTGAACTCTTTAGAAGTCCACTCTGTTAAGAGCCTTGTCCGATTAGAGACATCACAATAGGTTCTGCTAGGAATCGATCATGTTAGGGATCACCTGGTTAAGGGATGGCTAGAATACCCGATTAAGGGTTAAACCTTGTTAAAGGTTACCTTGTTAGAGGATTTCAAGAACTCAATAGCTAAAGGATTTCACTAACTCAATAGCTTCGAGTTACCCTATTAAAGGATTTACAGCAAGTCAGTTAAAGTTACCCTATTAAGGGATTTCACAATTGTTGAAGTGGTTAAAGATCAATAGGTATAACAATGATCTGATGATAGCACTCAATGCCAATGCAGATCTGCTTAAGCTCCTCTTCACCTTCTGCACTTACACTCAATAGGTATCACTTCTCTCCTCTAGTCTGGCAAGAATTGTGTATCCTTTCTCTTGGATACACACACACAACTTTTGCCAACAACTTTAGGAAGAAACACAACATCGACCTTATAGGAAATAGATAGGTTGATAGCATAAACCCTAAACCATGAGCCTGTTAGGTTAAGGAATTCAAACGGTTCAATCCTGACCATTGAGCATACTGTATTAAATGCAATAGTTCTTGATCCATTCTCAAGACATTCTCCATCATCCATTTTCCACCGATTTCATGGTAGCTAATAACCCATCACTCGTTATCACCATTTACAAACTTTGCACATTCCGGAGGTAGATAGGGATAGTCTTCTTCATGCAAGATCCTTCACCTGCACGAGGCTTACGTGGCAACATAATCTGTTCTTCGTTACCATGCTAACTCATCACACAAAGATCACCGATTGAGTCACATAGGCTTGAGGCACTTCAACTAGAAACCCTGACACTACCAACTGGTAGTCACACAAGGGTTCCATGTACTAGTTCCCATAACAACATGCCAGTTCACCTTGACATGTCGGTTCACCATGAACAAATATACTGCTTCACTTTGGCATACATACCAGTTCTCACATATGCCGGTTCCATTTTCTCACATATGCCGGTTCACTTCATATCACATATTGATATCAATGACAACATATAGTATCATTATGTATCATTATGTCCTCATACCGGTTCTCATAATGCCAACAATCTCCACCTTTGGCATTGATGGCAATATACAAAGATATCTCTCCGCTTCACATCTTCTCCCCCAATTTCTACAGATATCTTCTCCCCCTTTGACAACAATGCCAAAGTGGAGGCACAAGCATCCTTGGTCCATTATGCTACTCCCCCTAAGGATTAGCATCCTTCACCACACCAATCAACAAAACAACAACAAAAAAATTTGACTATGCAATACCTGACTGATGTGGAACAAATACTTTTAGTTCACCTCTTGAAGGGGTAGTACCCCTAATTCACCTCTTAAATACACAAATGTAGCCTTTGGGAGAGGCTTGGTGAATATGTCTGCTAACTGCTCCTTACTGGAAACATGTTCCAATGCAATCTCTTTATTCTAAACCTTTTCCCTCAAGAAATGATACTTAAGCTCAAAATGCTTGGTTCTAGAATGTAAAACCGGATTCTTTGAAATATTGATAGCACTTGTGTTATCACAGAATATACTTACCGGTTTAGATACAGGAACTTTGAAGCCATTTAATACATGCTTCATCCAAATTGTCTGAGTGCAGTTCATGAAAGCTGCAACATACTCCGCTTCCACTGTAGACTAAGAGATACAACTCTGCTTTTTACTCATCCATGAGACCAATCTAGCACCGAGAAAGAATGCACCATCGGTTGTGCTCTTCCGGTCATCCACATTACCTACCCAATCAGCATCTGTGAATACTTTCAAGTTGAAATCATTGTTGTATGGGTACCACAATCCATAGTCAACAGTTCCCTTCAAATACCTAAGAATCTACTTGACTACAACCAAGTGGAATTCTCTTGGACTTTTCTGGAACCTTGCAGTAATGCCAACTACATGTGCAATATCCGGTCTGCTATGCACTACATAATGCAACTTACCAATCATTGATTGGTATTCCTTCTCATCATCCGATGCTGAATCATCCTCTTTTGATAATTTGCAACTGATCACCATTGGTGTACTAACCGGTTTGCTATATTTAATGAAAAATGTCTTCAACACCTCTTTGACATATTTGGACTGAGTGATAAAGATTCCATCTTTCATCTGTTGGATCTGCAGTCCAATGAAGAACTTAATCTCCCCTATGAGTGACATCTCAAACTCTTTCTTCATCTCATCATCAAACTCATGACTCATCTTGTAATCTCCACCAAAGATAATGTCATCAAAAAATACCTCACAGATCAGGATCAGATCTCCTTCAGACTTCAAGTAGATATTGCTATCTTCACTTGTTCTCTCAAATCCAATCTTCACAAGATGGGAATGCAAATGATCATACCAAGCTCTAGGTGCCTAATTTAGACCATATAAGGCTTTATGTAGCCTGCACACCATATCACTATCTTCAGATAGGGTAAACCCACCTGGTTTCTCTATGTATACCTCCTCTTCAAGTACACCATTTAGGAATGCAGATTTTACATCCATTTGATATACTTTGAAACCTTTAAAAGCTGCATATGCAAGAAGCATATGAACTCCTTCCAATCTAGCTATAGGAGAAAAGGTTTCTCCATAGTCTTCTCCTTCTTATTGAGCATATCCTTTGCGCACCAATCTGGCTTTGTTCCTAATCACTGTGCCATCCTCATTTAGCTTATTTTTGAAAACCTATTTGGTACCAATGACATTTTTATGCTTCGGTCTGGGTCCCAAAGACCATGTACCATTATTCTCTATCTGGTCAAGTTCCTCCTCCATTATCTTGATCCAGTCTTCATCTTTATGTGCCTCTTTGAATGATTTAGGCTCAAGTTCAGAGATCATACATGAGTTTTTTCTGATCTTCCATCTTGTAAGGATTCTTGTATCCTTATCTTCTATGATCTGCTTAGGATCATGATTCAGTTTGACATACCGAGGAATAGTCTTAACTGGTTCTTCTTGCTTTTCCTCTTCATCCTCATCTTCATCAGCATCAACATTCACCATTTTAGGAACATTGATACTCATACTTGGTTGACTAACAACCAGTTCCCAGAAGGTTGTAACTGGTTCATTTACAGCTTGTTCACTATTGGTTTCCTCCGGTTTCTCAAAGGTTTCATCAACTCTCACATTGATGCTTTCCATGATTCTCTAAGTCCTATTGCTGAAACACTTGAGAGATTTGCTCTTGGTGGAATATCCTAGGAATATTCCCTCATCACATTTCACATCAAATTTTCTCTGGTGTTCACTCCTCTTGATGTAACATTTGCTACCAAACACTCTAAATTAGCTAACCACAGGTGTTTTACCGGTCCAATACTCATAGGGAGTTTTATCCTTACCTTTCTTGATGAGTACTCGGTTCACTATGTAGACTGCAGTGCTCACCGCTTCTCTCCAAAAGGTGTGAGCTACCTTTCCTTGAATCAACATGGTTCTAGTTGCTTCAACCATAGTCCGGTTATTCCTCTCTGCCAGACCATTCTGCTATGGAGTTCGAGGGGCAGACAGTTGCCTCTTGATGCCAAATTCTTCACAATACTTGTTGGATTCACTAGAAGTGAATTCCCCTCCTTGATTAGTTCTCAGGCACTTGATCCTTTTACCGCTTTCCTTCTCCACTAATGCTCTGAAAGCTTTAAACTTTACAAAAGCTTCAGACTTGTTCTTTCAAGAAAGTGACCCACATCATTCTTCAGCAGTAATCAGTGAGAATCATGAAGTACCTATCACCCTACACACTTCTAGTTTTCATAGGACCACACAAATTAGTATTCACAAGATCAAGCAAGTTGTCAGCAGTGAAAGATTTACCTTTAAAGGTTGAGGAAGACATTTTCCCCAATTGACACTCTCTGCACAAAGCATTTTCTTACTGGCCTTCGCAATATTATCAAAGTTTATATGGCAGAGTCTCCTATGCCATATCCAGCTATCATCAAACTTAGCCATAAGATAGGTACTGATATTAATATTCAATTGAAACGGGTTACCTTTGGTCTGCATATCGGTAGCCACAATTTTGCCATTTTTTTCTTTGATTCTACACACTCCATTCTTGAATTCCAGAGTGAGACCACTGTCATTCAGCTGGGCAACACTCAGAAGGTTGTGTCTGAGAGCATCAAGCCAATACACATT
Organism: Cryptomeria japonica; assembly: GCF_030272615.1. Classification (NCBI taxonomy): domain Eukaryota; kingdom Viridiplantae; phylum Streptophyta; class Pinopsida; order Cupressales; family Cupressaceae; genus Cryptomeria; species Cryptomeria japonica. Next base: position 288,873,516 of record NC_081411.1, on the reverse strand, counting down.
GTTAGCGCTACTCTTTGCATTCAGAGAGATGGACCCTTTTCCTTTAACCATACATGGTGCATCATTGCCAAAATGAACCACACCACCATCATATTCTTCCAAAGATAGAAACTTGCTCTGGTCACCAGTCATATGGTGAGAGCAGCCAGTGTCAATAATCCACTCATTGGAATTATCAAAGTGGGAGAAAAGAGCTTTCTTGTCTGACACATCTTCCTTTACAACAACAAATACAATGTCTTCATTCTCTTCATCTTCTCATTCCTCATCTGTGACACCTTCATCAACTGCAAGAAAACAATTTCTTTGGTTTCCTCCTTTGAATTTCTTGAACCTTTCTGATTTATCCTTGTTGTCACTATTAGGATAGTTCATAGCAATATGTCCTATCCGGTTACAAGAAAAACATTTCAAAGGGAGCTTACCTCTGTATTTATTGGTTCCTTTTGGAAATTTCCTAGCAAGAAGAGATTCAAATTCCATAAGAAACTCCTCATCATCCATCACTCTACTCTGTCTTGTTTCATCACTGGTGCTTGCTTCTTTTCCTTTCTTGGATGGTACTACAGAGGCTTTAAAAGTTGACACAGTCTTTTGAACACTATCATCAAAAGTATTTAGCTCATAGGCTGTTAGCTTAGGAATGATGGAGTCTAGAGATACCTTAGTCTTGTCTATTGATCTCAGCTCCTAAATAGCAGCAACCCTTATTGCATAGACCAGCAATAGGGATGTCAGGACTTTGCTTACCATAGTGGAATCTTCCATTTTACCACCTACACTCTTAATATCTCCAACAACATTTTTGATTCCTATTCCATACTGTTGAATGGTTTCACCTTCAACCATCCACATATCTTCAAACTTCCCTCTAAGGGTTTCTTCCTTAGCCTGTTTTACATGCTCATCACTGCCATAGATATTTTCAAGAGTATCCCATACCTCTTTGGGATTTACCTTATCTTCGACATCAATAAACTCAATGTTAGATAAACTACTAATTAGGGCTTCCATGACTTGCCCATTCTCTTGCATCTCTCTCTTTTGGTCATCGGTGAGAGTACCGGTAGGGGCAACATAGGGATTCTCAACATAGCTCCAGTGTTGAGCACCCATGCTTCTGATGTATATCTTCATTCTATCTTTCCATATACTAAAATTTTCCTTGTTAAAGTTTGGACCTTCCCTCTTCATCATTACAATAGGATCTTTCCCTCAAGCGGTTAAGCTTACAACACAGAGGACTTGGAGGATGCTCTGATACCAATTGATAACTCAATGATGAACGAATAGTACCAAACTAGTACTGAGATGGGGGGGGTGAATCAGTATAGACAAAAACCTCTTTCTTAAACTGGTTTGACAACATACACTCCAAGTGACTGGAAAATAGTGATACCAGTTTGAAACAGAGTGCAACCAGTAAAGCTAAGAGTGACTGAGACAAGCATTAACTGGTTAATCACTTAGCTTTCCACTCTACTCTAAACTAAACTACCATTTCACCCTTATACATGAATAGGTAATCTATCATCAAAACATAATAACAGCTGGTTCAACATGTTTTATTGACAGGCATAAAACACAGAACCATCACATGCTTGACAGATAATAACAAAGCATCACAAGATAAAGACATCACACATGACACACATTTTTTCATGTGGAAACCCAACTGGGAAAAACCACGGTGGGGATGAATACCCACAAGTTGTTTTTGAACTCTTTAGAAGTCCGCTTTGTTAGGAGCCTTGTCTGGTTAGAGACATTACAATAGGTTTTGCTAGGAACCGATCCTGTTAGGGATCACTCGGTTAAGGGATGGCTAGAATACCTGGTTAAGGGTTAAACCTTGTTAAAGGTTACCTTGTTAGACGATTTCAAGAACTCAATAGCTAAAGGATTTCACTAACTCAATAGCTTCGAGTTACCCCATTAAAGGATTTATAGCAAGCTGGTTAAAGCTACCCTATTAAGGGATTTCACAACTGTTGAAGTGGTTAAAGATCAATAGGTATAACAATGATTTGATGATAGCACTCAATACCAATACAGATCCACTTAAGCTCCTCTTCACCTTCTGCACTTACACTCGGCAGGTATCACTTCTCTCATCTGGTCTGGCAAGAATCACGTATCCTTTCTCTTGGATACACACACACAACTTTTGCCAACAACTTTAGAAAGAAACACATCATCGACCTTATAGGAAATAGACAGGTCGATAGCATAAACCCTAAACCCTAAGCCTGTTAGGTTAAGGAATTCAAACGGTTCAATCCGGACCATTGAGCATACTACATTAAATGCAATAGTTCTTGATCCATTCTCAAGACATTCTCCATCGTCCATTTTCCACCGATTTCATGGTGGTTGATAACCCATCACTTGTTATCACTGTTTACAAACTTCGCACATTCTGGAGGTAGATAGGGATAGTCTTCTTCATGCAAGATCCTTCACGTGCATGAGGCTTACGTTGCAACATGATCTGTTCTTCATTACCATGCTAACTCATCACACAAAGATCACCGATTGAGTCACATAGGCTTGAGGCACTTCAACTAGAAACCCTGACACTACCAACCAATAGTCACACAAGGGTTCCATGTACCGGTTCCCATAACAACATGCTGGTTCACCTTGACATGCCAATTCACCATGAACAAATATACCGCTTCACTTTGGCATACATACCATTTCTCACATATGTCGGTTTCCTTTTCTCACATATGTTGGTTCACTTCGTATCACATATTGACATCAATGACAACATACAGTATCATTATGTCCTCATACCGGTTCTCATAATGCCAACACAATTAATCTCCCCTTAAGCCATGTCATATCATTTAATTCAAATGATCCTCTTTTAAGGCACACGTCCTATTTCTAGTTTGATCCCCTTAAGCCACATGTCCTATTTATAGTTTGATCCCCTTTAGCCACATGTCCCAATTATACACCCATGCCCTTAAGCTGAGTCATGTCCTGATCAATTAATCTCCCCTTAAGCCATGTCCTATAATTTAGTTCAAATGATCATCTTTTAAGGCACATGTCCTATTTCTAGTTTGATCCCCGTAAGCCACATGTCCTATTTCTAGTTTGATCCCCTTAAGCCACATGTCCTATTTCTAGTTTGATCCCCTTAAGCCACATGTCCCAATTGTACACCCATGCCCTGAAGCCGAGTCATGTCCTAATCAATTAATCTCCCCTTAAGACATGTCCTATAATTTAGTTCAAATGATCCTCTTTTAAGGCACATGTCCTATTTCTAGTTTGATCCCCTTAAGGCACATATCCTATTTCTAGTTTGATCCCCTTAAGCCACATGTCCCAATTGTACACCCATTCCTTTAAGCTGAGACATGTCCTATTTCTAGTTTGATCCCCTTAAGCCATGTCCTATAATTTAGTTCAAATGATCCTCTTTTAACGCACATGTCCTATAACTTAGTTCAAATGATCCTCTTTTAACGCACATGTCCTATTTCTAGTTTGATCCCCTTAAGCCACATGTCCCAATTGTACACCCATCCCCTTAAGCCGAGTCATGTCCTATTTTGGTATTTTAAATTAAATTTGACTTACTTAATATACATGCATTTAACAAATTATTTCTAATTAAGTTCTGATTAATTTTTTTTTCTGTGCATGTAGGTACATCTTGTTACCAGGCTTTTAATTGTGGAGATCTAATTTAAAATCTCTAGATTGCTTTTGAAATTGTGGCGATCTAATTTATCTAGATCACTTTTGAACCCGCTTTAAATGTGTTTGATTGGATGAAACTTATATAATACTTTAGATTTCAAAATATTGAGTTAGACTTTAATATATATATATATAGATTTAAGACGTGTGGATCTTGAAAATTTTAAATTTGAGATACATGAATGAAGCTAAATTATTTTATATTCAAGAGATGCATTGGATTAAACTTTTTTATATTTAAGATTTTAGTATGTATATATGTGTGCATGTACAAGGTAATTTTAGGAATTATCAATTGCTTTGAATTAAATTTTTAATATATACAACATTTGTGTGTGTAAACATGTGTTATTTGGAAAAATATCAAAATTGCAAGTGTTTTATTTTTAATACATGATATATATGTACATGTGTACAAGTGTGCTATTTTTATAAATATCAATTCCTGATGTGTGTATATGTGTTCAATTTCACTTGCTATTTTGAGATGTGGATGAAGTTCTGAATTATTATTTTTAATCTATGTGTTCAAAGTTGCACTTACTCATACTACATATATGTGTTCAGAATTGCACTTGCTTCATTTATTTTTAATCTATTTATTTGGTTTTAGTAGATCATGTAAGTACACATACACATACATATATAGATTTAGATTAAAAGTAAATGAAATTTACATATAGCTCGAGATGATTAGAAATAAATAAATTTATATGTATAAATATAATGTCCATGAAACACATGTATGTATGTGTACTAGAGAAGTGAACACTCCAACGTAAAACATATATATATATATATATATATATATATATATATATATATATATATCACATGTACAAGCACTGCATATATGTATATCAACTCTAGATGTGTGATGATGAACAAGTCCACATCTAGTCAACATGAAATATAATCAAAGTGTACGTGCAACATAAACAAGTCCCAGTGTGTACACATGTACACACATGTATGTATCAAGTCCATGCTCAAAATGAAATATATAATGAAAGTGTGCAAAATAAACAAGTCCCATGGGATGGAATGATCAAATGTCAGTAAACTGCATGAAACATGTAACAAATCTAGCCCCTAAAATGAAGACGGCTATAAGCCCTAAATATAATCTAGATTCCTCTTCAAGCCACGTGGATGAATAGGAGAAGATCCACTCTGCAAGACAGAAATGTTAAAGTTTGTGAGAGTTTATATATATATATATAAACAATTTAAAATTTTCAATTATAAGTTCAGTAGCACATACGTGTACATGAGTAGGCTCATCTCCTCTAGACTCTACTGAGGGATCTGTATCTCTAGGTGCTATAGGGGTAGTCGATGGCATTGGTATCTCATGCTATACATAGTACATGAACACACACACACACACACACACACACACAGACACACACACACACACACACACACACACACACACACACACACACACACACACACACACACATAGATCAAGATCAATTGATGATTTAAAATAGAAATGTAGACCTAATTTATATTTAAAATGTTCATTTTGAACTAGAGATAATTTAATGTTCATACGCATACATACCTGACTCAGATCATCTCCTCTAGGCATTACAGTACCCGGGGTGACATAAAAAAACTGAGCCACTATCAACAAGATCCTACAAGGTATTTAAAAAAGAGTTGCACGTGTCAATTATATGTATTAATTAATTTAATTTTTAAATAAAATATGATTCTGAAACTTGTAGATCAATTTTTTTTAATTTAAATAAACATTAAATACCTGGAATGATGATGATGTCTGTAGAAAACTATCAAGTGGATCAAGATGATCATATGGCCCATCTGGATGTAAACTCATCTTGATGGTCGTGTCCACCTATACAACAAAATTAATTAAATCTAGATATTAAATCAAATGTACATGATGTTTATTTATTTATTTAAAATATTGAATGTAAGTTTGATGAACAAAATTAATTAAATCTCTATTAAATATACATATAAATTAAGATAGAGTGTCAACATACCAAATCTCTCTGCTCATCCGCAACAACCGATGTTGGAGGAGCTGCACTCACCACAGTGGTAGATGGGTAATCCAACGTGGAAGTCAGTGTTGTAGTGGCCCCAAAAATGGGTTGGAGACATGCAAATGTGTAAATAGTGAAGACATATAGATAGAGAGATCTATATAAATTATGTAAATTTAAATATATATATATATATATATATATATATATATATATATAACTGCAAACTATACATGTATGTACTAGATCTCCCCATACCTGTTTACCACGTAAATCATGATCTATGGGATGATCATCGGCACAAAGAAAATCAACATATGAACCAATATTGTCATGATCAGTGGATGCTCCCCGTGCATCTGAAGATGATGGACCATGATGTGAAATCGAAGCAAGGTGTGGACCATCACAAGGCCCATAGCATAGTCGATGGCAACTCGTACAAAAATGAGGTGTTGATGTACGTGGAATGGTTGTACTCATGTCAACATCATCCTCACTAGTGTCAATGTCGTCATGGTCCAACAAATTGGCTATCTGTTGACTAAGGCTACCAGTGAGTGTGGTCAATGAGTCCAATGTGGAGATAACAGAATGCTGATGAACAGTCATAGGTATAACAGGCATAGGAGCCACAATGTCCTGGAGATGGGAAGGTCTATTGGGGTCAATACGTGCCCCCAACCTATCCTGTGGAATGCCACCACCAACACCCTGGAATGCTCTTATATCAAAATAATTGGGCTTTACACCCAAAACAAACTCTACATATAATTTTCTCAAGAAGTATAAAGGGCACTCTAAGTTGGCATGTGGTGGAGTATCAAATACCATTTGCCATGGATCCCAAAAATTATCGGCCATGCCTCGATGTGTACACCACCCCATGGATATGCGGGATTTGTTTGGTGGAATGGGTTCACCTGTGACGGGGTTTGAAAAATATAGAACAAGGTGAGATTTGTCTATTCTTAGGTTCAAAATATCCTTATAGGAGAGGCCATCAGAATAAAACTGGCATCTCTCCTCTCTCCATGGTCAATGTGAATCAAGCTCTGCATTTATAGACCTAATTGCATCAATAACATTTTGCATCTTCAATGCAAAATGGTGCATGTGTGGGGATATATGTGGTGCTCTAAGGATCTCATTAACTTTCCCCTATATGAAAATAACATTCTCATCACAAGTGGCTTGAAATTGACCCTCGGCAGAATCAGGAGGTGGAGGATGATGATGAGGTGGGGGTGGGGGTGGAGGAGGGGGTGGGGGTGGGGGTGGAGGTGGAGGAGGAGGTGGGGGTGGAGGTGGTGCACCATGGGCAGGGTCATCTGTGGGGGGTTGCTCAGGCCTTGTTTCATTAAGCAAATCTTCTATATCAAACAAATCCATGTGATGATGTGTATGTAATCTGAGCTCTGCATATATATATATATATACACATGTACACATTCAATATAGTTAATTAAAAATCAAATAAGAATTTAAATTATAACTTTTGAAACTAAAACATGAATTTAAATTACAAATAATTTTAAAATGTGTACAATCTACATATATATACATTGTAAACATATATATACATATACAAACTTTACAAATAGATAAATGATAAAAAATTACATGTGTACATGTATGAAATCAAGAACATGCACGATTTTACATATAATATATATGATCATGTACATAAGAATTTAAAATTTAACATCTACATGAAAATGTTTATAATTAATCATCAAGTGACACACATGACTTAAGGGGATTGGCCTACAGTTAGGACATGTGGCTTAAGGGGATCAAACTAGAAATAGGATAATTTTGGCTTAAGGGGATAGGCCTAAATAGGTCGTAATTAAATTTTGTAATTAATCATTTAAGACACACGACTTAAATGGATTGTCCTAACTAGGACAATTGGCTTAAGGGGGTAGGCCTAATTAGGATGTATGTTAATAGATTGGCTTAAGGGGATAGATTGAATGTATGTTAATAGGGGAATTGTCGTAATAGTATGTTAAGAATAGTAATTTAATGTAAATATAGTTGATTTAATGTACTTAGAATAGGAATTTCAAATTTATCAACTACAAATTATAGGATGTATGTGGCTTAAGGGGAGGAGCCTAAATTATAGGATGTACGTGCATTTCCTAATTACATGTGTCTTAAGGGGACATGGTCAAAATTAAATTACATTTGATCATAATTAAGTAAATAATAAATTGAATATATAGTTAATAGGACCTATTTCATGCTATTTAATATATATGGCATTTAATAATATATATAGTTAATAGGTCCTAGTATAATGTTAAAAGGGGAATTATCATAATAGTATGTTAAGAGGCCCGTATGGTTGTAAATAGTTGATTTAATGTACTTAGAATAGGAATTTCAAATTTAGCATCTACAAATTATAGGATGTATGTGGCTTCAGGGGAGGAGCCTAAATTATAGGATGTACGTGCATTTCCTTATTACATGTGTCTTAAGGGGACATGGTCGAAATTAAATTACATTTGATCATAATTAAGTTTAATAAATTGAATATATAGTTAATAGGACCTATTTCATGCTATTTAAGAGGCCCGTATGGTTGTAATTAGTTAATTTCATGTAAGTTTAGAATAGGAATTTCAAATTTAGCATCTACAACTTCTGTAATTAATCATTTAAGACACATGACTTAAACGGATTGGGCTAATTAGGATGTATGTGGCAAGTAAAGGAAAGAAGATTTACTTTAAATATAGGACACACATGTGGCTTAAGGGAAACATTTTATAAGGTCCTAGTATATACATATAGTTAATAGGTCCTAGTATACAATTTAAAATGTCCTAGTATACATATAGTTTGTAGGTCCTAGTATACATATAGCTAAGGGGATCATTTTATAAGAAGATTTACTTTAAATATAGTTAATAGGTCCTAGTATAGATTAAAACGGGTATGATTGTAATAGTATGTTTTAAGAGGGGTATAGTCATAATTAGTTAATTAGTTAATATCATGTACTTAAGACACTTGACTTAAGGGGATGGACGTATGTACACAATATAGGAGATCTTATGTGGTCAAATTGGGTCATAAGGGGTACATGTTGTGTACATAAATGTTAAAAAAGTGGCATGTGTGTGACGGGCCTTTAGGACCACATAGTGTTGTAAGGGGTCATGCATGTGTTCTAACGCATGCGTGACCCCTTAGGACCACATATGAGCCCTTTTAACATCTTATACTTATGTATACAATATACCCCAACTACTAGGATGGTAAAAGGGGTCATATGTGGTCCTAAGGGGTCACACATGCGTTCTAACACATGTGTGACCCCTTAGGACCATATTATGACCCATTAGAACAGAATGTGGTCCTAGTAAAGGCTCGTCACACACATACACGCATTCTAACTCAAGGTATAATATAGACATGGATCAAACTAAATTATAGGACAAATGTGGCTTAAAAGAGAATGAATTTGAAAATAGGAGATGGCTTAAGGGGATACACGCATGTGTTCTACAATGTACATGTGTGACCCCATGGGATCGTGCATAGTATCCTAAGGGGTCATGTATGTGGTCCTAAGGGATCACACACGTACATTAGAATGTGCATGCATGACCCCTTAAGACCACATACATGACCCCTTTGGACACTATGGCTGATCCTATGGGGTCGTAAGGTGTTGGACGTGATGTGATCCTATGTGGTCATAGGGGGTATGTTGTATACAATTTAAAGATGTTTTAAATAGTTTCATTTTTGTTGTAATTTTTTGGTTTTGGTTTTTCATTTTTGTTTTTGTTTTGATCTTGTAAACTAAATGTTTTGGTTTTATTTTTTTTTTGGGTTTTCGTTTTGCTTAAAAAAAATCCTAATCTACTCAATTCATAAAAAAAATTCAAACTAAATTTAACTAATTTTTAAAATAAAAACATAGTTTTCTAATTATAATAAAATTATTGAACTAAAATACATTTTTTTCTAGAAAAAAAATAAATTTAAAGCTAAAAATTATTAACAAAAAAAAAAAAATTTAAACTAAAAATCTGATTTTTCAACTAAAAAATTAATCTAAACATGAATTATTGAATAAAAATGGGTATTGGGCATACCTGGAAGACTAGAAGGCAAGTTGTTGGCAATTCGTATGAGGGCTCCACACCTTGAATCGAGATCCCGTATGATAAAAATGAACCGCATTACGTTAAATACAAAAAATTATATATTCAAAACGGGATCCCGTGTTGAAATGAAACGGGATCCGTTTCATTTCAACACGGGATCCCGTTTCATTTTCAAAACAGGATCCCATTTGGAGCTCTAGGCTCGAGATCCTCGGGCCTACGGGATCCTGTTTGATTTTAGGCTTGGGATGCCGAGAGCCAATGGGATCCCAATTCGTCTCCTATTCTTTCCGCCCGATTTCAACTTTTTAACTAAGTCCAAAACTTCCACATTAAGTGGACACAACTTCTTGCACTTACCCTGAAGTATGAATCGATATGTTGTAGTAAGCAAACTGGCAAGAGAACTGGTATGATGATGTAAACTGGTATTTGTCGAAAAAATGAAGCGGTATGTTTGTTCAAGGTGAACCGGTATGGAATGAGAACCGGTAAATGGAAGTTTTGTATCGGGTTTTCACTTGGCATGACTACCAGTTGGTAGTCTCAGCTTCAGGGTTTCCGGTTGATGCATTCCAAGATTATGCGATTCAACCGATGACATCTTGTGATGAGTTAGCATTGTAATGAAGACTAGATAATTATTGTCACGTCAACCTTGTGCACGTGAAGGATTTCCTTAAGGATCTTGAATGGAGATTGATCCTATCTACCTCGTGAATGTGTAAAGTCCCTATAAATGGTGGAGAGTGTGTGATGAGTTATCAGCTTCTTAAAGTGGCAAAGAATGAAAGATGGAGAACGTCTTGAGATCTATTCAAGACTATTGTATTCAATGCAGTGTGATTAATGGTCTGGATTGCAAAAGCTAAATGTTTAGGGTTTAGTGTTTATGCTACCAACCTATATGTTCCCTATAAGGTCGATGATTTTTTTCATTTTGAAGTTATTGGAAAATGGTGTGTGTATCCCAGTGGGTGATACTTGATTCTTGCCAGACCAGAGAAGTGTGTAGATGCCTGCAAAAGAAAAGGAGCTAAAGTGGATCTGCCTTGGCATTGAGTGTTGTTATCAGATTAGTGTATTACTTGTTGACTTCTAACCATTTCAGCAGTTGGAAAATCCCAATGAGTTCTTCAAATCCTCTTGAGAGGTAACCTTTAACAAGGTTCTAACCTTTAACTGGGTAATTAGCCATCCCTTAACTGGGTGATACCTAGTAGGATCAGTTCCTAATAGAACCTATTATAAAAATCTCTAAGTGGACTAGGCTCCTAACAGAGCAGACTTCTAAAGAGTTCAAGAATAGCTTGTGGGTATTCATCCCCAGCGTGGTTTTTCCCAGTTGGGTTTCCACTTGAAAAATCAGTGTGTCATGCGTGATGCCTTTCATATGATGGTTTAGTGTTTTATGTCAAACTCGTAAAATATGTTGAACTAGTAGTCATTATATTTTTGATGATAGATTACTTGTTTATGCATAAGGGTGAAGTGGAAATGAGGTATTAGATTGTGTGGAAAGCTAAGGATTATTGGTTTATGTCTTTCACATTCTTACTGTGTTTTACTGGTAGTAATCTGATTTAGACCAGTGTTAGTGCTTGCCAATCAAAGTGCATTGTTTGCAATCAAACCAGTTCATAGAAAGTGTTTTTTCCTGTACTGATTCACCCCCTCCCTCTCAGTACCAGTTTGGTACTAACTGTTCATCATTTATTCATCAAAAACTATTCCTCTAGTTTTTATAGTTAGAATCTTGCACCCATAAAGTTATCAACAATGCGATGGTGGAGCAATTCAAGCAGTTGAATTTCAATAGTATTTTATTTTGCACTGTGGTCCATGATAGTTTCATGATAGTTTTAGTCATATGGTTTGATAAGTTATCCCATTCTATTTGAGGTTTCATATTGGGAATTTATCATTTCCATGTGTATAAAACAAACATATGCCAAATGAGAACATGACAATTGTATACAACCTGAAGCTTGTTGTATTCCTTACTCTTATAAAAGAAATTCCAAGGCTATAATTAAGAAAAAAATTTGGAGGGAATCTTGGTCTCTTTGGAAAAGGGTATAGTAGTAGTGTCTAAGTTAGAATGTGGAGGCTTTCACAGTAAAAAATGTATATACTCCTTCAACAATATTAATTAGTTTATGACATGTCATGATAATTACTACAAATATACTCTGTAGAATGTACTTATTGATCTCACATGAATAATAATATCAATGATTTTGTTAGCTATATTTACAAATCTTTTGTGAAAGTGAAATTTTGTTTGTGGGTCTATGTACTTGTATTAAAAATTAGAAAAAAAAGATATATATACTATTAATTTATATTGCACAAGGCAAATTATGGTAAGTGTGCATTTAATAAGACATTTACACTGAAGTCAATCAAATGCCTTTAAATTGGGAATGGGGGTATTACCATATTTTCACATTACATGTTCGAGTTAGAAACACTAAGGTGGGAGTGATGGACATGCCAATTATGCTTAGGGAAATGAAACCACAAACAACATTTGTTGGTGAAGTCACAGATAAATGGTTAGGGGGGGTCTTGGTGAATGGCCTCCCATACATAATACATACGGTCAAGACAATGTTAGGGTTGAAGTTTCTGATGGCATATCATAGGCATAGGGTCAGTTCGGACATTCTGGCATTTTTTCTTGCAATGCTTTTATATGTCAAGATTTCCAAGGAGGGAAAAAAAACTCACCCAGATGGTGTTTGAGCATGCATATTTGCACAACATTGATGTAGTCATCGACAATGTGGATGAGAACCTCATCATTCCCCTCCCACAAAACTATTACATTAGAATAATTTTCAAATTTTTTATTGTGCAAACACAAGATGTGTAGTTGTTGGAGGCACAAAGGAGTGATATACTACGCAGTATCAATTTCCTCATGTATGTAGCCAAAATTAAGGAACCCGAAGAGCCCAATTGGCATTGGGACTACCTAACCATTAAAGGGTTGGTAGATGAAGATGAAAATGATGAGGATGATGCAACTGAGATTGTAGGAGCACAAGAGCTGGGGAGTGGAGAGGAATGGATTGAGGATGACAAACACAGTGTGGAGGAAATTGTAGCAGGTGAAGCTCAGTTAAATTCCAAACAAGATTTCCCACTCATCTTACAAGCCGAGAAATTCAGGGAGGAACATGAAGCTCTAGAGTTGGCAAGGTGGACTGGGAATGTATCCTAGCTTTGAAGTATGGTGCAAATTCTTCATTCTGTTTTGATGCTTGAATTTTGTGTTGTGGGTTATGGGTTGTTATGGGTGATCATTAGATGCTACTAGTAATGTATTTTTGGCTACAAGCCAAATACTATTGCATATTTTTTTTAATCTTAATATAATGGGTGTTGGCCCTACCTAGCTATTCACTTATCAAAAAAAAAATTCAAATGATTTATTTTGGTGAATCTTTTATTATTTTGGAGGAATCGAAATATATTATAATGGGTGTTGGCCTTGCACAACTATTTGCTATTAGGGTTTATCAGATTGTCACTTTTTGGACCTACGGTAATATGATATTTTACTTATTTAAAGCTTAAAAAAAAATTACAAAAAGATTGGAGTCATCAAATAACCTCCATCAAATCCATCTATCTATACCCGCCACCACCGAAGCCAGCTCTGAAACAAACACTAATACCCACCTCCCATCCTCTTCTTGCGAGCTCTTTGCATCTCGCCTTTAGCTCATCCTCTTGCCAACAAACAAATGGTAGTGTGTCTGTAGGCCCTGCCGACCCTTCAGAAATGATCAAACCCACTCCTAAATATAATCAAGCCCTCCTAGGTATTATGTCACAATTAAATATTGCAAGGCCCTCTTCACCTTGTCTGCATCATCTTCAAATTCTAATCCCCATGCTATACCATCAATGTGTTGTCTAAGATTTGTTCTACAATCAATCTACATGATTAGACATTAATTCCACCTCTTTAAGTACGAATGAGGTCATTTTTGATTTCAAATTTATTCATTACTTGGATTTAAATACTAGATTAATTTATTCACTTTTAATATTAAACTAAACTAAATTTTATCTTTAATTTTCTTTCGGCTATCCATATAATGAGTTGCAAGTGCTAGTTAACTATAAGTTTGTAATTAATTACTCAATCAACTTAATGACCATTGGATGATCACATATCAATGACATAAGTTCTATTGTGACCCAAAGTTCTGATTCACAAAGGTTTCTTCAAAAAGTCATCAGAATAGAGATAGGTTTGAGAATTGTCTAATTAACTATTATAAGTTGTATACTTTATTAACGAGGATACATTGGGCCAACCCTTTCCGACATGCATAATATTATTGGTCCACTTAAGAAGAGCCTAACGTCAACAGGGCCCATGTGCCATGTGTATGGCGACGCTACAGAGTTAAGATGAAAGAGCATCTTGATCTAAATGCGTAGTAACACGAAGATTTGGACCATTGATATCAAATGAAGTGCACGACGGGGTAAACTATGAAAGTCATTGATTTTATTTTTTATAATACTTATATTGTGTGTGTGATTCTCACTATGGTTTTTCCCACGCTGGGATTTCTAGGTAAAAATTACAGTTTTCATGTGTTTGGTATTTTTTATTCATCTTGCATTGATGTTTAATTTATTAATGATAAATGATAAGTACTTGTGATTAAAGAAGTTTAGGATTTGGTTTAGACTAATTAACCCCCCTCGCAATCTTGTGGTGGTTTCAACATAAAGGTTAGGTCATAATCCATAACATCATATTCACAAGCATATGGATTAAAATTATTACATATAGGCATCATAAATACATCCAGAATCATCTATAACATCATAGTAAAAATATATGTGTGTGTGTAACTATCACATAATAGGTACATACATCTATGTATGCTAAATATTGACCTATTTGTAAACCCTAAAGATCCATCTACTAATGCTAGATCTACAAACTAATTCAACAATTAACCAATAGAGAACTAAAAATACATGCAAATAAAATGAAATAAACAAAGCATAAATTTATTCATTACTTATATTTAAATATTAAATTAATCAATCAACTTAATGACCATTGGATGATACCAGATCAATGACATAAGTTGTATTTCAGCTTAAAGTTTTGAAGGACAAAGGTTTCTTCAAAAAGTTTATGAAATAGAAATAGGTCTGAGCATTGTCTAATAATGATTAATTAAATATTATAAATTATATACTTAATTAACTCTAAGTCTATACTTAATTAATTTCAATCAATGACATAAGCTCTATTCCAGGCTGATGTTGTGAAGGACACATCTTTCTTCAAAAAGTCTCTAGAATAGACTTAGAGACATGTGTGAGCACTGTTAGGAATGAAAGATTTTAATAAATGAATAAATGAACGTTTATAATAAAAGAAAGAAAGAAAAAGAAATGAATTTTAACCACTGTTTTCCCCTTTGAGGAAACTATTGAAATTAAGGGAGATAGGTTTCATGTAGGGTGGATATTTATCTTCGCTTCCAAGGTAGGGGATTGGTTAGCATCAACCATCCATAGTTGTTTTCCCCAGAGGATAGTCTATGGTTCAGACTTGAGATATCATGTGGAAATGGGAGGATCATTTGGAGAATAGGATTGGTGAAAGTCAGGAAAAGATTATAGAGCATGCATAGAAGCTGGACAAGGGATTTAGCTAGATAAGGAATATTAGTACCATTGTGGCCTTTGCTAGTTTTGACAGTTGTATCACGAAATTGATTATGTGAGATTTGGAAGGGATTTCTCCTGGGTCTATAATAGAGGTTTATAGTACTTTTTCCTTTCCCAGTGCTATCAATAGAAGAATCTAGAAGGATTTGAACTATAAATGGGAGGGAAGATGAATCCGAAAGTTATCCAAATTGATTGGGAGAGCCACATTGGAGGTAGACGTTGGGAAGCTTATTGTAGAGGAAAGGGTTCATCATAGGGGAAGTATGGTTCATCATTTTAGGGTGAGTTATACATGCAGAGATGACACTCTATGAATGTAATGCAAATAGTTTTTCCATACAGATGAAAGAGTTTGTCACAGTCAAGAGCTTAGTTGAATGCATGCTTGGTGTAAGTAGGAACTGGTGCAATGGATTCATGTTTGAGTTTGTAATTAGGCTTCTAGTAGATGTTCTCAATTATAGGGAGGTGTGCATTCAGAGGATTGACAGATTCATTCGGGCAGTTGGTGGGCATGCAGTAGCCAATACCATTGTGGAGGAGGCTGACTTGGGGGCTAGTGTGTTTCACACCTTTTTCAACCCTGACAACTATGTTTTGTCTAAATACAAGGATGATTTGGAGTAGGATGGGTCTATTGGGTTTGAGGAGGAGGATGAGGAGGCTGTTAAGAAAAATGCAAAAAATATATAGAAAAGATCATTCATTGAATAAGCTTGGGAGGCTTATCGGGTAGGAGTGATAACCAATAACATGGCTCCATTTCAGAGGATGATTGATAAGGGGGATAAATAGATCTTGGAGGCTTCCACAGGAGTTGTGATGGAAATTAGAGAGAAGTTGGCCATCATTCTACAATATTTCTAAGGGGGATGAGGATATATATGTGTTTTTCTATGTTTTGGGAGGGGGTGGTTTCTAGCATAGGAGGGCCTATTAATAAGGGAGGTTGGATGTAATGGGTAGTGTGGTAGGAAAATAAGATGAACTAATCTCTATGTAACTTGGTTTGATTTCAATATAGGGAACTATCCACATAAAGATAGCACTTACCCAAAAAAATAGTTAACCCGGGAGATTGATAAATTAGAATCCAGATTCGGGGGTGCAAAAAAGTCATTTCAAATTCAAATTTTTGGGTAAGTTCCTAAGAGAAATACAGAATGGACTCAACAATGAAAATAGATAGAGTTGAATTCAGAATAATATTATAACACTTCAAAAATATGATCACTTACCTATAGGTATCTAGAAGTGCCAATGCAGTCAACAACAATGGTTGTTCCTAGTCTGAAACTTTGCTAGTGATCCAAATTGAGAGCTCAGAACTGACCAAATTATGTAGAGATAAATCTAATCTTTGACTGTATTCTTTCCAATCCTTATTTGGTGATTTCAATGGAAATTTTATATAATATACAAATATTTGGTGAATCACGCTTAACTATAACATGTCTTATGTAATTTTTGAGGCGATTATGAGTCGTCCAATTATTTGGCAGTTATGATAGAGTTAGCAAAAATTGGGGTGAATTGAGACACACTTTTGCAAAATGCTAGGTGAATTGGGTCCTCTTGGCTAATAAAGCTTTATATGGCTATTGGATAATTATGGTCATCTATTAAGACAACCTCAGAAAGTGTAGGAAAAAATATTGGATTTACCGTCCGAAAAACATAGATTCTATTGGCGAAAGCTTGATAGAGATGCAATTAATTACATAGAACAATGGGTGATTGGGTTGTGCATTTGATGAATATTTATAAATTCCAAATGACATGACCACCCCCAATCGATACAATATATTCACCATTTTCAGGTCATCGAGTGAAATATTCGCCACCAAAGTATGCTCTGTTAGGTAGGAGTTTTTTTACATCTCCAATTTTCTTATCCCACCCCCTTAAGACTGTCAGGAAGATGATCAATTCTTCAGAAAGACTTCTTGTTACCAATGAGGACTTGTTGTCTTTAGAATGTAAAGATTCTAAGGAGGAAGTCAGTGTGGTGATTTTTTCTTTGGGCTTGTTTAAATATCCCTAAGACCTAGTTAATTTCCTCTTTTCTTATTTCAAGAGTTTTGGGACACCGTGGGAAAGGATGTCACTTTGGCAGCCCAAGGATTCTTCTCTTCAACATGTATTCTCACAGATATTAATCACACAAATTTTGTTGATCCTGAAGAAAGTTGGTGCCATTCTATTTTTGAATTCAAACCTATTAGCCTTTGTAATACTCTATAAGATTTTGTCTAAAATTTTATTGAATGGATTGAAGCCCCTACTAAATAAATTGATTCATAATCATCAAAAAGGTTTCATTCTAAGCAGCCAAACTTTTGATGTTATTCTCTTGGTTCACGAAGCCCTTCATTCTATGGAGAATAATAAAAAGGAATGTGTGCTCCTAAAATTGGTCATTTACAAAGCATATGAAAAGGTGTCTTGGCCCTTCCTTGTAAAGATCCTTAGCAGATTTGGTTTCAATGGTAAGATTATCAAGTTGATCAAGGCTTGCTCCAACACTATTATGTTCTCTATTCTAGCTAATGGTTCCCCTTAGGCATACTTTCCTTCCTTGGGTGGTTTGAGATAGGGGGACCCTTTGTCCCCCTATCTTTTCATCCTCATGTTGAATGTGCTAGGTAGAAATTTTGATAAGGCAATTTTACAAGCGTCTCTTAAAGGCATTCACTTATCCTCCTCCCCGCTAGTTACTTCCCATCAATAGTCCATTGATGACACCCTTTTGTTGGGAAATACTTTAGTAGTGTTTGCCAAAGTTTTATCCTCTATAATGTTAGACTACGTATTTTCTTAAGGTAAAGTTATTACATTGCCAAGAGTGCTCTTTTCTTCATAAATGTTCCCCCTCTATTCAAAACCACATTGTCTAGGTTTTGGACTATCAGATTGCCTCCCTTCCTGATTTGTACTTGGGTTTACCTCTCACTTCAAGTAAAGTGGAGCTCTATTTTCTCAAACCTCCTTGAAAAATTCTAGAAAAAACTTGTTGGTTGGAAAGGGGCCTTTCTTAGTAATGCTACCTATAAAATGGAAAATTGGGAACCTTAGCCAAATTCTCCACTTGGTAGAAGGATGGGAACTTAACTAAGGTTCAATTTTCACTTAGGGAGACTTTACATTCAAAAGGGGGTGATAAATATACTAGATCCAATCCTATAAGATGCAAGGATTGGATACTAAGAAGATTGCAATGGAATTATCCATCTTTTGTAAGTTGATTGGTTGAATTAAGACAGTGCTGAAAATGGAGACAATGTATTGGAAAATAGTGAGCTAAAAATTTGGGATTCAGTCATTTACCTAGATCTGAGAAGTTTGAGATGATTTAGAGATGCTCTATGAAATCTAGAAAAATTTGCAAGGACCATTGTCAAGACAGGGGTTTCCTCCTATCGATCCTCTAAACTTTTCGTGCATCGAAAAGGGTTTTTTTGTCTCTACAAATAAAGCTTAATTCCAAAAGTACATCTACACACATTTTTCTTGCACATAGAAAGAAAGGGAAATATGTTGGGAATAGTGGTTTGTCATCATATTAAACCTCAATTTTGGAATTAACCAAGTGGTTAAAATAATGTAAATGAAATGACTAAAAGTAGAGATCCTCCTATTTGAGGGGATGTTTAATTGAATGAAATTGAAATGATTATACCTTTTGTGAAGTTTTCATTTTCTCCACATGGAATTACTATTTAATGAAGTAGAATTTTGATCTCCTCTTCAATTCTTGAAATCTTATCTCTATTATTGCTCCAAATCTTAAAGGAAGACTGAAAATGCTCAATTTCTCTTGAATTCTTGAATGGTTGATCTCTTGGATTATCAAATTCTTGATAATGATTGATAATATATTCGATAGGATGTCAAATGAGAGGATAAATCCCTCTAATATACTTGTCAGTGGGTTTAATTGACTAATTTTCTGACTTACACTAGCAGAAGGGGGATTTTCTTGCTCTAATTTGAGATGAGAACAAGAGGGACCCTAAAAATGGGTCCCAAATAGGGTATCCCAGGTTGCCATGCCTTTGTCCTGCCCTATTTTTGTGCAGGATCAAGGTCCAGGCAGAGTGCAGGGTTGAATTGCAATGTATTTTTTATGTGCATGAGCATATTCAGGTCTTCAATCAGGCCAAGGGGCATAAACACTAAGTTGAATACCTAAATGTAGTCTAAAATTGCAAGGGGTGAAATTTTAAGATGTTACATTTAGCCCCCACTTTAGGGGGAGTATGAGCGTGCGCAAATACTACTACTAAAGTACAAAGAATTCATATTAAAAGACTTTCACCACATCAAGGAGGCAAGATTCACCAAGGCCCCAGTGGGCTTTAGGATATTTCAATTTCAATGATAAGGTAAAAGAGAAGATCAAGAGAGAGAAAAAACCATGACTACAACTAGTAAGGTTCTCTTACTATGACTCATGAAAAGAATACCAAAAATTACAAAGAAAAGACAAAGTTCACGTAGTAACTTTTAAGTACCAAAAGAGAGAATCATGAGTGGAGTGTATGCCCCCATGTTAAACAGATTGCATACACCTTATTGGGAGCAATTGTTTTAAGGTAGGATACACCTAAAGAAGACAAGCACATTATCATAATAATTTAGCCCTCAAGAGAGGAGAAATCAAAGGATAATGAACACAAAATACAAAGCATAAGGTGGTTTCAGCCAAGTTTAGAGTGAGTATTATTTTTATGATAACTCGTATATATATATATATATATATATATATATATATATATATATATATATATATATATATATATATATATATATATATATATATATATATATATATATATATATATATATATATATATATATATATATATATATATATATATATATATATATTCATAGAAACATCCCCATCCCCCAAAGAAAGGAAACCACCATGGAAGAAGGGAACACATGTGTCTTTTGAGTCAACATGCGAGAGACCAAAAGAGATCTCAATGCTTTGCATCATCCTCAAGTAGACAACACTAGGGACAACAAACAAAATAATAGGGAGAACAAATAGAAGAATGTCACAAACAAACAAGAGAGGAAAGAGAGAGTCTACAGTAGTAATGGATCTAATCAATCACATCATCCTCCCCTCGATTTTGCTGATCATTATTTTGGGAAGGTGAACAACACACAAGAGGAGCCACATCGAGCACAGTAGATGGAGCTATTGCAAGTTCCAAACAAGGACCATACTCTAATGATAAGTCACTTTGTTTCTTACTAGGAGCTAAGATTAATGCTTTTGAAAATTTTAAAGATAATTCATTGGCAACGTTAACATATTCATATTCATCCTAAAAAATATTAGGATTAACATTTTCTTCATTAAGAATGTTTTCATCCATTTTTTCATCAAGATTAATAAGAATAGGAGCTCTAATAGGAATATAATTTGAACCATCATTTGTTTTAAGCATTTTGTGTCTTGGAGAATTAGGTTGAACATTTTGTTTAGGAGAAAATGGAATCATGTCAATAGTTGGTGTTTTAGGAGAAGAACTAGTTTAAGAAGCAACCTCATGAGCTCTAGTCTGACGTCTCTCTCAGTGTTCTCTCACACAATGTTTTGTCTAGTCTTGGTTGAAGGTTCGGGAGGGTTAGGTTCGTTAGATATAGGTTTCATCTCTTCTTTAAGGAAGGATGAATTGGTTAGGTTCTTTTAGGTTGGAAAATGGGAGAGGTCAGTTTATTCTTGCTATAAGATGAAGGAGGAGGAACCACACCATATAAAGGAGGAATGAGAGGTGTAGGAAGGAGACTAGGTCCATCATGAGGAGGAGGAATAGGTCTAACCTTAAGAGGGATAGCTTATTTTTTAAGAGGAAGAGTTTTTCTACCTTTGGAAGGAAGAGGAGAGTATTCCATAGGAGAAGGAATAGATTCTTCTTTAGGAAGAGGAATATCTCTTTTCTTGGGTGAAAGGATACTCTTCTCTCTAGGAGAAGGAATAGATTCCTCCCTAGGAAAAAGATTATTTCTTTCCTTAGGAGGAAGAATAATCTTATCCTAAATAAGGGGTATATGATCATCAAGAGGATTTGTAAATGTTGGAATTATAGGTTTACTCAAGGATAAAATCATTTCATTGTTCCAGTTTTGATATGATCTTAAAAGAGCATCACTTCTAGGTTCAAGAGGATTGAATTGTTTTGACCAAAAATAATCAAGACAAACATCTCCATGCCTCATTGTAGATTGAAATATGCTATGATTAACAGTTATGATTTCACCATTATGAGGAAATTTTAAACATTTGTGAATAGTAGAAGCGATTGCTTTCATGGAAAAGAGCCAAGGATGTCCCAACTTCACATGAAATTGATTAGATGTAGGAATGATAGCAAATTTAACATCTAAGCATTTTATGCACTAACATCAATAGGAAGTGTTATAGAACCAATTGAAGGACAAGAGAAGCCATAAAAAACTTTAACTATCACATTAGTGTCATCATATATCACTTGATACAATTACAAAGTATAAGCAAATTCTTCATATATCACATTAACCATGCAAGCAAGATCAATAAGGACTCCTCTAGCGGGTATACCTTTGATTTTTGCACTTATGTATAATTGGCCATCAGGTGCCTTAATGGTCTCACTAGGATCAAATGTTATGCACAAATCCTTAGGAGGTTCTTGTTGATCTACGAAGTTCACCATGTTATTATATTTTATGGTCATCTCATTAGGAGAGAAAGCAAGATGATCAATCTCAATAACATTAGTGGAATGGGATGGTAAAGGATCCTTGAAAATTTGAAGGTTCTGATTAGGAGGAGCTACGGATTTTTTTTCTTTATCATTGAGACCTACCACAGATATAGTATTGTTATCAATCAATTCTTGAATCTTACTTCTCAGTAAAAACCATTTTGTAGTATCATGACCAGACTAACGATGATATTGACAAAAATATTTAGCATCAAAGTAAGGGGAAGTTGTTTTATGGATCAATTGGTTTGATTTGGGGAAATTTTAAGACATTCTTTTGTATTAATTGATACATAATGCTATGCAAATATTCATTCAAAGGAGTAAGATCTTTTTCTCTTTTAAATAATTTAGACAAAGGAGGCACACCTGTAACACCCACGAGTTGACTGTTGTTGTTGTTGTCATTGAATTTGATGAATCCTTTGTTTGGTTTGAACTTAACAAACAGTTGTTAGAACTATCACCCTTATCACTCATAGCCATTGAAGGAGATGATTGTTCCAATTGACTCACAGTCATTTGATAATTGTGAAGTATTGTGCACAATTGTAGAAAGGAAGTAAACTCAATTAAGAGAAGTTTATCCCTAATTTATTTCTGTAAGTTAGTGATGAAAATCTTTTGAATATCTTGATCAGGAACATGTAAAGAAATTTGAGAATACAAATGCTTATATCTACCAATAAAATCAATCGCTTTTTATTTAATACCTTGTCTACAATGCATTGAATGAGTCAAAGTAACTTTAGGACTAATGTTATTGTGAAATTGTTGAATAAAAGCATTAGCTAGTTGTTGAAAAGAAGTAATATAATAAGGAGGCAAAGAACAATACAATTGAAAATCTCTATCCCTTAATGTTTTAGTAATTAATTTTGCTAACAACCTTTGATCATGAGTAAAGTCACTCCACAAAGTTTGGAATATTTTAACATGAGTTAAGGCATCACCTTTTCCATTATAAAGTTCCAAGTGTCAAGGGACTTCTACATGTTTAAGAGGGATTGCTCTAACAATGTTGTGAGATAATGGGATCAGGACATCGAATGTGGGCACATTATACTTTGATTGACTCATAGAAGCTATTTGTTATTGTAAGGAAGATAGTATCTAGGAAAGGCTATTGATTGTAGCTTTGATAGAAGGATTGAAATTATACATGTTGGAGTTAGAGGGTGGAGTAACATTTTTGAATCAAGGAAGAGGTTGATAATAAGGAGGTGGAACACTATGATAAGTGGGTAATGGAAAATATTGGGTAGCACATGGAAGACTCTTGGGAGGAATGAAGGAATCCTGATTAAATGATTTTCCCCCTTGACTAACCTTTATAGGTAGTGAATGTGATTGGGTAACAAGGGAAACACTCATGGTAGGAGGAATGAAAGAAGATGTATTGCGCTCATGACTAGCATTTGTAGGTATACATTTTTTGTAGAAGTGGCCATGATGTTTGATGTGAATGTAGGAACACTAGTCATGGAAGTTGTCAAAGGAATGTAATGATTAATTTGACTAGGAGGTTGTGTATAACCTAGGTTTTCAGAACAACTCTTCATAGGCATGATATTAGAGTAAGCAATATGAGAAATACCACATGAGATATAATCACCATTTTTATCACTTTGAATCATTCTTTTTAATCCTTAATCAATGGGAGAGCTTCACTATCTAGGTATTCTTGACTTGTCCATTGGTAAAGATTGTCAAATGGATTGTCCATCTACACCAATTGATCAATGGATACTCTAGTTAATGATTACTCCTTATTGTGAGAATTATCAAGAGGATAAATAGGAATATTTTGAAGGATGGGAAGACACAGCAATATCCTGGTTGAAAAAGCCATCCAAATTAGGCTTCATTTCCTTGGTAATTAGACCTTGGGCAGCCTTAACTCTATAACTTCTCCTAATGAGGATACTATAGGTAGGACAAATAGAAGTAAAAATCATTCACTAGGGAAAAGAAACTGGAAAGAATAATGCAATCTCCTAGGAATTTGAATTATTAAAATTCAAAATTGTCCCCTAGAAGATAGAAATTTGAATTTTAAAATTAGTGTTGAAAATGACCTCTTAATTTTAAAAGGAGAGAAAATCAAAATTAAAATTAGGGTTGTCCAAATTTAACCTCTTAATTAAAATTTTGAGATTTTGGAATGTTGAAGTATTCAAGAAATCAATTTAATTTTAAAAATTCGGGTATGTGTAGTGAACCACTTAATTTTAAAATTTAAATTGAAAATGGAAATGTTGAAATTCATATTTGTTTTCGACCTTTGGGTGACCTAAAATCAATAAAATTTCACAAATATTTGAATTGTGTAGTAAACTATAGTCAAAACAAGCTCCCAAAATTTTGAGCCGAAAAAGTCGAGACCATGTAGGTAGGACTTGGTCCGAACACACGGTCCAACCAGCTTTTTTCCAATTTTTTCGGGGAAGCAATATTTTAAAATTCTAGAAGGATATGAAAATTGGAGATGTCAAGATATGCAAAATTAAGCCTTGAAGGTGGAAATAGGACACACTTGGGATATTTGATAAAAGGATTAATTGGAAGGACAACAAAAAGGGCACACTTACTTGGGCCAACTTTTATGATGTTTAAAAGGACAAGAAGAGGCTTTAGATTTGATTGAACCAATTAAATTCTTAAAGGAAGATAAAAAATTGTGCAAGATTAATCTAATTTTAGAAATTAGGGTTTGTTGCATAAACCACTTAGTTTAAAAAAATTCAATATGAAAATTTGAATGTTACAAGGATGGAAAATCAAATTTGAAAGTAAAGCCAAGACTCAAATCTGAAAATAAATTCAAGATCCAGACAATCCACAATGTCAATTTTAAAATAAAAAATTAGGGTTTTGTTATTCAACCACTTAATTTTTTTTAAAAATTAAAAATTGAAAGTGTAAATGAAAACTTTAATTGTTAAAATGAAGAGCTCTCAAATCTAAAACAATCAATCCAATTTAGACAAATAACAAGCTCAATTTTGAATCTAAAAATTAGTGTTTTTGTGCATTTAACCTCTAAATTTTTTTAAAATTGCAAGGAAATTAAACTTGTAAATAAAAATTTGAATTTTAAATTGCATACACTTTGATCTAAAAATGAAAAATCAGTATTAAGGATGTAAGACATTGGTTTCACAAAATATAAAGTGGAAAATTGGGAACCTTAGCTGAATTCGCCACTTGGGAGAAGGATGGGAAGCTAACTAAGGTTCAATTTTCACTTAAAGGGAGACTTTACATTCCAAAGAGAGGGATGAAACTACTAGATCCAATCCTATAGGATGAAAGGATTGAATACAAAGAAGATTGGAATAGAATTAACCTATTTTTGTAAGTTGATTGATTGAATTAAGACAAAGTGCTGAAAATGGAGACAAAGTATACAAAAACAATGAGCTACAGATTCGGGATTCAGTCATGCAGCTGGATCTGATATGTTTGAGATGATTCAGATCTTCTCTGTGAAATTTAACAAAAGTTACAAGGACTGTGTGTCCAGACAATGGCTCCCTCCAATCGTTCCTTCGAACTTTTCGTGCATTGAAAATGGTTTTTCCATTGAGATGTGAATAAAGTTTAATTCCAGAACTACAACTACACACCCATTTCCTGCACACAAGAAGAGAGGGAAATGTGTCAAGGAATAGGGGTTTGTCTTTAGATTAAACCCCAATTTTGGAATTAAACAAGTGGTTGAAATAATATAAATGAAATGACTGAAAGTACAGATCCTCCTCTTTGAGGGGATGTTGAATTGAATGAAATTGAAATGCTCATACCTCCTAGTGAAGTTTTGCTTGCCTCCACATAGAATTAGGATTTCACAAAGTAGAATGTTGATTTCTTCTTCAATGCTTTAAATCTTGTCTCTATTGTTGCTCCAAATCTTGAATGAAGACTGAAAATGCTCAATTTTTCTTGAATGCTTGAATACTTGATCTCTTGGATGCTCGAATTCTTGATAATTATTGATGATAGATTCAATGGGGTGTCAAATAAGAGGATAAATCCCTCTTATGTACTTTCTAGTGGGTTTCATTGGTTGATTTTTTGATTTAGGCTGACATAGGGGAGATTTTCTCGCTCTAATTTGAGATGAGAACAAGGGAGGGAGCCCAAAATGGGTCCCAAATAGGGGATCCAAGGGCACCACACCCTATTACCAGTGGATCCTAAGATGCCACTCCTTGGTCCTTCTCTATTTTGGGGTAGGATCAAGGTGCAGACAGAGTGCAGGGTTGAATCATAATGTATTTTTCATGTGCATGAGTATATTCAAGACTTTGATCAAGCTGAGGAGTGCAAACACTATGAGGAAGACCCAAATGCAATGAAAAATTACAAGGGGTTCAATTTTAGGATGTTACACTACCAAGATCAACTTCTTAAATCCTCTCTTGATGGCCTGGGAAAAAATGCTAGATCAAATTTAATGAAAATTTCTCTGGTTGGGAGTGGAAATCAAAAAATAAATTTCCTTATTGGATTGGAACATAGTTTTTTCTAGTAGGGTGAATGGTGGTCTTAGTACCAGAGATTCTAAATTAATTAATCTTTCTTTAATGTCTAAGATGGATTAGAAAATCTTGAAAGGTGTGGAGTAATTAACTAAGGTGATTTCAAACAAATATCTCAATGGTGGCAATGGATTATTATTCCTTTAAATTGTGATGATCTTCCAAGAGGTTCTCACATCTAGAATAATGTGGTTAAATCAAAAATTCTGATTCAAAAATATTTATTATGGCAGGTTGGTGATGGTAAAAAATATTAGATTCTAGATCAACCCTTGGATTTTGACTTTCCCTTTGAGGTCCCACCCTATCTGCTTGACTTTGGAGTAGGTTCTCTTGAATAAGATAGGTTCTTTCTTTGTTCACTATTGGGTTTCTGGTTCCTTTCCTTCATCTTGGAAATTCACTGTTGAGGTGTTTGCTACCCTCTTAAGAGATCCATCTATTGAATTTCTTAGGATTCTGAAACCATTGAGATTCCTTAATGAGGCTTTTGATAATGTTGTCCTAGCTCCTTCAAAGGATGGGAATTAGGTTTGAGCTCCTATCTTCTATCACTAGGCCATATTTTAACTTGTCATTTTTGTGGAGCTCTAAAAATCTTTAGAAGATTTTCTTTTTTTGGTGGATAATTTTCTCTACGAAAA
This sequence comes from Cryptomeria japonica, assembly GCF_030272615.1. NCBI lineage: Eukaryota > Viridiplantae > Streptophyta > Pinopsida > Cupressales > Cupressaceae > Cryptomeria > Cryptomeria japonica. Next base: position 288,845,969 of record NC_081411.1, on the reverse strand, counting down.
TTTTAACTATTGATAATCTTCAGAAGAGAAGGTTCTATGTGGTGAACATATATTTTTTATGTGAAGAAGCTGAGGAAAGTATTGAACACCTTCTGTTCCTTTATATGTACACATGATTTGATAGGGCAAATATTTCCATCTCTTTTCTCATCACCTAGGTGTTTCACAAGTTCCCTAGAGAGACCTCTTTTGCTTGGTCTCCTCCCTCTTCCCATCCCATTACTCTAGATCTCTAGTGACAAGTTTTCCTCCATACTAGATGGTGTTTATGGAAGGAATGTAATAACAAAATCTTTAGGTATTGAAATCCCCCTTAGAAGGTCCTAACTAATGTTATTATTCATAATGTAAAACATTATATCAAAGCCTCCAGTAAATCAAGACAATCACTTCCCCCTCACATTTTGACTAGATAGTGGCCAATAAGTAAGAGTTGATGGACATTATTTCTAATTTTTCCTACCCACTGGTTGGGTTTAACAATAGTATCAAATGGTCCCCCCTTACCTAGAATGGTTAAAGTTAAATTTTGATGAGTCCTCTAAGATGAACCTTGGTCAGGTGGGAGGGGTTAGTGTAATGAGAGATTCAAAAAGAAAAGTGGTGGTGACCAATGTGGAAAATATAGGTACTCAAACTTTTAGCATGGCCAAGATGATGGTGGCCTTTAAATTAGCATTTCTATCACCAAGAATAAAGGTAGAAGGTTAATCATAGAAGGGGATTCAAATAATGAAATTGTGATGTTAAAAATGTAGCTATATCTAAATGGAAGTGGGAAAATACCATTTCTAATTATCTTTTTGTCACCTCCACATTTGACCATATTGTGTTTCAACACATTTTTAGAGAAGGCAATAAGATTGTTGATAGGCTTGCCAACCTAGGCCCCTTCTCTAAGCATATTAAATTCTAGATGGATTTGTATGGTTTCCTTGATCAAATGTGTGCCATGGTAAATGAAGAGAACTAAATTTATAGAGCCTAAAGATTTAAAAATAGCCTTTTAATTGGATTTCCACACCATGATGTACCTATATTATATCTTGAAGTGAGATGATTCTATTAATAGTAAGGATAGTAATTGATCCTTCACCACTTTTGAAAGGGGTTTTTCTATCCTGGTTTATGTGAAACTACCTTTGGTTCTAGCTCTAGGTTTTATGTGTATAGGATAGGAGGAAACTTAATCCCAACTGAGAGAGATACCTTGAAAAATTATAAAGTGAATAATGCCCTTTGGGAGAAAGTAGTAAAATGAAATTTACCCAATTATGTTGATGAGGGTATGAAGAGATTTGATCCTTTGATTTTTTATCAATTTTCCCAGTCCTGAAAAAGTTGTGTTGTTCAAGTGGGGAAGGTGAAATTTACTGTATCAATGGAGACTATTGTTGTGATGATGGGGCTGCCTATGGAGGGAAATACTTTCCAGAAGAAGCCTAAAGGGAATTATAAAAAATATTTTAAAAGAGTTTTGAGCCTAGGAGAGAAGGTGGACCACCACCAAAGAAGTTTTAAGATAGGTGATATCCAACTTTTGGAAGGATGAGATCATGCTTCAGATGAAGCTATTCACTCTTGACAAGATTTTTAAATGTATATATTGTAACACTATTCTCAATGCTCAATCAACTTTGGTATGGGGTAATGATGAACTTTTCCTTCTAGGTTTTCACCTCTATTTCCTAATTTGTTGAGGTTGTAGTAAGTCTAAAGGTTCTCTTCCCTTACACCAAGGGCTCATCCTACATCTTTATAAGTTTCATTTGAGTCTAACCTCTTCTAGTGCACCTACTTTTAATCCCCCTAACTTAGGTCCTATTTTGGGTCTCTATATTGAGAAATCCATCAATAAATCTAGAAATAATTCATTGTGAAAGAGGAATCAGAGGACAATGCCTCTTCTTAGTCTACAAGGACTGATTGGGTCCTAAATGATATTGAGAGTAAAGAGGATAATCCCCCATACCTCCATTCCCCTTTTATTTTATTAAATCCTCTTCTTAGAGTTCTTTGTTTAAGGAGGAATTTATCCTCTCTGCAACTAAGGTAAATGAACTTTGTAAGGGATTTAATAAGCATGAACCTATCATTTGTTTGCTTATGGGGCAATTTGAGCTAGAAAAAAAGAAGATTAATGGGCTCAAAGGTGTTTTAGAAGTGGAGGCCAAAGGCTCTAGTTGGACGGACGATGACAAGGAGTAGAGGGCTTGGATGGTGGTGGGGAAGTTTGTTGGGATGATTGAGAAATGAGAAATAGTGGACAACTCAGTTAAAGAGCTCATAGAGAAAAATCGTCAAACTAAGAATGCGAAAAGATAGTGAAAATGATAAAAGTTTTGTATGAAAATCAGGAAAAAATGAGGACTATGGATAACATTTTTGACCAAAATAGGGAGATTATTGAGAAGAACTTTTCTTCTCTCCATGACATTCAAGATGAGATCACGAGGAGGTAGGCCAAGAAAAGAAGACACCTAGAGTCCCCAACTATGATGGGGTTGGAAGCATCTATTTCAAGGGTGAAAGCCACACATGACTCTCTGCTTGTTTGCTATGAGAAAGATTCCTCTAAAAATCTCTCTATTCTAGAAAAAAGGAAAAGATATTTTTTTGGAAAGAAAGTCGGAGTTCTCTCTGACCTAGTAAGCCATTAGTTTGTCCTTTCGATGTGAGAGTGTTTCTTTTTGTTGTTTTGTTGTGTTTGGTTCCTAGTTCTAGTTTCTGGGTTTGTTTGTGTTAGTGGTTTTTGTTGGGTCTTTTTTAGCAACAAGTTTTTATTTATGGGTTCTCACTCCTTGTGAGTCCCTATTTTTTCAGCCTTTCCTATAGATATGTAAAGTTCGAGCCTCTCCTAGTTTAATATTTTAAAAATAAAATAATCAAGTAAATGAGCTATATGTTAATAAATTAGGTCAATAATCTAGACTTTAAGGGAGATAAGACTTATTTATAAACAATTCTTTGAAAATTTCAACCTTCCAATGAAAACTTTGCTTACCTGCATAGTGGCATATGATGTGGCACTATATCATTTGAAAACCACAAAATTTGAATGGGATAAATTACCCACAAAAAGATACAAGATGTTCCTAAATAACCACAATCTTCCAATAGGAAACAAAATTTATTAATATTCAAACAAAGTTTAAGTGTGGAAATTTTTTTTTTTGTGAATTACATGAACAACACAAAGCATACTATATTATTTGAAAACCTTGATGTGCCCAAATAGATGCTTGTAAAACCCTCTAATCTAATTATTTCAAAAGTGGAATATTTCAATAGAAAACAACATTTATTAATATTCAAACAAATTTTGAGTGTGGATAAAATAATTATTAGTGAATGACATGTGAACAAGATAATAGATACTTTCTGTCAAGTTTCTCTCGAGGGATGCCTCTGTAATCTTGATCTTGAAGATGGAATTACACCTGGTCTAATATTCACTCTAGAAACCATCTCATTTAGGTGATATTGGATAGGTGTGGGATTTATTCTTCCTATAATATTCTTTATAATTGCCATCTTTCCTCTCTGATAAGATTTGGCTCCAGTCATTGCCCTATTTTGCTAGAATCGGACTCTGATGGCCCTAAGGTTCAGTTCCCATCCAGGTTTGAGATTGTGTTGTCACAATTTCCTAACTTTAAAAATATTGCATCCAATGGTGGAATGATGAGGTTCAAGGTAATTCTATGTTTAATGTTTCTCACAAACTAATTTTCCTCAACAACAGTCTACGATCTTGGAGTAAAGATTCATTTGGAAATAATTTTTATAGAAAAAGGACTTGAAGTTCTAGATAAATCAGATATAGGAATCTATATTGACCTCCACTGATAGATTGGACAAGAGAAATCCCTTCTTGTAAATCTTCACAACTTGGTTGTCAAATAAGTGTTGTATTCAAAATAGAGATTGAGGGTGCAGTGGATTAAGAAGGGTGATAGGGATACTAAATAATTGCATCAATCGACAAGTAGACATAAGAAGAGGAATAGGATTTAGGAATTACATGGTTCTAATGATGTTATTTTCTTTAATCCTATGGATATTAGTTGGGAAGTTATCTCTCATTTCAAATACTTGCTCAATCCCTAGTTTCTTCAAGACTGAGTCATCTTGGAAACTTCAGAAAGACTGGTCTAGGCTATTCTCTCCAACATTAATCAAGATGACCTATGCCTTTTAGGGAGGATATTTTTTGATGAAGAAGTCAAGGAGAAAGTCTTTTCCTTTGGATCCTTTAAGGCTTCTAGCTCTAATGGTTTTCCCATGTTCTTCTATCAGGAATGCTAGGATATAGTGAGTTTAGACGTCATTCAACTAGCAAGAGAGTTTATGTCTTCAGTGACATTTATCAAAGAGATCAATAAAAACATTATTGTTTTGATTTGTAAGAAATTGGGAGCCAATTGTAAGTTAGAATTTAGACCCATAAGTCTTTCCAATGGTCTTTATAAAATCTTTTCTAAATTCCTAGTCAATTGTATTAAGCCCTTTTGGGTAAACTTATCCACAGAAACAAAAAAGGATTTGTATCTAGCTATTAGATTTTTGATGTGGTGCTAGTGGCCCCATGAAACTCTCCATTCCATAAAAAATAAAAATGAGGAAGGTATATTGCTAATGTTGTTCATATCTCTGAGGGCTATGACATGGTTTCTTGACCTTTTCTCTCCATGGTCTTGAGAAAATTTGGTTTCAAAGGGAAATTTTTGAAGTTAATTGGCGCTTGTGTCAAAAATTCCTTATATTCTATGATGGTAAATGGTTCCCCAAATGGTTTCTTCTCCTCTTATAATAGACTTAGGCAGGGTGATCCACTCTCATTGTATCTCTTCATTTTAATAGTAGATGTTCTTGGTCGCAATATTCAAAAGATTGTTTTCCATGGTAAGCTCAAAGGTATTAAGTCCTCCTTGAGTCTCTTTGTCATTTCCCACCAACATTTTTTTTATGATATGATTTTACTTGGAGAAGCTTTAGTGGTGGGGGCTAGATGATGATTTTCTCCACTCTTGTACTATTCTAGAGCTTCAAGGTAAAAAAATAATTTGCATAGAAGTGCCTTATAGTTTTTGAATCTACCCAATGATAATTAACTCCGCATTGCTAGAATTTTTAAATGTCAAATTGGTTTCCTTACCTCATCCTATTTAGGTCTTCCCTTAATTGTTGGGAAGGTACCAAACTCATTCTAGAATAGCCTTCTTTAAATAATTCAAATAAAATTGACAGGATGGAAAGGTGCTCTTCTTAGTAATATGAGAAATCTCCATCTTGTAAAGGATTCCCTATAAATCTTTGCTATTTATATTTTATCTATATTCCACATTTCTTTGTCTCTAGCTAAGAAATTGAACCAAATCCAAATAAGATTTTTGTAGTCAAGAGTTGAGAAAAATAACAGAATGTCTCTCATTGGCAGGGAGAAGGTGTGTCTTAATAAGAAGTTTGGTGGCCTCAATATTGATGATTCCCACTCCTTGAACATAGACTTGATGGCTAAAATCAGATGGAGGCTTATCTATGAATCCAGTGATTGGTCTTCTATTATGAATTCCTAATACCTTCAGAGGAGGGAAAATTATTCCTTTCTATCATCTTTAGACCTCCTGAGGGGATCCCATATCTAGAACAACCTGAAAAAATCCAAAGATATCCATTTGAAATGAGAAAATTGGAAAATTAGTAATAGTAGCATTGTAAGGTTTTGGAAGGACCCTTGGGTTTCGTCTGTCCCTTTGTTATTTCACTCAATTTTTTTTCTATCGAGGATATTTTGACATCAAGACTTGGTGTCCTAGTTTGTGCTTATTGGAATCCTAGATCTTCCCCCCCCTTCCCCCAATGGAATCTAGATCTGGCTGATTTTGAACCCTTGATAAGATCAATGGCTTTAGAGCTCCTCAAGAGAATAAATATCATGTTTTGTAAACAAGAGGCTCGTGATAGATGCATTTGGGATCCCTCCAAGGATATCAAGTATTTGGTTTGCACTGGTTATGAATTGGCTTCTCTTTCTCCCCCACCCCAATTTAATTGGTTGATCCTTTAGAAAACTAGCATGATCCCAAAGGTGTGTTTATTTTGGTGGATTGCATTCCATGGTGAAATCCTCACTATTGATAATTTAAGAAAATGTGGCTTTCAATTTGTCAATAGATGTGTCATTTGTGAGAAAGAAGAAGAAATTATTAACCACATCATGGTTCACTACTGTTTCTCTTGGAACATCAAACAAAAGATGTTCAATCTTTTTTTTATTAACAAGTTTTGGCCTAGAGAGTTGAAGGACCATGTTTCAAATTAGATCCCTCCTTCAAGGAATCCCCTTATTTAAGAGTTTGTGTGGCAAGATTTCTTCCATTCAAGGTGGTATCTATGGGAAAAAGGAAACAAAAAAATCTTCGAAGATAGGAGGTGTTGCTCATAAGTTCTTGTCACTACCATTATTTTAAATGTCAAAGAGAACCTAAGAAGCTTTGTAAAAAACACACATTTGGCTCCCCCCTCCAACCTAGATTGAAAAATTGCAAAGTTGTGGTACACTTAACTGAACCTTTGGCTAGATTTGTAGCCCCTCCTATTGGATTCAAAAACTTAATTAAATGTTCCCCCTAACTATGGTTGGTTGAATTTAAATTTCAATGGCTCGTCCAAAGGGAACCCAGGTCAGGCAAGTGTGGGTGGGGTCATCAGGGACCACAAAGGAAGTGTCGTGTTAGTTTATGTTGCAGACTTGGGAGTGCAAACCTCGAGCTTTGCTAAGGTGGTTGTCACTTATTATGGTATGATCATTATTAATTAAATAAAGTAAAACCACATTATTATTATTTAGGTGACTTGAGAGACACAATCCTTTTCCTAAAAATTTAAGCCTCTCTGGATTGGAAATGCGAAGGGTTGGTAGACAAGTGCAAATATCTCATTTGTAGCTTTAGCCATGTAGACATAATTCACATGATGAGGGAAGGTAACAAGGTTGTGGATAAGCTAGCTTCCTTAGGTCTACTTTCTGAGAATTTAAAAATATGGACTAACTCTTATGATCTTCTGAATTTAGTTCATGTGGTAATATATGAGGACACAAAGTATAATGATGGGTTATAATTCATAATTTTCTTTTTTTATCGTAGTTTCCCTTTTTGCAAGTCAATAAGACATCCTTTTCAAGTAGCAGTATAATTTCTCCTCGTAAGTATCATGACAACCAAATAGCTGGTTTTTATTTCCCCCACCTGGTTTCTATAAATAAGCTATTAGTGGAGGAAGTTGAGGGCACTTAATTTAAGTAGAACACAATAACTATGATGAATTCAAGTGCAAACTAAAGTTATGATGGAAAATTATAAAGGGGAATTTAGATAGTTATGTGGAGGGCATGCATGGTTTTGACCCGAAGCTCAAAAAACAAATTGTGAAGGCCTAGCACAAGGGTGAGGTGCGGATTACCAATGTCACCTTCATGGTGATGCCAAAGTTGATTGCATCCATTACCAATCTCTCGTAGGATCAAATAACTTTTCCTAAGAAGTTGAAGGGTTCATATAAGGAAGAACTTAAGTGATTCTTCAAGTAGGGCTAGGGAGTGTTGAAGCTACCAAGTAGTTACAATAGAGAAGATCACCCTGGAAAATGAAAGGACATGGCCCTTCTTTTTTTGACATTCTTCACCCTTGATGACTTTTATAAAATATTTCACACTCAGATCTTTCCCATGCTAAACCACCTGAGGTATGAAATTGACATGAACTTTTCTTCCTAGGTCTGTTCATCTTTATCCCAATCTGTTGCTAGAGCCAAGTCAAAGAAATACCTACCCCTTCATCAGGGTTTAATCCTTAGGATATATAATTTTCATCTTGCTCTAACATCTTCGGGTGAGTCCCCTTCTAAGCCCTCTAATCCCCTGTTGGACCCTAATATAGTAATTGAGATCTCTAGGGCCCTTCTGGCTAAAAATATCTTGGCTATTGGCTCTACTTCTAAGCCCAAACTTGTCCCCACTTATTTTAACCCTAGTAGAGAGGAAAAGCAAAAGCCATCTCTTCACCCACCCTCCAAAAAAAGTGGAGGTGTTGGATTCCATTGAAGAGGAGAAAGTAGAAAGTGAGGACTATGAATCTTTTTCAGTTTCAAAGTCTAAGTGGTCTCTTTCTATTTTTGAGGAGGTGGCCCCATTTACCTCTAATGAAGATCCCTCTGACCCTAAAATTCCCCCCAAAAAATTTTGATGTTGTGATTTAAGAATTAGAGGATAATGTGGAAAGATAGGAAATGGTTATTAAATGTATTCTTTCATAGTGTGAGGTGGCATTTAGAAAAAAATAATAGACTGGAGGCAGTTGTTGAAGTGGAGGTGAGAGTAGATAAATGGGTCATTGATTTCAAAGATATACATGTTTGGGAAGTGGAAAGTGATATGGCTAGGATATTGGACAATTCGAAAAAAGTGGAGGGAGGATTGGATGAACTCTATGAGAAGGTGATGTAGAAAAATGAGAAAAAAATTATTATAGAACTAAAAGAGAACCAGGAGCTCCTAATGTACAAGATTGAGGAAATGAACAAATGAAGTCAGGATATGGTGGTAAAAAATTAAGCTTCCCTCAAAGATATACAAGATGAAATCAATAGGAGGAAGGCCAAGCACAAGCGACATGTTATCTCTCCTTTTGCATCGGTGAAGCCCCTTACTTCCATGGTTAAGGACTCTTCGAATTTTGGTGCCCCAAATTTATTAAAGATTCAAACCAAAATATTTTGTTCTTTGACAGAGTTCTTAGTTTATGTAAGGATTGGTAGCAAGGTAAATCTTCCACCTAGTACACCATATCTTTGTGAATTTGGCAATTGGTTGGTTTTGCTATGTTAGAGGCTTTTTTTGGTGGCTTAGTCTCTAGTTTAGTCTATGTTAGCATTTTCTTGTTGGTGTGTGTTCGTTGGGTTCATTTTTTTCTAGTTTCTCCCTCCTCTTGTACCCTATGTGGCACTTTTATGTAGTTATGTAATACTTTGTAATGGTATGGGCCTATCCCACTTTTTAAAATAAAACCACAAAACATATTTTATTCTTTCAAAATCGTGATCTATGAATGGGAAACAATGACCTATTAAGGAGAAATTACTTGTACATAGAGACAAGACATGGCCAAAGAGAAGCTTGTATAACACTTTGAAATAATATGGTCAAAACTACAATCTCCTAATATAAAATAATATTTCCCAAAAAAAGATTAGTGAATGACATGAACAACATAAAACATACTATATTATTTCAAAATTGTAAGCTTTCAATGGGAAATGATGACCTCTGAGGGGGAAATTACATATAGAGAGAGATGAGATGTGCCTAGATAGAAGCTTGTTAAATGATTTGAAGTAATCCTTTCAAAACTACAATCTTCCAATAGAAAAAAAACAAAAAAACATTTGTTTATATTCAAACAAAATTTGAGTATATATAAAAAATTATTGCTGAATGACATGAACAAGACAAAACATACTATATTCTTTCAAAATTGTGAGCTTCCAATGGGAAACAACAACATGTAAGGGGGTAAATCACCTTCATAGTGAGAGGAGATGTGTCTATATAAAATCTTGTAGAAGCCTCTAATGCAATCATTTAAAAAGTGCAATCCTCTAATAGGAAACAACATTTATTAATTAAAAAAAAAAATCCAATTCTAGGCACAAAAATTATCGATAAATGACATCAACAACACAAAAGACATTGCATTCTTGTAAAACTGCAAGGTTAAAGTTGAGTAAATTACCCACACAAGGAGCCAAGATGTGCCTAGATAGAAGCTTTTATAAACCTATGAAGTAATCCTTTGAAAACCGCAATCTTCTAAGAAAAGTCAATTATTAATATTCAAACAAAATTTGAGTGTGAACAAAATAAATATTATTGAATGACATGAACTACAGAAAACATACTATATTCTTTCAAACCAAGAGTTTCCAATGGGAAACAATAACCTATTAGGGGGGAAAGTACCTGCATAGTTAGACAAGATATGTCTAGACATAAGCTTGTCGAACCCTCTAAAGTAATCCTTTTAAAAGTGCAATCTTGCAATAGAAAACAACATTTTTGAATTTTCATGTGGGCAAAAAAATATGAATGAATGACATAAGCAACACAAAACATACTATATTCTTTCAAAACTAGAAGCTTCCAATGGGAAATAGTGACTTGTTAGGGAGAAATTAACCCCAAAACGAGAAGAGATGTGCCCAAATAAAAGCTTGTTGAACCCTCTATAGTAATCCTTTCAAAAGTGAAATATTTTAATGAAAAATAATATTTATTAATATTAAAACAAACCTAAAATTATTAAGAATAGAATGGAGAAGTTATTAAAAAAATAATTTAATAAATGAGCTATTTTAAAGTTAAGAAGCAAAAAAATTATATTATCTGTTGTCACTTACTTGTAAGGTGAGGTATTGTGGATTTGTCTATTCTCCTTGAATTATATAAAGAGGCATAGTGTTGGACTCAATATTATTTTGTATTAGGTAAACTTGTGGAATGTGTTTTGAATGCCAAATAATTTGGGCATTTGAATTCCAATTAGTTGTGTCAGAAGTTCTTACCTCATCAAGGACAATTTTCTTAATGAATTAGTGCAATAGTGAGATTTCCATGGACGTTAGATTGAATGGATGATGGAGAAGGTTTTGCTTGTCAAGAAAAAATGAAAGCAAGAGCGAGAAAATGTGTTGATTTAGTTTTTAATTGCAAAATAATTAATAATTTTTAATGATAATTGGAAGATTATAAAAGGAGAGCTTTATTATTATGATTATGTAATGACATTGAAAAATATGATGTGTTTTTTAATCTACACTGAAATATACATTTTAAGTCAACATAGATGACATGGAGTAGGTCTATATTACCATTGAAAAGATGTTTTTTATGAAATAAATTTAAAATAAATTATAAAGAAAAGTAGGATTAAAGAAAGCCTCTAAAAATAAATTACAAAACATGGAATTTGACTCTACAATAAAAATATTGTATTTGTAACATAATGCATTTTTTACTCTACACTAAAATGAAATTTTAACTCAACCTAGAAGACATGGAGTAAGTGTATGTCACTATTGTGAATAATTTTCCTTTTCAAAGATAGAGGAAAAAATTATGTTGGAAAAAGAGTGTTGCAATATTCTATGTGTTTCACTATCATACTTTTCCCAATGAGATAAAGTATTTTATATTAATTATTGTATTTTATATTAATTATAGTTCTTTTGTTAAATAAAAAAAAATATGGTTCATATAATGTCACGATAAAAAATTTCTCCAATGTAGAACAATGTTAACATGCACAAACATGCTAATAAGAAGATAAGTCAACCTTAATTCATTTAATAATTCTACGTAACCCTTGACTATATTTCATCTAAAAATTGTGTAGATAATCTTGTTCCCATGTAAAATAGTCATCGATCCATTCCCTACTCTAATTATGCCTTTTCAAACTATCATCTTTGATCTATCACACTTACACACTTCATTTGATGACATTTTTTAAGATTCAATATTGATATTGGATTTTGATGATCGATGTGAAATTTCATTATTGTGCAACATTTCCTACCCTTTTATTTCTTCACAAGAGTGACATAGACTTAGTCCATGTATATATTTTTTTATTTATGATGTAATTTTAATGTTCATTAAAAAAAACTTTGTGATTCTTACATGACATTGTTACATGATTATTCCATACTTTACCATTTGTCTTTATAGGGTTTATTTCTTGATACTTTGGTTTGTGATTTATTTTATCATTCTTTAAAAGGAAACTTGTTTGCAATGGTGAGATAGATTTATTGAATAAATAACAAGACATAATTATAATAGGATGACTTAGTTGTAGATCACAATTAATAGCAGGCCAAACTTATTAAATTCATTTTATTCTTTTATGGAAGAGAAGGGTATGTATAGTTATAGTCTATAAATTTTGATAATTTTTTTTAATTGTTTATAATTATTGTTTTAGCTTATGGATTGTAATGACATCAATTGTGAGATCTATTATATTCACAAGCTTCAAAAAATAGTCATTTCAAAGTATCCCCTAATACCTACTTAAAGACGTCAGTGCATTTAAAATTTCCAATACTTATTCACAAATAATCTTTGTTAAGCATAGCTATAAAATTGCACAAATGAACCAATAACAGTACAAAATTGCTAATTACTGAAAGATGGTAAAATTGACAGCTAAACTTTTAATCATTATTTTTTAGGTTTTTTTTTAATTAGTAAATGGAAGACTTGTTGATCAAAAAGTGACGATAATTTGATAAAATACGTTTAGGGTTTGAGGGAGACCAAATCATCGTCACTTATTAGCAACTTAATTAAGGATAAACAACAATTTGCAGATTTACAAGAGTTTGTGGCTTTATCCTATCAAAGCTAAATATATGCCATTTTGCAAGGGACTAAAGCTTAGCTTCGGTTTGCAAAAAAATTTACTTTATATTTTAATTACTTTATTAGGTTAACTAATTGTTAGGGGCTATTTAAATTTTGGGTCACATTTATTATATTGTGATGGTAAACAATCAACTAAAATATAAATCTCTCAATATATTTTATAGAATTATATTTCATTTACATATTCATAAATTAATATTTTATATAAAAAGTATTTATTTAAGTTATTTTTAATTTTTTTTAACAATACTTAATTAGAACTTATCAATACCTATAAAGAACTAACTATAAGATGAAAAACTAACTATAAGTACAATGAAACTATAGCAAAGACGATAATGATAATAAATTACAATGCTTGAATGCTTGAATTATCTAATGGTGACTAGCTTCAAATATTGGATTAAAAACTTCCTTTTATAGATTTTGCAAGCCTAAAATACAGGGTAGCAAAGATCAACAGTAAGCTGGAGGACAAGGTGGAAAGAGAAGCCACATGGCAGCATGGTCACCTTGAGAAAGGATGAAGACTCCCAAGATTTAAGATAGTTGGAGAGAATACATGTTTCCCAAGACATGAAGGAGTCAACAATCTACGAAGGTTGGAGAAGATTTAGGCTTCCTAGGAAAAGTGGACAATGAGTCACTTTGACCATGTTGATGTTGACAAAATCACCCTCTAAGATATAGGGATGGGAGAGAGAATATAGGAAATCGGAGGACACCTAATTCTTCTCATCCTATTGACTAGAAATTATGTTGAAGATAATTGAAGATTTAAATATTAAAAATATTTAATTTATTTAGCCACAAGATGATGAGATGGAGAAGATGATGTGGATTGAAAATTGAAGACTTAGGGTGGGTGAATAATTAAATAATTTAGAATTATTGAATTAAAATAGATTCTAGAAAAATATGATGAGATTTAATTAAATAACTAATATATAATTAACAAATTGGTTTACAAGAATAAGAAAAATGAATTAGATAAATAAATTATTCAATTTATTTATTAATAGAAGGATTAAGCCATTAAATAAATAATTAATATTTATTTAATTATCTCTAGTCATTTTTAGGTGTATACATTTTGCCACTCTTTGAGACAACGTGTTTTATCACTTTTTTTCAAAGAAAATTAAATCAAGTCTCAATTTGCCCTTGATGAGTATGATATCGATTGTATGCCCCCTCAAGAGATCAATGGGTGAACTTTTTTTTAAAAATGGGGAAAAACATGAAATGGTCCACGAATGAAAAAAAAAAAATTTGGATAAAGAAATTAGCAAGAATAGGATTTCAATGTTGTGAAAGGTTTCCTCGGCATGACATGGTCATTATGCCCCCAATTAGGTTGAAATGGGCCATATATGGGAAGATTGGGTCCACATCCGACTCATTTGCACACATGGAGCTTTGGGAGTGGTTTGTGGAGAGGAGTTATTTTACCAAACTGTTGTCAACCAAGATGGTGATCCCATACAACAAGCATCGATTTGAGCACGTTCGATGATTTTGGAGACCAGATTATTATTGGTGCGCAATATGTACATCCATACCCTACTTGTTTCTTAGTATTTGATGCATTTACTTTCAAGATAAAAAATTTTGTTTTCCAGGTGCTAAGACATTTTTTTTTGTAGTTGTACATTTTTGTTAACGATTTTGATAATTCTTTTTATGTTTTTGTGCATTGTTGTAGTACATTAATTATTTTATTAGTTTTGTATTTTCTTTTAACACATTGATTAGTTCTTTTGGCACATTTGGTAGTTTAGCACATTTGTATAGTCTTTTAACGCATTTGGCAGGTATTTTTGCACATATACAATTTTAGCACATTTAGGAAATGTTTTAACACATGTATCATATCCCTTAGTGATTTTGAGAGTTTAGCAAGTATGTTGATTCTTTTAACATCTTTGCAAAATAAAAGAGAACATTTAGGATAGTTGCATGATTTTGATAGTGTAGATTTATAAGTTTACATCATATGATAGATGGTGGGAAAATGATAGGGCTTAGTGAGATGGATATAATATTGGAAGAGTTAATAGTATAGCTAACTCTGTATCAAATAAGATGATTAGGATAGATGCAGCTAGGAGTGATGATTAATACTTGTAGCATTGATTTGACTATAGGAGGATTTAGATATTTTGATGTCTCGGGAGGGATTCCTAAAGACTATGTGTTTGTGACTGGAGATAGGTCATACAGAGTAAGATTGTATAGGCTCTTATGGATTGACCCATCTCCTGTATATGACTGAGATTGGGACTAATAGGGGATTGTTGATAGCACTTGCAAAGAGATGGCATAGTGACCATAACACCTTCCACTTTCCCATTGGAGGGATGGTGGCAAACATAGAAGAGATGTTGGATCTATGGAGAATGTTGGAGGAGGTGGTGGGGACTTTGGACGTGATGATGAGGAGGGAGAGGAGGAGGGACCACAATTTGTTTGATGGAGGAGAGTGGCTCATCCTAGTGGGTCTCAAGTACAAGCACATATTGACATTCAAACATAGGCTCTTGATCAGCCCCATCAACAAGTACTAGCATACTAGCAGATGGTGGCTTAGTAGAAGGATAATACAAAGATTGCACCTTTGAGAGATGAGGTAATCCAGCTATAGGAGAAGGTTAGATTATTGAACTTGGAGCGAGACAGAACCATTGAGAGGCATGGAAAAGCAGAAAGTCTCCTAGAGAATTTTGAGCAAAGTGCAGCCCAAGGTCATCATGAGGAAATTATGATGGTCATGCTTTATGTTGGTAAGGAGATTGCTTGCTAGTGTCATTTATATGAGGCTATTTATATGTAATGGATTCTTGATTAAGATTTTTTCACGATGATAGTAATATGAAAATGATGTTATATACATATGAGATGACTTGTGATGGGTTGGATATGAAATTTCATTGATGCATGATGTATGATGTCCTTCATGATGAAGTGGATGCATTACCATGTTCTATATACAATTTGATTATTATCCTACATGTGGATAATGATATGAGTAACGAATATGTACAAGTGATGATATTGATCATGAATGCAGCTAAATGAATCATTTAAAATTAGCTAAGCAAGTTGAATGATGTATCTAACATGAAAATGATGTAGTTTATTTTTTCTTTGTCCAAATATACTTGATCTATTACTTCACATAACAACCATTGATATTTTGGGATAAATAAAGGATAGCCTTATGAATGAAGCATGAAATGCAATGCTTAACCTAAATGCATGAAACACCATCTTTTCACATATATTTTTGTATTGTTCTTTCATCATTGAGCTTTTAAAATGTTGTAAGAAAATACAAGCACCTAGGTATAATTAAACCAAGATGACTTGAGTATCACATGTATTTTGATTTAGCAAGTTAATATAAGTATCTCAGTATAATAAAATCAAGATGACCTGAGTATCCCTTGCATGTATCAACAAACAAGAATTATCCCCTTTCATCTATAAACCCATAGTGTTCTCAATGATATTTACCAATCATGACCTTAGACGAGTGTATACATTACTAAAGAATAATCCACAAGTAGAAAACGTGATAACAAAAATCAAAATACAACCAGAAAACCTTCTTGCCATAGATATTATTTTCTTGTCATAATAGATATAATCATCCCCATAGATATTGTCATGGGTAACATCAATGTTGTATGAATTGGTTGCATGTCAATGTTCAATGGTCTATCATAATTTTGTTTAAAGCCCATTGTTATGTTACTTATTGTCTAGAAATATGTATCAGAATACATATTGTTACCCTCTAAAGTGTGACATCAAGGATCCCATTCTGTAACCAAGTCAAGGATTGTCCCTGAGTCTAGGAAAGGACCAATTTATTATGGATGGATGGACATCGAAATATAGATGAAAATTTAATTATAGAACGGTTGGAACACTAGTAAAAATTACATGATGGAGCTTTTTTGGTGGGATATATATACTGATGCACTGCAAAAAGGATGTTAGGAACACACAAAATAGACAAATCAAAAGTTAGTGTTAGTAGTATCAATCAAAAATTAAATATGAAGGAAACTACCATCCTAAGCATGCATGTCAAGAGAGATATCAAACACATTAAAAAAAGTGTACACAAATGGAGAAATGATATAAAATAGTCACAAATGCTCTCAAACATGCTCATAGATGCTCCTCCCTTGTTCCTCTCCTCTCCAGGTTCCACATGAGTGTAGCCCTCATCTTTTTGCACTACTATGGAAGTCTTATGGAGATTCAAGATTTATGAAAATGATTAAAAAGATTATGCAAATGCAAGAAAACTAGATATGAGAAAGCACCTAATTAAGCTATATTGATTTTAACCAAAATAACAATGTAAATTAGTTGGCTCTTAAAATGCTCTCTTAAATTTCACTATAGATTAGATGCATACAAGATTTTTGGATCTGGATTATGAAGGAGTGGGCTCTATTTATAAGAAAAATAGAGAAATGGATGGTTGAGATTGAGTAATCTCAACAAGGGTCAGGATTGATGGGTTTATGATCCATGTGAAGGATTTCAACCCAATCCCAGGATGACAAATGTCAACATGAGATGGCTTGAGAGGAGAGGGAAGAAGAATTAAATGCTTGAGATGACACGAAGGTTAGCTTAGGAGGTAAGGTTAGCCTTGAGTTGAATGAATAAAACCATTATCCAATTAATAATGCCTTTATCCAATGGATAAACTCTTCTGCAAGAGTTAGTGGGGATAACCATGGTCAAATCAACAAATGCTTGAAGAGACCCATGAGTCAAATGAGGGTTGAGTTAGAGGGAAAGTCTCTAACCATGTGGGTGAGTTGAGCTTAACCATTAATGTTCATGTAAGAGCCATAAATGGTTATGTAAGAACCATTAATGGTTTGGAAGACTTTAGGGGTTAGCTTGTTGGAGACATAAAGCATTGAATAATTTTCAAAGACTTTGGAGGCTTTGAGGAGTGACTTCATGTTGCTTAGGAATGTGATAATAATTAGGGGATGGGTTTAGGCTTGTTAAGAATGGTTTAGAATAATCTAGAATTGGTTTAGGATACAAGTGGGTTTGGTGGGTGAGGGAAAATAAGATTTTAATTAAAATAAAATTCATTATTTCAACAAAATAGTTGCAACTTGCATTTGTAGAAGAATGCAAGTGGTGGGGTAGTTTAGGGATTTAAATAAATGTTTTATTATTTATTTAAAAGAGGAGAGGGGGTTAAATTAAATAAATATGTTTTATTCATTTTATTGATTTTGAGTGTGGCTTAATGAATTAATTTAAATAAATTCAATAATTTATTTAATTAATAGGAGAAGAGTTTGAGGATGAAGTAATTAAATATTAATTTAATTAACTGATTACTGATGGTATTATAATCAAATAAATAGTAAATATTCATTTAATTAAGTGGACAAATTTATGTGAATACATTTTCCTCTCTTTGAGATGGTGTGGTTTATCGTGTTGTTTCTAAGAAAGAAAAATAGGTGCAAAAAAATATGCCCCATAAATATTAATTTAGTGGGTGGTATGCCCCCTCGAGAGATGGGCCGAAAACTTTCAAAAAATTGGAAGATCTCTCGAAAAAAGAACAAGAAGAGGAGGGGAGGTAGAATAGAAGAAATATTGATGAAAGAATGGGAGAAGATGGAGTGAAATGGAGAAACAGCAAGCCAGTAAGTACCTTTAGGTCAAGCAAGAGATACAGTGCAAATGTGGTGTGTTCTTTCGATTGATACTATACAATTGATCAAAAATTGGTTGGACAATCGGGTGCAATGGGTTAAATTGCTCTGATTGAGTCAAAGTGTGACAGTTGATGTCAGTTGTTCACTTGGATAGGATAAAGTATGAGTAAGTGAATCAAATCAACCTGTTGTGATTGAAACAATTTATGTAATTGTTCGATGAAGTCAAGGTATATGAAGCAAAATACTCATTGAGACTTAGAGAATTGATGTAATTGTCTGTTTTGATTGTGTTTGATTGGTTGATCAATTGATAGTGTTTGTGTTGTAGGTTGTTGATGGTGAATCATAGAAGCCTCATTGAGACTAGGTCATTTTTATAAATGTATGTTGTAGTCTAGGATTGCCATAATCGATTACCTATTGAGACCCAAAGATACTTCATTAAAAAGTATCTATTGATAGTCTAGATGTGTGTGAGTCAATGTGCCTATGTAGAAAGAGTAATTGGCTTGATTGGGTTGATGGAAAATGATGAATGGATTATAATGATGACCTAGATAGGTAGGGTGAGGGGGGGATTCAATGTAAGATAGAAGGTATGGAGGACCTAGGACTCATTCCTATGGAACAAGATCGAAAAAAGAGAGTATCCATTGTCATTACTGTGTATGAATGATATACAAGTATATGGATGTATGGATGGATGGAATGCAACATAATGAAATATATATATATAGATGAGATGGAATGATGATCCATAGATTATTCATAGTTATTTATTTCTATCATTGAGCATGGTAGTATCGTTCTTGGATGAGGTAGGAGGAACCAAGTTTTGAGCATTTCACCTTTAAGAAAGCATTTATAAATAAGGAAAAAAAGTGACCCTCCATACTAGTTCATGCGCAAATAGTTGAGCTATACGCTGTAGTGAGTAATCCATATTGATCCATGACTATATTTTGCATAGAATCATGTAGCTTAGTGAACTTCCCACGTAGACACCATAGTACATGCCCCAAAACTTTATGGGAGACAACAAACAAATAAAAAGATATCAGGAGCTATCCTGGCTACTCTAATCACTTGTGGATATCCTGGAGTAGCATAGGAACTTTATATGAATAAAAAACTAACCAACCGACCAAGTACTTAGTAGCTTAAACAGATTTTTCTTGTCAAAGAAAAAATTACCATGTCTTGTTTGTGAGGAAGGATGTATCCTTGTGAAAGTTGTGTACAGATGTTTTTGATTGGTTGGTTGGTTTGATAAGTTATCATCATTTAAGTAGATGGAAATGTTTGTTTGGTGTCTATTGTGATGTGTATGTACAAAGGATTTTATGCGTTGCCATGTTTTTTATTGATTTTTCATGTTTTATCATGTTTTTAGATTTTGTGATGTTTTTGGTATTATCTAAGTTTTCACAAAGTTTTTGGTATTTATTTCTAGACAGTTTTGAATGAAGAACTCAATGAATCACTAATAATGTAGAATCCACTTCCATCAATAGGTTAAGAGCATTGCCCCCAGTTTTAGACGTCACTTATGAAAAACAAGATGCAAGACACATGAAGTACTAACCCTGATTGCAGATCAATAACAAGCCATGGTTTCAATGATGGATGAATGGATGTGATCACAACAAATTTGAAAGACAATGGAGCCATAACCTTTACGAGTGATGCATGTTTGCCAGGTTTTCACCATCGCACTTACCCAAGGTGTCACCGTAGTGGTTCCTTACCATTTGGATACATGATTTTTCCTTACTATTTTCCTTTTTTTGTATTTTCTTCAGGACAATTTTTTGAATGTTTTTTGTTGTTTTTCTGATATATTGGAGGATCTTGATTCTCTACACAACTTATGTATGAAACCATTTGAGGTGCATGTTGTTGATCGGATTTGCTAGTGGTTGCCCTTCGAAAGTTGCCAACTGGTATGCCCCAGACCCAAATACAACAATGATAACATACAGACCGAGCCAATTTGATTCAAACTTTCACTGATGTTCTCTATTTGGTTTGTTACAAGGATTCTCTTTGAGAACAAGATCACCTACCTCAAATGTATGAGGTTTAACACGATGATTATAGCTTCTTCTTATTCACTGTTGATAGGCCTTGAGGTGGTTGTATGCAATTTGTCAAATTTCATCAAGTAGTTCCAAGTCCCGAAGATGTAAGAATCGGTATGCTTCATCATCTATCAGATTGTGCAAGGAAACCCATAGAGATGGTATCTCAACCTCAATAGGAAGGATGACTTCTGCTCCATAGACCAGTGAGTAGGGGGTTGCGTCTATAGCAGTTCGAATGCTAGTTCGATATGCCCATAGTGTTAGATTTAATTGAATGTGCCAATCACGACCAACATCATTGAACATCTTCTTGAGGATTCTCAATATGTTCTTGTTTGATGCTTTGACCTGACCATTTCCTTGTGGGTAATATGGGGTGGAAAAGTGGTGTCGGATATGAAACTTCTCATAGAGATCACAAACATCCTGATTTTTGAAAGGAAGTCCATTATCTATGATGATGGACATGGGTACACCATACCAGTGGATGATGTAATTAAGGATGAATGAGGTGATCTTATTTCTGGTGACTTGGGTAAGTGGAATGACTTCGATCCACTTTGTGAAGTATTTAGTGGCAGTAATGATAAATTTGTGGTCATTGGATAAAGATGGATGAATTTTACCCATAGGGTCAAGTCCCCATTGACAAAAGGTCCATGGTGTTGTGATTGGTTTCAATTCCTAAGCTGGTGCATGTATCAGGTCTCTGTGAACTTGGTGTTAGTTGAATGAGAGGGGGGGGTGAATCAGATAAACCCACAATACAATGTTCTAATTAGATTCAACCTTGGTAGAACTTACTTGATATGCAACTATGACTGTAAATCATTCAAACTCATAAACTGATAAACTTGAAACATCAAAACACATTTAACACCAGATTTAACGTGGAAACCCAAATAGGGAAAAACCATTGTGGGATTTTGGACCAACTAAGAAAATATACTCTTCTAGAGTATACTCGGTTAAAAGCCAATCCTGTTAAAGATTACATAAACACATTGCTAGATGTGACCCTGTCAAGGGATTTCCCTCAGATCTATCAAAATCTTGCACTTTGTTAGAAGTGACCTTGTCAAAGGATTTCAAACACTCAATTAGAATGTTACCTTGCTAGAGGATTTACAAATAACACTGTTAGGTCCACTCGGTTAAGAGATTTCCTGTCACTTACAAAAATAAATAACAGTAATAAAACATATCTGCAACTTTACATCTGAAATGTTATAACAGATTCTATGTGCTCAAAACAATCTTGTCATAAGTCTTATCTTCCTCCTTGTTGGGCTTCTCACTCTATTCTTCAATTAGATCTTCAATCTTTTGTACTCGGTTATCACTTCAGCAGCATCATTGTTCTTCTATTTGCCCGCATACTTTGTTCTTCAACTTTTCCTTATTTATAAGCAATTCCTAATAGCTTAATCTCCTTAATCGCATTTCCTATGATTAATCTTAGCCATCAGATCTTCAAACTTGACTAGTTTCATTGAATCCTTTGAAATAAATTTTTTTTTATCTTGCCTTGAAACTTGTATTTCTTCCTTGGTACTTGTGCTCGGTTATGACCGTTCAATCTGTGTTGTAGATCTAACTCTATAAAATTTCATTGTTGTTGATCCTTAACAAACTTCTTACATGATATTCCAATCTTCTATAAATCTCCAGCTCATTGGCATCCTTCATTTAATAATGTATTTATTCATCCAATGCATTATGTTACTACTCGGTTGATACTCGGTTAATTCTAAACTTTACTCGGTAGACATTTTGTATTCATCTCGATAGCTTTGCTTGCTGACGATGCTCGGTGACTTCTTCCTTCTTTAACCAACATCGATAACCTTAGAGTTTATGGACTAGCTCCTTGCTCGGTAAAATAGAATAGTATCAACCCTTTACTCATTCTATTGCATGAAATCTTTTCTCCTTCTTATTCAGTCTTCGAATACACATATATAGGATATCAAAACAATAAAAATATCATAGTCTCATCATTGTCTAACTCGGTAATAGTTACCCATTGAATAACTTATTGCTCCCCTTCATTTTCACATTCTATAAGTGTCACTTACCGACATCTTCATACTCATCAACACATACTCTTTAAGATATGGCAACATCATACTGAATCAGAAAATCAATTGCTTGACATCAATGACAAAATAATATTATTAAGACAGTAATCATCCTTTATCAATTATATCATCAATCTCCAACAACATTCTCAATATCCTCATACCAACAAACTTATTGTAATGCCAACACTTGGCACTTCTTGCATTTTCTAACAAAATAGTAGGAGTATTTTTCTATGGATGGCCAATAGTATCCAGTGCGCATGATTTTCTTTGCTAAGGAAGGACCGCTTGAGTGATCCCCACAAATGCCTTCATGTACCTCTTCCAAGGCGTTTGTTATCTCATATTGTTCCAAACATTGAAGGAGAGTACCATCAAGCGGTTTGGCAGATGAAGGTTTTGCGTTGGTTATTAGATTGGTTGGGAGGAAGTATTTGATCATGGAGGTAGTGGAATAATTCACTATACTATGGGGATTCAGAGCCGACTAGATGACATATCATTTCAGTTTCAGGTATATCATAAGCGGGGATCCAAAGTTGTTCTACCAAGAACTCATAGCATGTTGAATTTTGCAGAAGATCCAAGAGAGATGCAATTGTAGCCATTGCGTCGGCAGCTCAATTTTGATAATTGTGTACTTTCTCAAATATGATAGTTGTAAATGCTTCTTTGTAACTATCAACCATCCTTTTATACAACATGAGCTTATCATCCGTAGTTTAATACTCATCGGTGACTTGTTGGATGACTAGATGTGAATCTGCATATACCTGTAGCTCTTTTAGATGCCATTATGTAGCCAATCTGAGTCATGTGATTAAGGCCTCATATTCTGCTATATTATTAGTGCATGGGAAAGTGAGCCTGTATGACTTTGGGATGTTGTCACCTTGAGGTGTAATGAAAAGAATACCTACCCCCGAGCCATTTCTAGTATATGAGCTATCAAAATATAGCTTCCAAGGTTATGTAGTTGTGATCATGAAGATCTCATCATTTGAAAAATTGGAAACAAGAGGATGGTCACCTACGAGGGGTGGATCGACCACCTGATCTGCAATAACTTGCCCATTTATAGCCTTGCGGTCCACATACTCGATATCAAATTCACTCAAGATCTAACCCATTTGGCCAAGAAGTCTATTAATGTTGCCTTGCTGAGTAGGTATTTGAGTGGATTGATTTTAGCAATGAGTTGTACCTTGTGTGTCAACATGTAGTGTCTCAGTTTGGTGGGTGCCAAGATAACTGCTAGGCAAGCTCGCTCAATATATGTGTAATTGAGTTCATAACCTACCAATGTGTGAGAGATATAGTATATAGCACATTCTTTTCTTTCTGCATTGTGTTGTGCCATTCGTACTCCTAATGTCGTATTTGTAGCTAAAATATATAGCCATAGAGGTCTACTTGGATCTAGTAGGATCAACAACAATGTATTCATCAGGTAATCTATAAGCATTTGGAATGCTTGCTGGCACTTGTATCCCATTGAAAGTGGATATTCTTGTGTAAAAGATTCATGAAGGGATGCTACTTATCAACCAATTATGCAATGAATCTATGAATTGATTGTAGTCGCCCTTGTAGTGTCCTTAACTGACTAATGTTCTTGGGAGGTGGCATGCCCATGATTGCTTTGTCTTTTGCCGGAGCTACTTCAATGCCTTTTCTTGAGACAGTGTATCCTAGGAGCTTCTCGGAGGTTAGTCTAAAGATACATTTCTTTAGATTAAGACATACATGATATTGCTCTAATCTATCAAAGATTTTACCCAGTATTTTCAGATGACCCTCCCTTGTTAATGATTTATCTAGTAAATCATTGACATGAATTTTCATTATAGTGTGCATCATGTCATGGAAGATGGTAGTCATAGGTCTTTGATAGGTTGCCCCTACATTCTTTAGACCAATAGGCATCACATTCCAACAGTATGTTCCCCATAGGCATGTGAAAGTAGTTTTGTGTTGATCTTCTGGAGCAATCTTGATCTAGTTGTACCCTGAAAAGCCATCCATAAGAGAAACCATTGCATGACTCACGGTGAGATTAATGGTCATGTTGATGTTTGGTAATATGAAGTCATCCTTAGGGAATTCCTTGCTCAAATCTTTGAAGTTTGTAGAGATACAGATGACCCCATTAGACTTGCCGACAGGTACAATGTTGGCGATCCAATCGGTATAATCAATTGGTCGGATGAAATCAACATCTAAGAGCTTTTGTTTTATAGGTTTAGGTCATTCTACCACGGTTAGGTGATGTATAACCAAATTAAGATCTAAGCTAGGCATGTCTGTACAAGACCATGCGAAGTTGATTTGACGCTTCTGGAAGAATTCCACAAATTTTGGTTGTTCCTCTGGAGTTAGTAGAGATTCCAAATGTATTTGGTGAGGAGTCTTAAAGGCTCCCACATTGATTTTTTTTGTTTCTTTGATTAGGATTGTTGATCTCTCCTGATTTGTACTAGAGGAGAGGATGTCAAACCTTTCATCCTCAGGCACCTCATACTAGTTTTCACCTTTGGATACACTCTTTATTTTTACTTTTTTGGGGATCAACAAGTGCCACTATGTGGTTTTCACTAGAATATCCACGTTTTATTGTAATATTTTTGCAGCTAAAAGGTTTGGCATCTGCTCCAAAGTAAGTTGCGGTATTAAGTTTGTTGGCAAAGATATCTTTATGATCCCCACTTGGTATCTGATCCTGTATTTCTTAAAAGTCTATGAGTGCCTCATCATTTTGGAATTGATAAATACATGGGGGATTTGACTGGTTCTAGTGAATGAGTTCAGGATGGATGATAGGCATGACCTCATCAATTAAGTTGAGTTTAGAGGAGATGTCAATGAGGGTTAATATAGATGATTGAAGTTCGTCAATGGTACTCTCCTTGATAGAATCTAGTGTCGGATTTGATGTAGGGCCTATGGAAGGTGCTTCTTTCTCATGAACCCAAAAGGTTTTAATCCATGCCTCCTTGTAAAATGGGATATACTTAAGAGGTGGGGGAGTTGATGTGTCTTCCTTGTTTGAAATATTTAGATTCACTAAATAAAATTTCCACTCATTCGAGTTGGTCTTCGAATCACTCTCTAACATTCGATCATTGTACCATGCTGGGATGTCTTGTGTATTGAAGAGTGTATTGGTCACAGGTTTATGAAATTTTATAGGTGGGATTACTGGTGCTGCTGGCATGATTATAGGAGTTGTTGATGTTGCTAGTGCTACTACTGCTATTCTTAGTTTGGTAGGTGTGGCTGGTACAATTGCTGGGAGTATCAGTGCTCGTGATGCTACTCCTATTACTAATGGTATTATTAGTGTTGTAGATGCCACTGAGGGGATTATTAGTGTTGTTGGTATAATTGATGCAACAGATGCTATTGATGGGATTATTATTGTTGTGGGCACTGCTATTAGGATTATTGTTGTTGGTGATATTGCTAGTGTGATTGATGTCATTGATAAGATCGTTGGTGTTGTTGGTACTGCTGGTGTGATTGATCTCGCTGATTTGATGGTAAGTTTTGTTGGTGTGGATGGTATTGTTGGTTTTGCAGATATAATCAAGGATGGCCTCCTTGGAGTAACTTTTTGATACATGGGGTTGTTGGGTTTACCTTTGAATCTGAGCTTAGGAAGATATTCCTTTTGAAAACCTTATCCAATTTTATCTTTGGATTTCAACTTAGGCTGCAAGGGCTCATGTCATCCTTGTTTGCAATGTCCCAAAGCACTTTGGCCATCATAGCCCATTCTTTGTATGATAATGGGGCCTTTGCCATATTTATCAGTAGGAAGCATAACCTTTGGGATTTATGTGGTGATAGGGTCTTTGTAGATCCATTCTTCTAGGTCCTCATCTCTGGTTTCCTCTTCCTAACTTTGACCAGGGATTAACTTCACCAAAGTGCACACTTTCTTGGTCAGTGGTGGTTGAAGCAACTTTTGAGGTATGCTATAAGTTCTAGGGGAAGTGGGTAATTTCCCAACACAAAAGAGTTGGCTTAGATTATATTCCCCAGGACCCTACTCAGTCATTTTCATTTTCAACTTCTCTTGCTTTGGTATAGGGGTGATTGAACTGGAAAGAGTGGCTAGACTAAGATATGACGTGGAAGGGATAGCCTCTTGGTTGTTAGGTACTGTGATCTCTGGCTGATTGTTAATATTGTTTTAATATGCAAATAGATTTGCATCACCAAGGATTATGATTTCTACATTGTTATGGGGAAACTTGATACATTGATGATAGGTAGATGGAACAACTTGCATGGCATGTATCCAAGGTCTTCCTAACAAGAGATTATATGGAAAAGCAAGGTCCAGAACTTGGCAGATGATGTGCTTCACCACTTGACCCACTCTGATAGGTAATACAATAACTCCTTTGGAAGAACGCTCTGCATGATCATAGGCCTTAATGGTTATATTTTTCTTGGGATCAACTGATTCTACTACATATCTCAATGTTGTGACCAACTACAAGGTGCATATATTCAGGCCGAGTCTATTGTCAATCAAGAATCACTTGATTCTATGTTGGTTTACAAATCCTTCGATGTGAAGGGATGCGTTATGTGGTTGCTGTTGGCATTTTTTATGTTTATGTTGTGATTGCCATTGATGGACACACAGTTGCATTGAGCTCCCCTTTATATGTATGAGCTAGAGCTCAACCGGTATCTATTCCAACCGGTACGCTATATTCTAGTCTTTAGACTATTGGTAATTTTGCAGAATGTGTTTCCCGGTCTGAAGCGGCATGTCAACCTCAAGCAGTTTGTAGATCTCAAGCGGTATGAGGGAGAAAAGTAGCATAACACATTCTTACCAGTCTTCATTTTTGTCAAACTAGCAACCGGTATTTTGTATGATCTATCTAGGGTTTAAGGTGGAAGAGGAGTTGAAAAGAATATGAATGTGTAGAAGACTGAAGTAATGCAGGAGTTCATTAAGAATGAGCTATCAAGTATCTAACCGAGCAGTCTATGCTATTAGATAGATCAAACACTTGTTGATTACTCACATCTTTGACAAGTCTATAGCCCTTAATCGGGTAGGTCCTGTTATCACTATTTAAGAAATGGGTTTTCTTTTCCCATAATTGGCTAAGTTTTTGAAATTTTGAATCAGACACACTATCAACTGCTTCAAGTCTATGTTAGGTCTTAAGGGTTTCAATTTTAAAATCGCTCAATGTTTGATCAAAAACCCTTTAGTTTCTATTCCTGTGTTACTTTATCCACTTAAGTAATGGGTCTTGGGAACGTATGAAGTGCCCCCCCTTGTCATTTCCCTAGGCGGTCATTAAATAATCATAAAATTTATGCCTTATGTCTTTTTTCCTCCTAATGTTGTCGGGCCCGGTAAATGTCATGTAGCTCTCAGATGGATCTACGGCTTTCGCCATTTTGTTAGGTGAAGTTGCGAGTGTTTTAAGTCTTGCAAAATGGCGAAAGGAAAAGCATGTTCAATGGTACGCATTTGGTCAGGTTTAACGGGACTCCATTTCGCTCAAGATCTAATGGTTGGCATTGATTCGCAGTCGAAACCAGCAAGCAAGTTACCTTTCATGAAATGGCGAAAAGGTTTGGTGGGACCCTGCAGTGAAGACTTTTCAAGTTCAAGAGAGATCGACGGTTTGCGTTGTTTTGTGGCTGATAGATGCTCACGTATTACGCCCTGTGAAGCAGTGAAAAGGTTTCTGGCCCAGGAAAGGGGTTTAATAGGAGCATAGCAGATGCACAAGTCCAATCTGATCTGACGATTAGCACAGCTTCATAGGAGGAAGGTGCTTGACAGTTAGCTTTTGCAAAGTAGCGAAATGACATGGCACTCCAAGTAGGGAGTCCAGTTGGTTGAGATGGCAAATCAGATAAAGACATGTGGCAGAAAGTCAAAGTAGTCAGTAAGTTGGATCTAAGGCTAAAAAGGTGGGTCCACGAGGATGAGTCATGTTGCGGCATGTGAAAGTGACTTGGCAAATCCAAGTAGTAAGGATGAGGTGGAATCAGATGTTTCCTCTCAGTGAATAAAAGGTTGACATGTCAGTTTGGAAATGACTAGATGCGAGGTGGATAATGCTGAATCAGAGGGCCCATGTCTGCCGGATTTAGTTAAGTTGTTAAGCATTGAGCAAGTCGAATATAATCTAATGGTCTGCATGTATTCGGGAAGTTAAAATGCTCATGTTTTAAAACCAGTGAAACAACGAAAGGTTTTTGGGCCCTGAAGAACAGATAAAGCATGAAGGTAAAAAGGATCAACTCCGATTTGATCCAAGGGCTCGTGTTGTTTCATGACTGCGAACCAACCGAGGGATATGCTTCGTGAAATGGCAAAAGAAAAAGGAAGTTTCTTCCTGACATAATGCTAGATGGTGACGTGTCAATTGACATGTGTTTTAAAAAGAAATTGAGGGCCCGCCAAGGTGTAACCGGCGGTTATAAGGGAAATAGGACACGTGGCTGACTCTAAACTAAACTCAAAGAGTTTCTCAAGACTAATGGCTGAGCGCCATGTGGTATTTGGTAACTAGTGGGAGAGCGGGTAAGCGATGCAAGCATAAAGGTCTCTCTTAAAGGATGGTCATCTCAGGATTGATCCAACGCTTTGTGTTGTTTCGTGGCCCAAAGTTGAAAGCAGGTTAAGCTGTGCGAAATAGCAAAAAACTGTTAGCCATCAAGATAAGGCGCGGTTAGTGAAAAAGCTGATGGTCCTGGTAAGAGTTAAAGGCCAAGCGGTTAGAGTCTCATCTGATGCCTGGCATAGCTTCGTGAAAGAAAAGTGCTCGTGGGATAAAGCCTGCAAAGTGACGAAAAGAGGTGGGGCCCGATGCAAGGGCAGAGATGTAAGACAATGTAAAGACCGATTAAGTCCCATTTGATTGGACGACTGGTGTGATTTCATTTGACGAAATTGCTCGAAGGTTATGCTTTGCGAAATGGTGAAAGAGTGGAAGGAAAAAATAGGCAGGTGTGTTGTGACCCGTTGGAGCAAAAATTTTGAATTCTTTCATGAATTCAATTCTGAAGGGATGGCCGAAGCATGCGGTATCAATGTCACAGTTAAGAGCTTGAGTACCATATATGATCTCATATCAATTGAATGAAGGCATCATTCTAAAGAATTATTGCAGAGAAGTGGTTGCAGAGCTATTTTCTTCAAATACAGAAAAAATTTATTCAGTTGCAGAGAAGATTCCTTCAAGCAAAAATAGGTTCTCTTATACTCTTGTTTGGCAATCACTTAGCAGTGTGTTTTAATTAAGGTCTTGATTTGTCATAGAACAGTTGGGGGTAATAGTTAAACTGCTTGCATAATTTTAAGATGGTACCTAAGAGAGAATTCTCAGGAAAAGTTAATTACCAGGAAAGGGCTATTTGTGATGATTTCCTTGAATAGTTGAGATTGTCAACTAATGTGGCTGTGAAGATAAAAGAACTTGTGCCAAGAGCTCCTCACCTAAAAATAGGGGGGGGATTGTATGATAAAGGTAACTGGCTGAGAGAGCCACAGGTTGGGTTGTCTGGGTTGGGGTTATTCAAGGTTGGATTTGGCATGAGAAACTCCTCAATCCCTCAGAATAGTATTTGGGAGTTAGATGTGGGAAAATTGGTAGTTCCAGGAGTATTCATGGGTATGGATCTCCTAATTCAGATTGCACTCAATTATGATCCAATCACAATAAGTATTAGGGATATAAATGGGAAAACCCTCATTGAAATAAATAATGAAGAGTTCAAAAATGCTTTTGGGCTTAGTGAGTTTACCAATTTTCTAGAACCTATTAATTTCAAATCACTAGCTCAAGTATACAGTGTGCAGAGGAATCACCTTAGAAATAGTCCTCTTAAAGATTTCTTTGTGAAGATAGGTGGGTTGATAGTTGTAGGACCCAACATTGAAGAGCCCTTCTCATTAAACTTGTTCACCCTTCGGGCTAAGGGATTATACTGGTCACTCTGCCAAATTTTTGGAGAGGATGCTAAGGCAAATATGCCCACTCATTAATGATTGCTCAAATCTTGAATCCTTCTCTTGCAGTGACTTTTGATTATGCTTCCTTTATCACTGATGCTATCCATGAAGGATTGATAGGAATAAAGAATGGGAAGGTTGATAGGCCTTTTGGATGGTATTCCCTCCTTATGCATTTATTTTTATTCAAGGGTGGTGATTATTTTGCAAGTGGAATGGATCTTGTGAAAGAGAAAGATGGAGAAAAGATGCCAGTACAGTTATGGAGTACAATGTTGTCATGGGACAGAGAAGATGCAAGCTTCTTAAAGTTTGATAAATATTTTGCATCTAAGATTAGGATTCTCCTCTGCTCAAATAATCCAAGAGTCCCCAAGGTTCTTTTGGAATTTATTAGGCCAAAAGAGTTTGCAGAATATATAAAAATTGTTCACAATTGGGGTGATATTTACTTATACCCAGTCTCCACAGTTTTTAGAATATATGGTTTCACAGGCACTCCATTTTTGTTACCTTACCAGGTCCCTCTTAAAGTGGGAATTGCAGAGATCCTAAGGCAGATTGGTGGTGTACAGGAGGTAGAGTTAACAGGCAGAGGTAAAGGGACCATTTTCCCTATAGTTACCATAGCACACCAATAGTTAAAGGAGGTTGGAAGTGTTTTGGAGATTTCCTTCAACCATATCATTTCTCAACTGCAGTCTCTTGATGTGCTGACCCTGAAGACTTCTTCAATGGCATGTTTAGAAAAAGGGCAGTATGCAGAGGTAAACCCCACCAATTCCAGTTTCCTGAAGACCTCATTAGGAATGAGTTTGATCTAGATGAGCAAGAGTTGAGGAAGAAAAACTGGGTGGCTTATAAAAAGGCCTTAGATTTTGTACATCAATTTGATACCAGCTATGACCCATTGTCTAGCTTCCACCCTTTTGAGGAGAAGATAAAGTTCCTAATTCTTTGTTTTGAGGATGTGATGCAGACTTTGAAAGAAAAGAGAGAGGTTGTAATTAAAAACAACCCTGAGAAAGCAAGACTGGTTCTAAGTAGGTCTGCATCCACTAGAGCAATCCCTCCTTATGACTATACGTTGCATAAGAAGTCCAATTATAGCGTGTTGATGCCTACAATAGGGGAGCCCTCTACTTCAAAGGGGAAGAGGAAGATACAGGATGCCATTGACATTCAAGATAGCCCAAAGAAACAGAGAGTGGGAAAAGAAATACATTTTGATGAACCCTTGTACTCTCCATCTCAATCCCCTATCCATATAGGAGATGAACAAGCACTAGCTGAGCAACTGTTACAGTTAGGCAGCCTTGGAGAGATAGCATATACATATGATGAAGTAGAAGAGGGAATGCCAGAAGAGCCCCCTACTGCTGAAATGAATATCATTGCTAATGAATTCAAGGGCTAGGAGTGGGATCCTGAGATCAAGAAGGCTAGTGAAGATCTCTTGTCTGACAATAACTTTGTTACTTTAGGAGCATTCATGCAGTTTGTATGGAAGTAAAACATTGACAAGTATAATGCAAGGTGTGAAAAGAGGAAATCTGAGCAGCCCCACAGAGATCCAGCTCTGGTGGAGGAGGAAATAAAGCAAGAAATGATTGATGAGTTTAAGACCATCACTCCCGAGCAGGGAAGAGACATGGTGGCATAGGCTGGGGTACTCATTCTCCCCAAGTGGGACATACCAGATGCCTTGGTACTAGAGGCAGTAAGAAAAGAGACCAAACCTATGGAGGGGGTCACTTTTAGCAAAGACAATGCTACACTGGTCATGTGGTCTCTTAAAAGAGACGAGAATAAGAGAAATAAGGACACCCCAGGGTCAAGTTACCTTGGTGGAATGATAGTAAAAAGAGTACAGAGCACTGGGGTAGTGGAGGCTACTGGCACTATGCTAGAAACTACAAAGTTTAGTGTTGCAGTAGCAGAAAGGGAGGCCAAGGAAAAGGCAGATCTCTAGGTTAAGCTGGAGATAGTTTTAAAAGCCTATAATAGTGCCAAGGAAGAGGTAAGGGGTAAAGACAACATCATTGCCAAGCTACAAAGCCAGTTGGCAGGACAACACCATCAAGGCGAGTCTTCAACACTGATGATCTCCTCTTCTCCTACAAGACCTCCACCTACCAGCCCCATCATTGAGTTCCCACCATCTCCAGCACCTTCTGGCTCTCAATTGGTTGAAATTACTCCTCAGGAGTTGGAGGATTTAAAACAGGCTCAGGCCCTTATGCAAAGAAATATGAGGAGAGAGTAAGGCTATAATTTTAAGTTTTTTTGACACCATAGGGGCCTCATTATTGTATAATAACATGAGCAAGATTCTATATATGTGGAATGAGCTTAATGGAGATGAGGCCATTTTAATGCCTATTTTTGACAAGTGGAAGCCCAGAGGGCAGGATTTGGAGCTTATTTGTGTATCCTATGATGAAGCAGGGGTTGATCCTATCATCAAATCCACTTGTGACACCACAAAGGATCTAGTAAAATTAGCAAAAGGAATAGATAATACTGATAGGAAGATCAATTTGTACAAGAAGGAGTACACTGATCAGGTTTTTGAATTGCTCCCAGGAGGATTTGTCAGCCCTAACCAATTGAAGGACAAACAAGTATGGCTTAAGGAATTAGAAGCCAAATTGTCAAGAATAAAAGGAATTATTAGCTTAGAAGATGCTTCCTTCTTTGTTGTAACAATTGAGGAATTGAGGAGATACAGAGAATCAAATCTCATTATGGTTTTCTCAACTCAGAGGTTAACAAAATGAGAAATTCTTGGAAAAGGTTAGCTAAGGCAAAAGCAAAAGTGATTAACTTTGCATGGCCAGCTGATGATGTATACAATGAGTGGACAAGGAAATATGCCATATAGGATGTGGAGCCGTTAGAAGAGGTTGCAACTGGAAAACAAGTAGAAGAAGCTGTGGAGGTTGAAAAGGATTTGTAACCGTATTTGTTAAAGATTTTGTAACTTCTTCTTGAGAAGAAATGATTGTAACAAATTCTCCTAGGAAAGTCCAAAGCTATGTGCATCCATGTTGTTATAAATGGATACCAAGACTAGTAGAAAAATGATCACAAAGAATTGTAAGAAAACACTGCAGAAATTTATCTGAGCTTTTCCAAGTTTTAATGGAGAATATTTGAAGGTTTCTTGTAATACTTTTTTGAAGAAAATATCAATATACAGACCATTGGTTTTGAGTTAAAACTCTATGTTGTCTTCAAATGTGTTGGCAAGTGTTTACTGTTTCATTCTAAATAATCCAGGGTTATTTCGTTTGAATAGGGGTTGTAAGGCAACTTTCAATAGATATGTTTCTTAGCTTTTCTCTTCAGGAGGGGAATTTAATATGCAGGAATCACTTCTACCAGTAAATTCCTTGTGAGATATTTTGAATCTTGATGAGCAAAGTTAAATTTGGTATGAATAAATTCTTATGTGTGTTAGGCATATATAGGGATCTACAGAAGCCAAACTGATGGGATATGTATAGATATTTGATTGTGAGAGTATCGTTTGAACTTAGATGACTCTGTGACCTTGGATAAGGCACTGGTATAGATCGAGGTTGTCTATTACATATTTTGTAGGTCAAATACTGAATATGAGTACTATAGACACCTAAAATTGTCATGTCTAATTAAATAAATATTTTATTTATTTAATTACCTTAGCCTAATTCTTCTATTAATTAAATAAATCTTTATTTATTTAATTAATTCATTTATCTTCTTCTACCCTAATTTCTCATTTAAATAAATTCATTTATTTATTTAAATTATCCTTTTCTTAAATTAAATAAATATTTTATTTATTTAATTGATCCCACTTCTTCTATTAATTAAATTAATCTTTATTTATTTAATTAATTCATTAGCCTTTTCCACATATGACACATGTCATTCATCTCTTAATTCATACACTACCTACCCCTTTCATTATTTTATTATTTTCTTTACCTACCCTCTAATCATAGCCGACCTCTTTTACACCTCTCAATCTTATCCCTCCATTTCTTATAGTGTCTTCTATATAAGGAGATGCTTCCTTCATTATCAAACCCCTAGCTAATCAATTTATGCACTTGACTACACTACGCTTTTCATATGCAATCCTACTTACAACCACATTCCGTTCTTTGTTGAGCTCTTGTGCACATAAAATTTGAGAGCAAATATATCAAGCAAGATCAATGGAGATAGGAAGAATGGAGATTCAAACCCTATTGGACATGTGATGGTATAATCTCTATGATTTCATTTGATTTTCATTGTCTTAGGTAATCTTCATATGTTATGGTGGATCTGTGTTGTTGTTAGGCTAGGGTTTTGTGGTTGAATTCATTTAGTCTTTCAATATTATTGTTGTTTCCATTTTCACCATATACATTTTGGCATGCCCGGTGGGACCCTTGTCCCTTTTGCATTTAACATCCTTGTTGTAGATTTTGTGTTTTGAAGTTGTAGATCTGACATTTTCGACAGTATTTTTGTATTTTCACTTCTGCGTACTTTTGGATCATGTTTTTGGTTTTCTGCCGTGTCTGCAACATCTAGGATCGCGTCCACACCCTCGACAGTATTTTTTTTTTTGCGGATTCTGGCAATCGCGTCTATGTTCCCTAGTCGCGTCTGTGGGGTTTTCAAGCACGTCTGTGTCCAGAAGCCACGTCTCCATTCCAGAGTTGCGTCTGTGTTTCACAAAAGCACGTCTGCATCCAAAAGCCGCGTTTGTGTTTATGGTAACCACGTCTATGTGCATTGATTTCATTTTGGGGGTTTTCATTGATTTAGTTTTTAGTCATTAGGTTTTTTAGATCTAGTTTATTTTGAGCTAACATTTTCAGATCTAGCTAACAAAATTGGTGTAGCATGTCTTGAAAGCAAAATCGTTTTG
Source organism: Cryptomeria japonica (assembly GCF_030272615.1). NCBI lineage: Eukaryota > Viridiplantae > Streptophyta > Pinopsida > Cupressales > Cupressaceae > Cryptomeria > Cryptomeria japonica. Next base: position 288,810,683 of record NC_081411.1, on the reverse strand, counting down.
TTGAAGACCCCCATTTCACAAAGTCTTTTGGATCTAAAATTTACCTAACTTGTGTGCTTGCAGGAAGGGGTGATCATTTGAAACAAACCAAACTACTAACAAATCTTTGTTGCAGGACCTTGGCAAGGGTTTTTGATCTTTATTGTGTGCCTTGTTTTCATAGACTAGAAAACACTTCAATTGGTGCTTTAAAATTGAATCATTGTCTTTTGTGTCTTGAGCAATAGGCTCTTTTTGTTTAATCTTTAGAGGGCTTGTCTCCCTGTGTGGTCATTAGGACTACTAGTGAGGAGAGAATGACCCAAGTGGTAGCAAAAGAAAAGCCATCTTCTTCCAAACCACTATAAATAAATGTATTCATGGTGAAAACTATGAATAACGTGTGCTGATTAGTTCATACCGACACTATGTCTCCCCATAAACTTGTTTGATCAAATTTATTTGATCATTTGTAGGGTGTAACCCCTACCGGCTGGGAGCCTTCTATATTTATAGAGTTGAAAGTGCCGCATGTATGGCCACATGAGCGAATGCCCTTACTAGCACCTTTTTGTTTTAGAAGCCAAAATCCTTCTAGTTGTTGGGGTAGGAGGTCAGACCTCTGGTAGCGGCCCACACACATACAATTCTTAGTAGAGATACAAAGTTCACCACGAGGAGTTTTCATGGGGACTGATGCCTGGCTGCCCTAAGAAGTGAGTGTCGAGGATGAGCCAGTGGGGTCAAGCATCTAAGTATCCGCTCTGAATAGCGTAGCCTCAAGGGAAACTCCATGTGGGATCAACAACTATTGTCTTGACCAGCCATAAGAATTGTGCTTGACTTATTTTGAACAATCAAACATTCAAGACCAAACATCAAAACATTGTGTCTTTTGTGTCTTCAAGTGTATGCAAAATAATTTTACATCAGACATCACACTTTCTTTGAGTCATTTTTTAGTCTAAAACCTACAAACATTAAGTCCTCATCAACACTATGTCCTCTTGTCATTAAAAATAGTCAAACATTCAGATTTAGTCACAACAAAGCAACTTCACAGATTGGAAAAAATTGCACAAATTTTGCAGAAACGTGTCTCTGTCTGACAGAATAGCGTCTGTGTCGTATAACCGCATCTGTGAAGGGCAAAAATGCATCTGTGTTTTGAGCAACTTCACATTTACAACATCTCAAAAATGCGTCTGTGTCTATCAAAATAGCATTTGTGTCATTTAAGCACATCTGTGAAGTATACAGACACATCTGTGTTCAGGATTGAGAACTTTCATAATTCAGCAAACAAGAACAGTCTGTTTCGGACTTATTGAGCTTCCTAGGTTATCTCTTCAGGCTTTCACCTAGCATTCAACCTGTTTTTGGGTCTCACAAAGTCCATCATTGCTTTACACCTTACATTACATTCACATTTGTCTAAACTTGAGTCAAAAGGTCACTTGCTTGTCCCCATCATACTTTGTCAACACACTACATACAACAACACTTTACTAAGTGGTCCCTCATCAAGGTCTATCACCTTTGGGTCTCATTTGGTATTACTTAGAGTCAAGGTCAACTTACCTCATCAAGAGAAACTATCATCTCTTTGGAAGCCACACCTACTCTACTGCATACATACTTGGTCTTACACTTTGGACATTGCAAGTACACCTCAGATTCATTTACATTCCATCCAACTCTTGGTCTTCCATACTCTTGCCATTTTCATCTAGTCTCACACATCTTGGTCAATACCTAGTTCATGGTTGAAGCCCATTCCCAAAAATCTAGGAGATAAACTAAAGAGGCTCAAGAGTCTGCAAACATGAGTTCCTATGAGTATGACAATGATATCTGTTTCAATTCTGATCATACTACATTACCTAACATGGATGCCTATAGAAACATTCCAAATGTTGAGCACATGGACACTACAAACAACAATGATACACACAATGACAATATGGACAAATTTTCTATACATTCAGCAGAAGTGGAAGACACCATTATGAATCCTCATTTTAATCGATTGGTTGAGGAAATAATGAGGAGGGATAGACAATATTTTCTACAAGTGATGGCACAAAGTGGAACCAAGATCCCTCATGATTTTGACATGTAATGGAAAATTGACCTTTGCAACAACCTCACCTCAACATGGATCAAAGGAGGCCTAATAGTGGAGGCAATAGAGGACCACATCTTGTACCTGAATCACCATCATCTTTGTTTCAAAAACCAGAGGTCCCATACACACATGGTCAAGCATATGATACTCACCTTCGCAGACAATTATGGAAGTCTTATGCAAAATAATATCCTCAATCACATATCAATGCTAAGGATCAGCCACCAAAGCAATTGGATATTCAAAGGCATGCTCAAAATTTGGACACAAGGAAACCCCATATCAAATTTGGGGGCAACACACTAGAGAAAACTCACGACATGCCTATAGAGTATGGTATACATGGACAAAGCAGATATTTCGTTCCTCAACATGACTCTATACCAAGTGGTCCATATATGCAGCATCATTATAGACCTCCTCCATATGAACATGTTTATGATCAATATCATCCATATATGCAACATGCTCCTTCTCCACCTGGTGGTTCAGGCATGGGGTATGGTCCAAGAAGTCGGTGTCCACCTAAAAACAATTTGGAGCAACAAATTAGGGACTTACAAAAGAAAATGGAGGACATAAGTTTGATAAGTATAGAGGAAAAGGGGATCCTAAGGCACACATAAGACAGTTTTTCACAGCTTGCATTGAGGCAGCTTTAGAAGAGACATATTTGATGAGATTATTCCCACAAAGCTTAGGTGATCAAGCTATGGAATGGTTCTCCCAACTCCCACCTGGAATTAAGTCACGGGGTGACTTAGCAGAGGCATTTATCCAGCATTTCTCCTACAACATAGAGATAGACATATTAGTCACTACCTTGTGCAACACCAAGCAAAAAGATGGAGAGTCTTTTTCATCATTTTTACAAAGATGGAGGAATCTAACTAGCAGATGCTCCTGTGAAGTTCCACAAAAACAAATGGTGGATATGTTCACCCAAAATGTTAACAAAGGCATTGGATATGATCTAAGGAAAGCTTGTTTGTCCACCTTCAAGGATGTCATTGAAAAAGGCTTAGCAAAAGAAAAGGTCCTAATTGAACAAGGAGTCATTAAGATATTCAAGGAAAACAAAGATGACTTTAAAGGAAAAGATAAGCCAAGATTTTGGAATAAAAACAAGAACACACTCAATGATGGTGTTGTTGATGCCAATACAGTGCAACCCAAAATCATTTTTTCGAGATCAAGCTCTACAAACAATCAAGTGAATACTCAAAAAACTTCTAGATCACGAAGGAAGTACACCCCATTGGGAGAACCACTTGAGTCAGTTTTCAAGAAGCTAGTGGCAAACAAAGTAATCACAGTTCTAGATTTTCCTCCATATGAGCCAAAGGTCAAACCAAATTGGTGGAATGATGATGAGTATTGTGAGTTCCATAAGAGCAAGGGTCATAAAATAGGAAATTGTCATTGACTGAAGAACATCATACAAGATCTCATTGATAGAGGTGACATTGAGATTGAAGGACACTCATCCAACCAAGAACATGAAATGTTTAAGGAACCATTCCCAAAGCATGACAAGGGAAAATCTATAGCCACAGATGACCAGACCAACTATACCAGAACACCTTATAACTATGATTCAACTATCAATCACATTTCAATGGACAATTATGTCTCTACCATTATCATCAAGGACAAAACCACTGAGAATTATACCCAAAGACCCAAGATTGTCCTAAAAGGCATTGGATCTTCTTTTAAATCTACCTCTGAATGTAATGTCACAACTCGTTGAGGTAAATTTACTTTGCAAGGTGCTCCATCTAAAAACACTGCTTCTTCATCAACTAAGCCTGAATACGACCTTGTAGAACAGTTAGGGAAGACACTTGTTCTTATCTCCATCCTTGAGCTCTTATGCATATCCCCCGCACATAAAGCTATTCTTGACAAAATTTTGAGAGACACTATCGTTCCTATTGATTTGAACGTGGACCAGTTTCAAGCCATGGTGGGATACCTTTCCATTCCACACTCTCTTACATTCACAAAAGTCAATGACACCTCCGTAAGTTAGCCACATAATGCACCATTACACATTGAAGCCTTCATAGACAAACATAGAATCAAACGAGTCCTGATAGATGGAGGAGCAGGTCTAAACATTTTTACATTGAGCACAATTAAACAATTGGGATATTCTAACAAAGTAGTGAATTCTACAAACAAAATTACCATCAAAGCATATGATGATGAATAGCGTTCATCCAAGGGCACAATCACCTTACCTCTTAGAGTTGGGCCAGCTACAAAGGATGTGATTTGTCAAGTCCTAGATCTTGATCTCACATACAACATATTGCTAGGATGTCCTTGGATTCATGAAATGAGGGCGGTCCCATCTACATATCACCAATGCATCAAGTTTCCTCACAACAGAGTTGAAATAATAGTTAATGGAGATCCTAATCCATTCATATACTATAATAACTTGAGACCGAAAATTGAAATGATCATCCCAAGTAATAGGGAAGTTGTTCCTTCTTCTGCATACATTGATCCTGAGTCATTAAAACCTTCGACATCAAAACAAGGTTAGCTTAAAGGGAAATTCCAGGACAAGGGTATGGGTGAATACACTTTGAATCAAACCATGTACTTACAACAAGTCATGAATTCACCAAAAGAATATGGAAGACCACATCCTAATAAGCAGGTATCTATCATTATACTCAAATGGGACCCTACTATCTTTCAAATATGGGGTGAACTGGAAGAGGAATACTTATACAAAATGCTTTACAAAGACCTTGAAAATGATACACAAGATCACATCAGTATACCATGTGAGAAGTATGGCAAAGGGTTCAAGAATCTACAAAAATTTGGGTATGATGGCAAAAGCCCTCCTGGGCTACGAAAGGAAGGCATCATTGAACCTTTACAACCTGAATTGACATTCAAAAAGGAACACTCGAAGGGACTTGGTTTCGTGACTTCCAAGGTCCACACTCAAAGGACAGAAGAAGCATTACAAGTCAAAGCTGCTGAAATTCAACAAGAGAATCGCTATTCCACATACTCCAATGAATGGGAATGGGGTTCAGACAAATCCTCTAGTGACTATGAGCTCACCGAGACATTCAGAGAACCAAGTGAACCAACAAAAGAAGAGGAATTTAATAGGAAATTCAAAGTTGGTCAAGAAACAACCCTAGAGGATCCCATACAGTCTTTGCCTCTAGGTCCTAGGTTGAAATCACATAGAATGAGAACACCTGTCCTAGAATGCGCTACTAGCGATGATAATTTGGGTTTGTTCGCGATCAAGACTGATGAGGAGAGTTCCAATGATGACCTCGATAACTACCTCGACATACCTGAATATAACTACATCTTCACTCTTAACCCCACTAACTTTGAAGACATCAAAGGCCTTCCCCTTGTTCACCACCAACTTATTGACTAGGACCATGAAGGACCTACACAGTTTGACACATTCCAAAATGATGAAGCCCTTATTGACTATCTTGGCATACGAGAGGATCTTCCCCCTAGGGACCATAAAGCAGGATACACTATAGAACTCAACAGCGTGGCATATTTTGGTGAGGGTGTTGGACCTTCCAGTCGCAAAAATATAAAAATAAAAACAAACTAAGGGTCTTATGGTGAAAACCACACTGTGGTGTTGTCTGACCCCAAAAAAGTAAAAAGAAAAGATGTATCTAAGGGCAAAAACCTCTCTGAGGCACCCGAAGATGGAAGGCTCGACATTCTCCCAACATCATATGAGGAAAAGTCATCCATGTTGGTAGAGGAGACTATCAAAACAAACATTGGTATAGAAGAATTTCCGCACAACATTTTCCTGGCTCAATCTTTGACAGAGTCAGAAAGGTCAAAATTCATAAGTTTCTTCATGGAATGACAAATCAACTTTGCATGGTCATACATTGATATGCCTAGATTGGATCTGGATTTGGTAATGCATCATTTGATAGTTAAATCAGGGGCAAAACCAGTGAAATAGAAATTAAGAAAGATGCACCCACAAGTGGCATTACTAGTCAAAGCAGAACTTGAGAAATTATTGGATGTCGGATTCATACGCCCAATTGATTATCCTGAATGGATCTCCAACTTAGTACCTGTTAGTAAACTAGATCGTAGCATCAGAATATGTACAGATTTTAGAGACATCAACAAAGCTTGTCCTAAGGATGATTTTCCACTACCAAATATTGACCTGATCGTTGATCTCATAGCAGGTCATGTGATGTTATCTTTGATGGATGGATTCTCTAGTTACAATCAAATAAAAATTGCATCCAAGGATCAGCACAAAATGACATTTGCTTGTCCTTGGGGAACCTTCTACTGGAATGTCATGCCCTTTGGGCTAAAAAATGCAAGCGCTACATATCAAAGAGCCATGACTACTATCTTTCATGATCTCATGCACGTTACTGTGGAAGATTATGTTGATGACCTCTTGGGAAAATCAATAGATAGAAATACACATTTGGACATACTTTCAGTCGTCTTTGATCAGTTGGAAAAATATAAAGTAAGATTAAACCCCAAGAAATGTGTGTTTGGAGTAACCTTCGGGAAGCTCCTGGGATTCATTATATCAAAAAGAGGAATTGAAGCTGATCCAACAAAAGTCAAAGCCATCCTAGAGATGCAACCACCACGAAACATCAGTTAGCTTCAATCTTTGCAAGGGAGACTCCAGTCCATACAAAGATTCATAGCACAACTTGCAGATAAGTGTAATCCCTTTTAGCACTTGCTACATAAAAACATCAAATTCAAATGGGATGATAACTATCAACAAGCTTTCTAGATACTCAAAGATTATCTTCTGAATCCGCTAGTTTTGATGCCACCAGTTCCAGATCAGTCTTTATTACTATACATATCAGCTACTTCAACAACACTGGGGGCACTCTTAGCACAACAAGTTGCTGAGGGCAAAGAAAAGGCAGTATACTATATCAATCGCACATTGGTGGGATATGAGCTAAACTACACACCAATTCAGTATGCATGTCTCACCGTGGTCTTTGCTTCACAAAAATTATGACATTACATGTTAACTCATAAGACTAAGTTGGTTGCAAGGATCGATCCATTGAAATACCTTCTCAATAAAGCAACGCTTACTGGGCGACTAGCAAAATGGGTAATGATCCTGAGTGAATTCGACATCAAGTATGTGGGTCGAAAAGAAATAAAAGGACAAGCTATCATAGATCAGTTAGTAGATGCCCCCATGATGGATGATGTTCCTCTAATTTTAGAATTTCTAGATGAATCCATTTTAACAGTGTCACATGCGAAGCCATGGTAACTATACTTTGAAGGCTCATACACACAGCATGGGGCAGGAGCTAGCATCCTCTTTATAACTCCTCAAGGGGATTCTATACCAAAATCATATCGATTATCATTTCCCTACAATAATAATATAGCAGAATATGAGGCATTAACAACTAGATTACGGATTGCAGTTCAGTGGAACATCCAGAAACTTCATGTTTTTGGGGACTCTCAACTTGTAATTCATCAAGCAACTGATAATTACCAAACAAAGGATGAGAAATTAATGCCTTACAAAATAATGGTGGATGACCTTAAACAACATTTCACAAAGATAGACTTTGAGTAGATACCAAGAGAGCATAATTGAGCTGCAGATGCCATGGCTACAATTGCTTCACTGATCGATCTACCTCCGAATGAGACCCACTATTAGTTCTTGGTGGATAACCTTTTGGTTCCTTCATATGAAATCACTCCTACTGAGATAATATCTATCGTCGGTCCTGAGTCCCAATTATATGGTTCCATTTCCACATACCTTCATGATAATTCCTTTCCTCCTAACCTATCCAATAACCAACATCGCACTTTCATTCTCCAATCTTCTCAATACATCATTTTAGCCAATGTCCTATACTGTCGAGGTCTAGATGGCACTCTTCTTAGATGTTTGGAAAGTGATGAAGCTCAGATTGTGTTACATGAAGTACATGAAGGGATATGTGGTCCACATTCTAGTGGTCCTACCTTAGCCAAGAAACTTATCAAGACTGGATATAAATGGCCCAATATGGAAAAAGATTCATATCAGTTTGTCAGGATATGTAAGCAATGTTAACTTCATGGAGACCTCATCCATGCGCCAGCACAAGAACTTCAACCAATTGTGACTCCTTGGCCCTTTTGTCAGTGGGGACTCAATCTCATAGGCAAGATTCACCCTCCATCCTCCAACGGTCATAAATTCATTATCACTGCCACAGAGTATTTCACAAAATGGATTGAAGCCGTGCCTCTCATGCAAGTCAGTAGAAAACAAACTTCTACATTCATTCTCAACTATATCATTTGTCGATACGGTATTCCTGTTTCCATTATCATCAATAACGGGCATCCCTTCAAAAATCAGGATGTTCGTGAACTCTGTGACCGCTTCCATATTTCCCATTGTTTCTCCATACCATATTACCCCCAAGGTAATGGTCAAGTTGAGGCGTCTAATAAAACAATCCTTAAAATCTTAAAAAAGATAGTCGACGACGCTGGCCGTAATTGGCATATCCAAATTTATCCCGCACTTTGGGCCTACCACACAAGTGTCCGCACACCTACAGGAGCTACACCATATTCACTTGTCTACAACGTTGAAGCTATCTTGCCTATTGAGGTCGAGCTACTCTCTTTATGAGTCTCTTTGCAAAACATTATTAGTGATGAAGACTATAGGGTCTCTCGCTTACAAGAACTTGAACTATTGGATGAACGAAGACAAATTGCTTTTAATCATCTCAAGGCTTATGAACAATGAATGAGTCGTAGCTACAATCACAAAGTCAAGCCTCGCACATTTGAGATAGTTGACTTAGTTCTCAGAGAAAATCCTAAGAATCAGTAAGACAAAGAGAAGAAAGGAAAATTCAAACCAAACTGGCTTGGTCCTTACATCATTACAGCGGCATATGGATCTGGGGCATATCAGCTCTCAACCACAGAGGGTGAAAATTTAGAGGATCCTATCAATAGCATGCACCTTCGCAGGTTTTACACAGAGCTCTTCGGAGTATCCTAATTCAAAATACAAAAAAAATAATCATAAAACAAAAAAATTGTTACTTGGTGAAAACCTGGCAAACAGGTACCTTGTGACAACAACAAAAAAAAAAAAATCAATCAAAAAATCAAAAAAGTAAACACAAACATTTTCATCCAATGGTGAAAACCACTTCGGTGGTGCCCTAGGCAAGTACCATGGTGAAAACTGGGTTACCAGCGCCATGTGTAGAGACATTGCTCCTCCCTCTTTTAGGATTGCCTTTCATCATTTCACTTTCCACACATTCATAGCCTATCCATCCATAATAAACATACCCATTCCCATCATGGCTTGTTATTTATCTACCTAAGATTGGTTCGCCATTCATAATAAACATTCCTTTTAGCTCCTTTCAATCCATAATAAATCAGCTCCTATATGTGGCTAAGGAAAATCCTATGTCTAGTAATGGGTGTGGAACTAAGAACATCACATGTTTCAAGGAGTATAGTTTCTTCCTTTTCTTCAGTCTAGCTGCGCACAAATCGTAATAAAGCAGCATTTGCATCACAGATCCACAATAAAGTTTTATCTTCTCCGCAATAAAGTATCAGTTTCATGGATTCAGTCAGTTTCAGATGAGACATAGCAGCAACACTAGGTTTCAACAAATCAAATCTTTTAGCAGACTCAGACAACATTATGGTTCAGTGCTATCTATCCTTCTGTGAAAGTAAACATTGTGACCACAATCAAATAGACTTATACAAGTGACAAGATACACTAAACTTGAGGACTACAGTGGATGTTGGTGTCGAGTCTTGGTTTTCTTTTGATTTTATCTTTTTGGTGACATGTCTTTTAGCTTTTCCAAGATGTCTCTGACTAGAGATTTTTATCTCCAGGATGTCTTTGACTAGAAAGGCAAGGATGGGGTATTGTCACCTATTTTTCTTTGCTGTCTGTCGATTGTCTCTTAGTAATACTATGACTTGTCCAAGGATATGAGGACACTATGGGTCTAGTATGAGCTAGGGCATTCCTTATTTGCAACTGGCTTATCTCCATGCAAACAGGTACAATGACTTTCTGGGTTGAACATATGTCTCGATTGTGATAACCTACTTGCCATAATAAATCTCAATGATGATAATGCACAAGAAGCTCTTTTACTTTCATATCTTCTATCTTTCATCCCCCTTTCTTGATTGACTTCCATCATCTTTCTTGAGTCCGTGTAGCCCGCTAACACATGACTAAGTATAATGACATGCCAAAAACATTTGCATTTCATGTAGTTTCACCTGCATTACCACATATTAAGCATTTCATACATACATATAGATATCACAATTGCATCACATCCTACACACAACTCATGTTAGCACATTTGCATTATCATATTCATTTGCATTTCATACATTCACATTTGCATTGGCATAACATATAAAACATAAAAGAACAAAAATATTGCATTTCCTCATATACATATTTGCATCCCTATCATAAGCATCACATAGAAACATACATCATGAAAAATCTCATCACATAGAAACATACATCATAAATCATGTCAAAGCAACATCACATAGGTACACATACATATAGCTACCGCAACAATGAATCATCTCATATATATATAATCATAAGTGTCATGATATAATGATGTCAAAATCATATGGCTACAATCACCCGAAGGTGTCTACATCAAAATACAAAATGGTACAAAAAACTGATACATAGGGAGCCCTCTAAAGCTATGGTGAACTCCCTCCCTCAGAGCCACCTGGCCTTGACGGAGTTTGAGCCCTAGAAGGACCCACCCCAGGACCATCTCTCTTGTTCCCTCTCTCTGGTGGTGGTGGAGGACCCATAACCCCACTGCCAGATGCCTGTCTCCTCTGGCTCCCTCCCGTAGCTATCGCTATCCGTGATGGTTTGTGGAAGCTCCTCGCCCACTACTCTGGTGGCACTGCCCCATAATATAGGTCTCGCTAGTAACCTATCTCCTCCCCTGCCCGTAGAACATAGGCATATCCAGCCCCTGTATCCTCTATCGCCTACCTCCTAGCCTTTAGCACTGTCTCAGCCTCAGTATAGCATTGGATAGCCTGATCCCACTCATGCTCTGTCTCCCTCAGTCACCTCCTGAGCCTAGTTGTCTCCCTCTCTAGGTCCTGAATCTCATCTGCCTGTCCCTGGTAGATCTCCCTTAGCTCAAGCAGCTCATCCTCCTCCTCTTCAGTCCTTTGTGCCTCTACTTATGGCTCTACCTATGGCTCCCCCTATAGTGGTGCCTGTGCCTATACTTGCACCTACCTCTGCCCCTGTCCCTGCACCTGTCTAGGACCCTATGCTACTGGCACCTATAATGGCAATCCACCATGACCCCTCACCACTTGAGCCTATCTCTCCTCCCCACCCTCTCTCCATGGAGCCACCCTCCTCTCTCCAACTGCACCTCACCTCCTCCGTCGACCTCTACCTCCACCATCTCCATCATCATCTCCATCCCCCCCACCATCTCCATCTATCGCCTCCCCTAGGTCTGTCAGTCGTGGGAATGGATGCTCAGCCCAATATGTAGTGTACTCTACATCCATACCTTCATCCTTAATATCCGACCACATATCCCACAGCAAGGGAACCATATCCACTAGTTGCATCATGGCCTAATCATACGACAACAATGGCCCAAAGTGTGCCTAATCCCTGACTGTCTGAGCATACATCCCAGAACCCCGTGGCATCTGCTGAATATGGCCAAACTACCTACATACCTTGTCAACCAGCTATCTCTCCAATACATAGGGCATCCGCCCAATCAGATATCTACTCTGAAAGGTATAAGGTAGATCCACTACATCATCATCCCACTACTCGCACCTAAGGTACGACCTCCATATCACAGTGTCGATCTCATCCAGGACTTGACGCCAATGCTCCAACCTGCCAATCCATGGCTAGGATGTAATCATATCATATAAATGCATGAAACTGTGTCCATGACCCCTGCCCTTGAAGTGTATTGGTCAGGTAACTGATAGATACTCATAGGCCCATACCTGTAGCAATGTAACTCCGTAGCCCAATCCTATGGATCCATGATACACAAATTGATGCAGCTCATAGTACAAGTGTGCTAGCACACACGGTCCCCAGGCATATCTGGTGTGCTGTGTAACCAGTGTCTCCAAGGTGCTCCCCCAGCCCACAGCCAAGCCTTGTGTCACCCTGTCTGGACACAGGAACCCACTGATCACTCCTCCTAGCACTGCTGGTAGTGCCAGTCCTGTCATTGTTATCATGTCCCATGCCACATGTCCAGCTCTCATCTCTAGGCCTGGATCCTGAAACACTCATCTCAGGGCCTCCCTATCTCCCTCTCGATCATAGGGTATCAACTCCCCATCGATCGGTATCTGTAGTATTCTATAAACATCCTCCAAGGTGACTATCATCTCACCCATCAGCAAATGGAAAGTGCACATCTCTAAGTGCCATCTCTCAGCTAACACAGTCAACAACCCCATGTTTGCCCGAAACTCAGGCACATACATAATGTATCGCAAACCCATACCCTCAATGGCAGCCCTGTCCTCGAATGTCAACTTTGGTTGCAACCTCTGAGTCAATGGGAATCTCTCTCATGACTCCAGCATAGGCAAATACTCCCACAGTCAACCAAATCAATCATGTCAGTCATAGTGGCATTCATTGTTCATCACAAAATGCTACTTTTTATCTAAGTGTGTATGGTACTTTATCCTAGTAACACTCACTATTCATCACAGAGTGTTGCTTCTATTCTAGTGACACTCATTGTTCATCATAAAGTGTTGTTGATTATCATAGTGGTACTCCCTGTTCATCACAAAGTACTACGTGTTTTGCACTCCCTGTTCATCACAAACTACTACTCACATTTGTACTCACTGTTCATCACAAAGTGCTGCTCATATTTTAGTACTCCCTGTTCATCACAAAGTACTATGTCTTGGTACTCATTGTTCATCACAAAGTGCCTTGATCTATCCTATCCTAGGGCCTCTGCTTGAGTGACTCTTCTTGAGTAGTTTCCTAATTGGCAACATATGTTCTATCATAGAATTGTCAATCCTAGCCCTATTTACTATCCTAGTCTTCCCTAGAGGACCTGCTTGAGTGTCTCCTCTCAATAGCTTATCCAATCGACAACGTATGTTCATCACAAAACTGTCGATTCGACCTTGAAGACATAAACGTGCTTCTAGACTACATAAATGCGCCTACTCTGCATAGACGTGCTTGAAATACATAAACGTGCCTATGCTCTGCACAGACGCACCTATCCTACACAAACATGCCCACATTTCACAAACACGCCTGAACAACACAGATGCACTCGCATTTGGCACAGATGCTTTTCCTAGCATAGACGTGCTTTGCACAAACACAGACATGCTTAGCTAGCATAGATGCACCTGGTACCTATGCAGACGTGCCTACACATTTTGGACATTTTTGACATTTCCTAAACATGCATTTATTGCGCTACCTAACATGCATTAATGACAATATTTATTGCGACAAAGTACAAGGAGGTTTTGCGGTACTTATCGGCTCTCCTGCCTCTGCTGGCCTCTGATATCGGTGAACGCGATCAAATCTATGCACCAATGCCATCGCTGCTGACTGCTGCTACTCTATCTCACTCTGCACTCTGATCTCTTGGATGTGTGGATGACAATGAGGATGTTTTTCCCTCGTGGTCTATCTTATAGACTCCAATCTTTATCCGGTCAGTCCTTTCTAGCCTTTCTTTCTTATCGAAAGATTGTCTACAATCTTTTCAGACATTTTCATCCAATCTCTCGAGGGGGCATATCATTCCCATCTTGGGGCAACATTGTATCAGTTCATCTTATCTTCTTTGAAACAACGCGACAAGCTGCATTGTCTCAAAGAGGGGCAAAATGTAGACACCTAAAATTGTCATGTCTAATTAAATAAATATTTTATTTATTTAATTACCTTAGCCTAATTCTTCTATTAATTAAATAAATCTTTATTTATTTAATTAATTCATTTATCTTCTTCTAGCCTTATTTCTCATTTAAATAAATACATTTATTTATTTAAATTATCCTTTTCTTAAATTAAATAAATATTTTATTTATTTAATTGATCCCACTTCTTCTATTAATTAAATCAATCTTTATTTATTTAATTAATTCATTAGCCTTTTCCACATATGACACATGTCATTCATCTCTTAATTCATATACTACCTACCCCTTTCATTATTTTATTATTTTCTTTACCTACCCTCTAATCATAGCCGACCTCTTTTACACCTCTCAATCTTATCCCTCCATTTCTTATAGTGTCTTCTATATAAGGAGATGCTTCCTTCATTATCAAACCCTTGGCTAATCAATTTATGCACTTGACTACACTACACTTTTCATATGCGATCCTACTTACAACCACATTTCGTTCTTTGTTGAGCTCTTGTGCACATAAAATCTGAGAGCAAATATATCAAGCAAGATCAATGGAGATAGGAAGAATGGAGATTCAAACCCTATTGGACATGTGATGGTATAATCTCTATGATTTCATTTGATTTGCATTGTCTTAGGTAATCTTCATATGTTATGGTGGATCTTTGTTGTTGTTAGGCTAGGGTTTTGTGGTTGAATTCATTTAGTCTTTCAATATTATTGTTGTTTCCATTTTCACAATGTACAAGTACAATTTCCATTCCTTTGTTTCAGTTAGTTTTAAGGTGATTAGATCCACTGATTTTCTGGACTGGTTTGCTGTGGATTTATCTTTTAAAAGTGTGAATTTAGTTCACAAAGGTATACCCACCTAGACTTTGAGTAGGTCCAAAGTGTAGAAGGTTAAATCAAACCTTGTCATATGTTGTCCTAGAAGTTTCCTTCTCTTTAATATCTCTTCTACACAGAGTTATCACATCATTATAAGGATGTTGAAGTGAATCAGATTTTGAAGACAACAAGCCCAGAAGCCTTTTGTAAAATCCTCTAACAAGGTGGTTCACCTCTGTGAATCTAAAATCCTCTAGCAAGGTAGTCCTTGATCGGACTTATCTCCTAACAGAGATTGAGATTCCTAACAGGATCTGTTCTGGTGAAGAACATTGTAAGACCTTAACCGGTCTAGTTTCTATTTTGCAGATAGTGACTTGTGAGTTCCAACTCACCATGGTTTTTCCTATTTGGGTTTCCATGTCAAATATCTTGTGTTATGGTTGTATTGCTTTTGTGGGTGAACGCTTTATTTGCATTTTGGTTTGCATGTGTGATAACCGGTCTATCTGTTAAACTGTTTTACCAGTTTATCTTTAGACTGTTTAAGTGTTTTAGTGCAGTGGTTTTTGGCATACTAATTTACCCCCCCTCTTAGTATTCATCAATTGGTATCAGAGCCTACCTTTGTATAAGTTTAACCACTTGGAAAGAGATATGGGAGAATACACCTTGAGGGAACTTACTCAATGGCTCACTCAATCTGAGCAAGCCTATGATGATCTTATAGTCAAATACAAGGCATCTCAAGCAAAAAGGAGAGAACATGCAGAATAGCTGATGGAGCTATTTGAAAATAGTTTTGCAGATGAAGCAGACATGGAAGCCATGATAGCAGAAGTAAATAAGCTGAATGATTCAAACTCCAATCTAAGAAAGGAGTTGGAAGGACTGACTATCCAGTTTAGTCAAGAGCTTGAGAATCGGAGGAAAGCTGAAGATCTGGTGAAGGACAGAGATCATGAGATCTCCAAGTTGAAACAAGAGATTAGTGCACTGGTTGCTCACCTTCATGAGAGCAGAATGGAAAAAGGAGTACAAGATGAATTTAACACAACCATCTCTGAAAATGCAAGCCTAATGGAGACAAATACTGCTATTTCCAAATAACTCTCTGAGTCAAAGGAAATACTTTTTAAGTTCAACAAGAACACTATTAAGATAGAGAAAAAGCTTGAGTCATCTAGACCGACAAAGAATACCAATGGACTTGGTTTATCTGGTCATAAGGAAGGAGAATTCTTAGGAACAAATGCTGAAACATCAAAGAAGCAATCGACATTCAAAGGAAAAGGTAAGCAAAATTTCAAACCTGTTTGCTCTAACTGTCTTAAAGAAGGACACACTACCAATGTATGTAGGAGCAAAGCCTACAATAATTTTCCTTACTTTATTAACAATCTACCTAGATCCAATAAGTTCAATGGTCATTGTTATGCATGCAACAAGTTTGGGCATAGAGCATCTGAATGCAGGTCTATCATGAACAACACCAGAAGACATCGTCAGAGGACCCAAGGAGCTGGTCCAGAATCTTTTCTAAACTAGAACCACAACTGGTTTAATGTCTTCAATCATCAGCCAAGAAGCAATGGCTATCAACCAGCAACCGGATGGAGAGAAAACTATTGGGTTTGTCATGGTCATGGTCACACTGCTGCTACATGCAGAAGGAAGAATGGAAACATGAACAATGGACCTTTGAGAGCACCTAGAATCATTTGCTATCATTGCAACAAACTGGGTCATGCGACAAGATTCTATAGAAGCAGAAAGAGTGTATCTGATGATATATCGGTCACTTCGAAAGGAGAAATTGATGTTGAAATAGTTCAAGTGGACATGAACAAAACCTGGAGGAAGAAACCAACAATGTTGGAAGAGGAACCGGTTTCTGCACCTAGTATGGAAATATTGGAACCAGCAAACTAAGCTTCAAAAGGCTTAGGGGGAGAAAACGGTGAAATGTTTTCAAACCCCCAGTTTACACCGGTAAAAGACCTTAACCGGTATGTGATACCTATCACTTGGCAGAAGACTAGAAATGGTAAAAAGGAAAATTAGGGTTTACGCCCTAATAGAGGAGCATTAATGGTGGTAGGTGAGAGACATGTATAAAAGCATTTTTCAAATCATTTCTCACTATCTATTTTTGAGCGAAAAAAAGGCGATTTGAGCTGAGATTTCAAGAAATTGACAAATCACGAAGGAGATTCAAATTCAAATTGCAAATGGTGAAGTGGAGAACACAAAGCAGTGATTCATCAACTGACAAAGTGTGGAGTGAAGGAGAATCAGAAAGCCCTAAATTCGCATTTTAAAGGTATTTCTCGAGTTCTTAAAATATTCTATAATGGCTTCCGCATCTCATACCAGTTCTAGTGCATCCATTGAGTTTGAAAGTTTCATTCAAAGGAAGTCAAAGTATAATGCCCTATCACAAGTTCCAGCTGGAGTGATAGTAGAAGAGGGAATTTCTGACTATATTGATTGCAAGATTGAAGACCTAGGGTCTCTAGCCATCCACTCCTAGCTAGGTCTGTTTTATGGAAAGGATAAGAAATTCAAACCAGAATATAGTATCTTAGAGAAGAAGAAACTCCATAATAGTGTATACTTTCTGGAAGACTTTATAAAGGAACATATTAGGATCATTTTGAGTAGAGTCCATGGTGACAAGATGTACCTAGAGAGGACACATGATATCATGCCATAGGCAATTCATGTAGTCACTGGTTTATGCAACATAGGGGAAGTGCCAGCCTTAAGGACAATAAGCAAAACGGAAATGTCAAGGCTCACCAGTTTAGTGAGTGATTCACGAGGCATGACAGTCAACTCCATCAAGGACAATTTGGTTAAGTATGCCTACATGGTGATAGGCTACCGTACATTCTCTGCCAGCAAAATTAACTCTGTATTTGTTGCAGTAGTAAATGCCGCTTACTGGATGATTAAAGAGGATGCATCATTTGACCTGTGCACCGATATGCAGAGGCAACTCCTGTCTAATTTGAAGTCGATCAAATAGGATAATGCACTGAGATTTAAGTTCGGACAACTATTGGTTGGGTTGTTCTTCTATTTTCAAGGCTACTTTCCTAGAGTAGGAGATGTCCAGTGGTCTCTTGACCAGCCGGTAACCAAGCAGATCAAGGAAAGCATTCAAGAAATCGAAACCGGTTACCCTGATGTGCTGAACAAGTATTTTGATGAGTTTAGATGGAAAATGAGTCAAAAGATGAGGATCTCAGGTGACATCATCAAGAAATATGAAGATGACATCTGTTTCACCGACCAGGTGGACAAATGCTTAATGGAGGCTGTTGAGCCTAGAATGGAAGAAGTGGAGACAATGGGCTATAAGGTGATGTACGATATGCTAGAAGGGTATGCCTCAACCCTTATTGCCTCAGCTCTTGATCCTAAGGAAAAGAGGACCGAAGCCTATCTGGAAAGGATTGCACCGGTCGAGGAACCCTCTATTAAGAAAGGAAAAGAACCGGCAGCAAAGAAGGCAAAGGCAGTGCCTGCAGCATCAGCACCGGCTACTACTGCAACTCCAAGAGTGACCAAGCAGTCACCTGCAAAGAAGAAACCGGAAGTGGCACCGGCAAAAGTCTTTGAAAGAAAAAGGAAGACTAAGTCAAATGAACTGGACTCTGAAGAGACTGAGTCTGAGGAGATGCCAAAGAAGGCCAGATAGATGAAGAAGATGAAGAAGAATGAACCGCTAGCGTCTGCACCAGTAAATATTGATATCTCCTCATATAAACCTTTGACACATTGTCAAAGAACAATAAAGAATATTAGGAGAAAATTATTTCATGACTTAGTAGATTATTATGATGATTTTAGTGATGAGGAGAAAGAAGTACTATAGGAGATTATTATTTATTTGTGTAAGAATTATTGGTCGCCATCAGAGATTAAATCTTAGACACCAGATTCCTTATATAAGGAATTAGATAATAAATGGCACATTGCCATAGAAAAAGAACAGGAGATTAGGGAGAAAGTATTTGCATAGTACTTTCCTGACCTCTCAAACTCAGAATTATTTGATGTTTTGGACCAAATTAAAGGACTCTTCTTCACAACAAGAAGAAGACTCTGGCTATTAGAGGGAAGAGTTGATAATGTTGAAAAAGACACTCATCAGTATATGGATCATGCTATCCATGCTCACAAAGCACATATGGCCAACCTGCAAGCGAAAAAAGAACCGGTTATATCCAAACTGGATGAAGTTTTTGATGAGGAAGGAAACCCGGTTGAAGAACCAATCGACACTATTTATGTCGATGCCTTGGACATAGAAGATGTCACTCAGGACATACCTTCTGAGGGAATAGGATAGGTGCAATAGGCCAAATAGGGCAGTGAGCAAGCTGAGGATAGACAGGAAGCGGCTAAGGAACAGGCAGAGAAGAAGAAGAGGGATGAAGATGAGAAAAAGCGGAAAGAGGAAGAGAAGAGAACAGAGGAAGAGGAGAGTAGAAAAGATGAAGAGAAAAAGAAGCAAGAAGATGAGAGGAAAAAGAAAGAAGAAGAGGATAAAGAAGAGGAAAAGAAGAAGAAGGAAGAGGAAAAGAAGAAGAAGGAAGGGGAAGATAAAGAAAAGGAAATGCGGAAGGAAGAAGAAAAGAAGAAGAAGGAAGAGGAAGAGAAAGAAGAGGTGAAGAGGAAGGAAGCTGAGATGAAAAAGAAAGAAGAGGAAGACAAGGAACAAGAAAAGAAGAAGGAAGTAGAGAAAAAGAAGAAGGAAGAAGAAGACAAGGTAGCGGAGAAAAGAAAAGCAAAGAAAAAGAAAGTGGAAGAGGACAAGGCAGTAGAAGCAGTGAAGAGCACACAAATGGAGACTCCAAAGGAAATCAGGAGTCAAGACAAACTGGCTGATATCACCAGTCCTATCGATCTCTAGTCTGCAAGTGAATTGGAGCTAATGTAGAGTATCAAGGTTGCTCAAGACTGCCTTAAAATCATTCGAAGGAAAAAAGAGCAAGATATAATTCAAGCGGCTGTAGACACCCTTACCAGTTTGATCCTCGGTACCAATCTTCCCAACACTGAATCATCACTAGCAAAGCTTAAGCTACTATGTATAGTAGTGGATGATCAGGTGCAGAGCCTGGAAGAAGCAACTGAGGCAAATGTCAAGAAAGAGCATCAAAAGGCTCTTAACATTGCTCTGGTGAAGAAGTTGAATGAACTCCAGTCTGAACTACTGAAAGACCAAAAGGATATAAGGGACGCTTTGGATGAGGGAAATCTGCTACTAAGCAAAATCTGTCAACCCCATCTATTCTACAATGATGTGCTAGCTCAAAAGCAAAAGCTTCGAACGAACTTACCGTCTTACTTGAGCACATTTAAGCCACCTTATGATTCCTTTGCAACTTATGGACAAACCGTTCACTGGTTTCAGATCTAGTCAGCCAAAATGGAGCAAGAGATTAGTACATGGTCTAGAGATTTGTAGGAGCTACAACTAGTTTTACTTCCATGACTGCAAATTCTTCAGAAGTGTTATCTAAACCTGGATGCCTTGACAGTTACACAAGAGATGAGAACAACTGATGCCATGGAAGAATAGGTCTCCCAGATGCAAACGGAGAAAGAAGTAGCCACCTCCCTACTTGAGTCCTAGTCTCTATCAATTAAATAATTTTTGCAGGACTATAAATCGATTTTTGACAAGTATTATTCCTTGTTGTCATAAACTTTTATTATTTTAATATCAAATGGAAATAGGGTTGTTCAGTGGTACTTTGTCATTTTTGCCAAAGGGGGAGAAGTACTTTATCTATTTTGGAGAAGTATAGGGGAGAAGTATCTGGCTTAAAAATTTTGCTCTATGCTTTGATATATGCTATATGCTCTGATGTCTCAATGTTTATGCTCTGTATGCAAAATTGCTATACATTGTATTGATTAAGGGATAGTGTATATGCTTAGGGGGAGCAATTTTGTTAATGGCATGTTTTTGTTGTAAAACACTTAGATGTCAAAATTTTATTTTCCTAAGTGTTGCCATCAATGCCAAAGGGGGAGATTGTTGGCAATTTTTATGTTAATGTTGTGATTGTCATTGATGGACACACACTTCCCTTTATATGTATGAGCTAGAGCTCAACCGGTATTTGTTCCAACTGGTATGCTGTATTCTAGTCTTTAGACTATTGGTGATTTTGCAGAATGTGCTTCCCGGTTTGAAGCAGCATGTCGACCCTAAGCGGTTCGTAGATCTCAACTGGTACGAGGGAGCAAAGTGGCATAACACATTCTTACCAGTCTTCATTTTTGTCAAATCGGCGACCGGTATTTTGTATGAACTGGTAATACTCTATGATGAGTTACCAACTGACATTTTGTGATGAGTTATCAATCCACCAATTATTTGATGGTGGCGACACACTGGCGGTGCTTCTTGTGTCATGTTACTGAGTATGTCTAGATTCATTGAACCTAGGAAATTGAAATGTAATCCTATTGGACCGACATGAAATTAGACTCCTTTAAAAGGACATCATGTCTAGGGTTTTAGATTATTGCTGAAAGGGTTTATGTTGTGACTAGGGTTTAAGGTGGAAGAGGAGTTGAAAAGAATATGAATGTGTAGAAGACTGAAGTAATGGAGGAGTGCATTAAGAACGGGCTATCAAAGATCTAACCGACTAGTCTATGCTATTAGATAGATCACACTTGTTGATTACTCACATCTTTGACAAGTTTGTAGCCCTTAACCAGGTAGGCCCAAAAGCCTTTTGTAAAATCCTCTAACAAGGTGGTTCACCTCTATGAATCTAAAATCCTCTAGCAAGGTAGTCCTTGATCGGACTTATCTCCTAACAGAGATTGAGATTCCTAATAGGATCTATTCTAGTGAATAACATTGTAAGACCTTAACCAGTCTAACCTTAACCGGTCTGGTTTCTATTCTGCAGATAGTGACTTGTGAGTTCCAACTCACCGTGGTTTTTCCCATTTGGGTTTCCACGTCAAATATCTTGTGTTATGGTTGTATTTGTTTTGTGGGTGAACGCTTTATTTGCATTTTGGTTTGCATGTGTGATAACTGGTATGTCTGTTAAACTATTTTATCGGTTTATCTTTAGACTGTTTAAGTGTTTTAGTGTAGTGTTTTTTGGCATACTAATTCACCCCCCCCTCTTAGTATTCATCAGTTGTTAGAATGAAGCATCGTCACTTTCAGAAAAAGTGAGGCACAGTGATGACCTGAGGCTGCTAACCATGGCTTGAAATTGATCTGTATTAAGGTTGGTGGGGACTGACGCTTCTTGGAGAGCTTGATCCAAGATTATTTTGTGTGAAGGGGATAAGCACAAAAGCTCTAATATGGATATGAGTGCGGGTGTTTTGTCCAATTGTTCCACAAGATTGCATTGCTTGGGAAGGGGTGTCATTCCTTGTGGTGCTGCTCGAATGGTAATTTTTCTACGATGCATAACAACATTGCATGTAGGATTAGATCTTTGATGGTGAGAGTTGCAACTTGTTCATCAACGTCATAGAGGTGATTCATAGTATAATTATAGGAAGCTTGTGTATAATTAATTGTAGTATCTATGTTTTTCTATGAGGTGGAAGGAGCCCTTTGATCATGTGAGGGAAGCAGATTCTTGAATATTATATGATTGTCATTTGATGTTTTAGGGTCATGTCCTTCAATTTCAATTTCTCCTCTATCAATGAGATCTTGAACAAGATCTTTCAGTCAATGGCAATTACTCGTCTTCTGTGCTTTTTCCTAGTGGAATTCACAATGTTAATAATCTCTCCATCACAGAGGTTTGACCTGAGGTTCATAGTTAGATATTTCCGGTAAGGTCACAAGATTAGAAGAGACCAATTGGTGCAATAGTATTTTGATGGGTTCCCCTAAGAGTGTGTATGTGCATTTTGATTTGTAGTTCTATTGTCGTTGTCTTGGTTCCTCTTGTGGCGAATTGTGACCTTGATTTTGTGGATGAGTAATGGCGTTGTTTTTAGGAGGGGGATTTTTCCCCATAAATTTGACCACGAGTTGTGCAATTTTTATGGTCCTCGCATCTATTATCCCATCATTTACAACGTTCTTGTTTTTGTTCCAAAAGTTGGGTTTATCACTATTGAAACGTGGGCAAGGGCAATTTTTGGGTTCATTGTATATTTTGATAAGTCCCTTTTTTATAAGAGCTCATTCACATTTTAATCCTTGAGTGGTCATCTCTTAAAAAGATGCAGTACTTGTCATGTCTAAATGTAATTCCATCTCATCATTCAAGTTGGAAATGAATATTTCCACTAGTTCTTGTTCAGGCAAATGAAGAGAATGTTTTCTAGACAATTGCCTCCACTGTTGTAGGAAAGCTAAGAACAACTCCCCTGGTTTTTGTTTGGTGTTGCATAGATCATCCATGGTAACATCTCATTCTATGTTATATGAATAATGAGCGATGAAATTTTGGACTAGTTCCTCAAATGTTCTAGTGCCACCTGGTAATCAGGGAAACCATTGTGTGGTTGTGCCTCCCAAAATTTGAGGAAAGAGGTGCATTAGATAGGTGTCCTCATAGGCCACCTCTAAACAAGTTGAGTGAAATTCCCTTACATAATCTCTAGGGTATCCTTTGCTTCTATACTTTCCAAACTTAGGTTTTTCAAACCCTCGTAGAAAAGGTGACATATGCATGTTCGTATCAAAAGGATAGGGACAAACATCATTAAGTGAAAACCGAGTAGTCTTCACACCACTATTGAGTTGTTGAGCTAGATTCTCGACTTGTTGTCTCAACATGTCTATTTCTATAGGAGGAGGAGGCGGGGGATTCCCTTGATGATTTAGGTCATATCAGAAGTAATATCTACCTCTTCCACCATTGTTATGGCTATGTTCTTCTAATGTCTTTCATATCTGTGTGGTATCAAAATCATGGGGTAGTTTAGCACCCTCTTGAGCAAGTCTCAAAAAATGAGCATTTGCGTTATTTCTATGGA
Source organism: Cryptomeria japonica (assembly GCF_030272615.1). Lineage (NCBI taxonomy): Eukaryota > Viridiplantae > Streptophyta > Pinopsida > Cupressales > Cupressaceae > Cryptomeria > Cryptomeria japonica. Next base: position 288,786,718 of record NC_081411.1, on the reverse strand, counting down.
TTTCGTAAAAAATTCTATTGAACTTGGGATTGTGTTGTTCTATTTCTATAGATTCAAGAGTTGGAGTGATAGGATCATCATTTGTGCCTCCTCCAATGGCCTCATGGAAATCGTTGAGGTTTTCTTTCTCCTCTTCAATCTCTAGTTGTATAGTTTTGATCTGGTGTGAGCCATTTTGTTTGAAAGTTTTGAGGTTTTGGTGATTTATGAGGGATGATGATGAAATGTTTTTTATGAGAGATAAGTGTTTTGTTAAATGTTTAGAACATGGATCTCTAACACTAAAGGTTGGATGTTACCAAAGTTCTTTGTGAATTGCTCTTGTGTTTTCAATAATTTTGATGTGATATGGTATAGCAAGGTTTGAGATGTGTTACAAACCAAGCTACCTAGCAATGAGAGGATGCACTCATAAACTAGTTTTAACCTACATAGAAATTCCTCTTAGGATGAGTGTGTTGGAATTTGCATGCAGATTGCATTAATAATATGATATGTTGTCATTGATGTCAATTGAACCGGTAATCATATTTATGATATTACTGATATTGTTGTTATTATTAATATTGTCCTGTAACTGGTAGGAAGAGCTTTGAGGAAGATGTTGTAAACCGGTATATAAGTATGTCAGTTGAACCGGTAACCGGTGTATAAGGCTAAACCCTTTCTATGCAATGCAACCATTAAACCCTATTGGTTATTTTTTATTAAACCCTAACCGATTAAGTTCAGATTATTTTGGTGTGTTTGTTTTATTGTCTAGGGAATGAGAAAAGTTGATTGCATCTAATGCAAAGTGTGTGATGAGTTACAAATCTGATAAAGTGGTGGTCATGGAGCGGTTGGAATTTCTTGAAGAATGTGTATAGATTGCGATGTAAATCCAATGGTCACTCTTGAACCAATTTGTTTGTAATCTCTAAGAGAAAATTAGGTTTTTGTTGTGTTACAGACCTACTTGATTTGTATTTAAGCTCGATGAAGTTGTTTTGTAAAAGGTGTTGGCAAGAGTTGGCACAAATTAGTTGAGTGTGTGGTTGTCTAACCAGAGAATGGATCTGCAGTATGTCTAAAGGCAAATTGAAGCTTAAAAGGATCTGATCAAGCAAATGTATTGCTATTTAGATAGATCAAGAAAAAATTATTGTCTTCTAATAATTACAGCAAAATTGAAATCCCCCAACTAGGTAAGCTCTAACAAGCTTGGTTACTTCTTAAATCCTCTAACAAGGTGGTCCATTATCTTGGATTCTCAAATTCTCTACCGAGGTTACTCCTAATAGAGTATTTTCTTTTTATCAAGGCATTTGTAAATCCCTTAACCGAGTGATTCCTAATAGGATCAGTTCTTAACAAGGCTTATTGTAAAAGATTTAACAGGCTTGGCTCCTAATAGGGTGAACTTCAAAAGAGTTCAGATAGCTATCTTGTGAGTCTCATCTCACCATGGTTTTTACCTATTTGGGTTTTCCACCTATAAAAATTAATGTCATGTGGTGATTGTTTTTGTGGTTATGATATTATTTGTTGATTTTATTAACTTCTAATAAGGCATGATAACTGGAAGCATTGAGAGATGAAGTGTGTTGATACATGATTAAGAATTGGGATGTTTACAAGATTAAAGTTGTTTATTGTTAAATTGATATAACAGTTAACCAGTTGATGTCAAGTACTCTTATGAGTATTGATCTTGAAAGTGATATTCTATTGATAAGTTTAATCTATGTGATTGAGTTTGAGATTGGGAAGTTTGTATCAGTTTTTCAGTTTACTAATTCATCCCCCCTCTTAGTAATCTACCAAATACTTATTATTTCATCAGGTCATCTTAAATATAAAGCCTAACAACTTGAGGAAAAGATCTTATAGATCATGATGAAGACGGAAGGTCCAAAGTTTAACAAAGATAACTATAGGATATGGAGCAATAAAATGAAGATTTACATCAAGAGTTCGTGAAGTCAATATTGGGATCATGTAGAAACTCAGTATGTTACACCTACTAAAACTCTGATTGATGATCAAAAGAAAGAACAACAAGAAAATCATCAAGCATTGGAGGCTATTGTCAGTTCCCTGTCTAATGTTGAATATGTAGATGTTCATGGTCTTGGAATTGTTTGTGAAGCATGGAAAAAGCTTGAAGAGATTTATAGTGGTGATGAACATGTTAAAATTGTTAAAGAGGAGAGCCTAAGAGGGAAGTTTGATGACATGATAATGTTTGAAGGTGATAATATCCAACAGTATGTTCAAAGGATAAAAGAGATATTTGGTGAAATAAAGAGTGTAGGAGGGAAAGTGGAGGATGCCATAGTGATCAGTAAGGTGCTGAGAACCCTACTACTAGTCTATGCTATCCGAGTTGTAGCTATTCAGGAGCTGAAGTCCATTGACAAAACTAAGGTAAATTTTGACTCTATCATTGGCAAACTTACTGCATTTGAATTAAATGGTTATGATATTAGTGTATAGATATCAAAATATGCATTCAAAGCTTCCATCTCTAACCCATCTATGAGAAAAAGTAGAGATACTAGTCATGATTATAAATCTAGATCCAATAGAGATGCTGATGATGAAGATAACCTAGTGGATCTTGAAGCATTGTTGGAAAAACAACTGCCTAGAGGCACTAGGAAATACAGAGGTAAACTATCTTTACAATGTTTTTCATGGAACAAGATTGGTCATATAGTAGCTAATTGTCCTAATGTTGAAAATGAACACAAGAGAGACAAATTCAAGAAGTATAAGGGTAAAGGCAAGAGAGATTCTCTTGTAGTGGTTGACAATGGTATCATTGATAAAGAATCTGATGATGATGCTAGTTAATATATTGTGTTTGTAGCTATTAAGGAACATATATCAGATCAGAAGGCACTAGTGTCCAAGATGGATAACTCTGATGATTGGATCAATGATAGTGGTTGTTCACATCATATGACCGCTCATCGGAGAAAATTTCTTTCCTTAGAGGAATTTGATGGCGGTGTTGTCAGATTTGGAAATGACTCACCTTGTATGGTTAAAGGTAAGGGAGTTATTTATCATAATGGTAAAAGGAGTGCTGACGATGTCTATTGGGTTGAATGTCTAAAGCACAATCTTCTGAGTGTGGCAAAACTTAATGACAAAGGATACCCACTGAAGTTTAAAAATGGTATGTGCAAAATCTTTGACAACAAAGGTGAATTGATTGCAATTGGGAAACAAACTAGAGGTAATCTATTTGATATTATTCCTAAAGTTAGAAACTGATTGATTGCAAAGACAGATGATAGTTGGCTTTAGCATACGATATTTTGTCATATAAACTTTTATAAAATTGTTAAAGTGAGAAAGTATAAGATAGTAAGAGGTATGACTCAACTAGACACACCTGTTAATGCTCTTTGCAAATAATGTCAATTAGGAAAGATGACTTCTTCAACTTTCAAGAGAAAGTCCTTCTCAGCAAAGCACTTGTTAGATTTGGTTCATACAAATATATGTGGACCAATAAGAACAAGAAGCATTCAAGGTGACAGATATTTCATGATCTTCACTGATGATTGTTCAAAGATGATGTGGGTTACATTCTTGAAGGATAAGAATGAACCTTTTGGTAAGTTCAAGGAATTTAGAGCTTTAGTTGAGAAAGAGAGTGGCAAAAAGATAAAAAATTTGAGAACAGATCAAGGTGGTGAATTTACTTCTGAGGAGTTAACTAAGTACTATGATGAGAATGGTATCAAACAACAACTTTCTACACCAAGGACACCACAATAGAATGGTATTGCGGAGAGGAGCAACTAGTCAGTGGTTGAAGCTGCTAGGACAATATTGATACTATTGGTATTTTGGTATGGTTTTGTCATTGATCTCAACACCTACTAACACTTATCAACTCTGGCATTTTGGAGAATCAACAATATTCACCAGCAAACAAGTGACTTATGCACAATCACCAGTATATGGTACACTGATAGGATATAATGATCACCAACACTTGGAATGGCATGGAAAACACTTGGTTATGTTGAAGACATCATTTGGACACCTTGTCTTGGAGATTTGTTTATTGGCATATTCGTATTTGCATATTTGTTGTTACTGGCAAATAGGTCTAGGTTATACACCAACATGTTTATCTTTTCCAGATTAGCATGACATGCTATGGAGATGATTTATTATTGTAGTAAATTCATCAAGCCAACATGTTGAATCAATTATTGCATTGGATATTGTTTTGTTTGTAAAATGATTTTATTGTAATATCTTGTAGAGCCGACCTACTAAAATTGGTCTTAGGTTATGATATAAATGTAAGATCTTATTTGTAAGATTGAATGTGGAATGCGAAGAAGAATTATGAGAAGGTATATGCGAGAATAAATAGAGCTATACACGCAGACATCATTTGAAGGTGAAGCAAGGTTTTTGTGAAAGCATATCAGAACTACACTGGTACTAAATCTAGCATATGAAGATGATATTTTGAGTAGTACATCCTTATTGGATTTAACCATTCAATTGTAGTTAGTGTGACTCCTATTTTGTGTTTGAGCAATGAGCTCTAGGTGTATACACCTAAAAATGGTCTGAAGATAATTAATTAAATAAGCAATTATTTAATTAATCTCTCCTCCCCAATTTAATTGAATTCACTAAGAAATTTGATTAAATTTCCCTTTTCATCTACTTATTAATAAATCTAAGGATTTACTAAATAGGTTCATTTCATTTCACCCCTTTAATTAATTAATTCCCTCCATGCAAAATCATTTCTTCTAAATCTCCTAATTAATTAAAACAAATCAATCATGAGTTGTTGAGATTAATTAGCCATTTTCCTGATATTTGAATTTTTAAATTCAAATTCTCCTAACTTCTACCACTCCTAAACCTAACCATTCCTAAACCTAACCCATTCTACCTACCACCATGTCCCCTTTCATCCAACATCTTCTAGAACCTTTGTGACACTTGTCACTAAGTGTTCCCTTTAATCCAACCCCCTTTGCCAACCTCCTCCAATTTAACCATTGATATCTTCAGATCAATCTCAACCGTTGATTCATGCCAACTCACCCCTAGCCTTGGAAAATCCTATAAATAGACCCTATTTTGGAGAACAAATGGCCAATTCATGAATTCAGCCACTTTACTAATTCATGCTCAATTTTAGCTCATTTTCATTGTTACTATAGGCATCTAGCTTATAGTTTATCAGTTTTAGCAATGTTATCATGCTCATTTTAGCTTAAATCTTAGCTTAATCATGCTAGGATAATCATGAATTCATATAGTTTAATCATGCTATTCTTGCTAGATCATGCATTTTCAGCATTCAAATCCTTCATCTAAGTGTATTCAAGTCACTGGAATTTGCATACTAAGATCTGAGAGAAAAATCCACACTCGCATTTACTAGGAGTCAATAAGTCGATTAGCTATGGTTTTGTGTTTCATTGTTTCAATTTACTAACCATTGCTTATAATGATTTATTGAGTGCATTGTGGTTGCAGGTACAAGTACACTTCAAAGAGCACGGTACTAGGCGCTTGGCCTTTCTGCATGTGCAGACCCCATTTGTATACACTTACTATCTGTAGTAGTATCATCTAATTGTGGGTAAGGTTTCCCACCATAGTTTTTCTCCTTATAGGGTTTCCACATATAAATATTGGTGTTATGTGTTGTGGATGACTTTGTCCTTTTATTTCATGCATTAATATTTACCGGTATTGCAATTATTTGATAAAACTGTCCACTGGTATAAAAGACTGGTTCACCGGTATTAAGCAGTAAGTTGGTGAAGTTGTTTTGATTTAAATTTATTTGATAACTGATTCAACCCCCCTCTCAGTTGTCTCTGGGACCTAACAATTGGTATCAAAGCCTAGTCCTCTTTTGCATAAGTTTAACAACTTGAGGAGATCCAATGTCTACTAACTATTTCAGGAAGGATAGTCCTGACCTTGATGGAACCAACTATGGCATATGGAAGATCAGAATGGAGACACATCTAAATTTCATTGGGAAGTACATTTGGGATGTTACAAAGAATGGCTATACTGCTCCTACTCAAAGTCAGCCTAATCCACCTAACTTGACTAAAGATGAGGAAAATGATTCCAAAGCAAGAGAAGCACTTTTGAGAACATTAACAGATCAACAAATCATGGGATTATCAGATAGGTCTACTGCTAAAGCTATTTGGGATCATTTGGAAACACTGAATGAAGGAGATTCCACAATCAAAATTGCAAAACTTGAAAGCTTTCAAGTCAGGTATGAAAATCTGAAAATGGAAGAAGATGAAAGGATTTCTACTTTTATGGAAAGAGTTAATGAATTTGTTTTGGGTATGAAATGTTGTGGAGGAACCTTAAGTGAAGATGAAATTGTTTCAAAAGTTTTAAGAGGATTGCCACTGGCATATTAAATGAAGGTTACTACTATAAATGAGTGAAGAACAATGCCTAATATATCAGTAACTAGATATACATTGATTGGAAAACTTTCAACCTTTGAAATTGAGGAATTTGGTCATGTTGCTACTATAAAGACAAATTTAGCCTTTAAAGCATCAACATCATCATCATTTGACAAATCTAATTGGAAATCCTTTTATGCAAGAAAACTTGAGGAAAGCAGGAAAGAAAATGAAGAACTTGAAGAACTTCAAGGACTATTTGCAAGGAAAATGCCTAAAGGTCCAGTTGGAAGTAAGTATGAAGGTAAAGCACCCTTTAAATGTTTTAATTGTAATAAGATTAGTCATATGGCTTCACGATGCCCTGATAGACATGCTAGACTAAGAGAAGAAGCTAGAAGGACATACAAGCCTAACTCTGAATATTAGAGATACATATTCAAGAAGAATAAAGATAAATCTTGTTATCTTACTAATGAAGGAGTGACTAATGATTCTGATGAGGATTCGGCAGACAATGAATGGATTTTTGTTCCTATAATAGAAGATCAACTGACACCTACAATCCAACCGGTAGAGCAGGCCTTGGCAGCCAAAATTGAAGTAAAGGATGAGTGGATCATTGATTCAGGATACTCACATCATATGACAGTAGATGAAGGTAAATTCTTGAACTTTCAAGAATATAATGGAGGCTTAGTGAGATTTGGAGATGATAAAGCTTGTCTGATCAAAGGTAAGGGTACAATATCTCTTGATGGTAAGCATAATACTGACAATGTTTACTATGTTGAAGGTTTAAAGCATAATCTTTTGAGTGTTGGTCAATTAGTTGAAAAAGGATTTCAGTTACAGTTCAAAATTGGTAAATGCAAATTATGAATAGTATTGGTTTAGAAATTGCAACTGGTAATCAAACTAGAGGTAATATCTTTCATTTGAATAACAGTGAAAGGACATGCTTGATTGCACATATTGATGAAAGTTGGCTATGGCATAAAAGACTCTGTCATGTAAACTTTGATTGCATGGTAAAAATTAGTACTACTAAGGCAATTAGAGATTCACCTAAAATTGTCAAACCTCACAATACAGTATGTAAGGAATGTCAATTTGAAAAACAAGTTAGAGCTACTTTCAAAAGTATTCTAGAAAAATCCAATAATTCGCTTGACTTAATTCACATTGATTTATGTGGTCCAGCTAGAACTAAAAGCTTACAAGGTGATAGATATTTCATGTTAATCATTGATGACTATTCTAGAATGTGTTGGGTTACTTTTCTCAGAGAAAAATCAGAAGCACTTGGAAAGTTCAAACTGTTCAAAGCAATGGTAGAAAATGAAACCGGTAAGAAAATCAAATGTCTAAGATCAGATCAAGGAGGAGAATTTACATCTAAGGAATTTAATGCATTATGTGAAGTAAATGGAATCAGAAGACAACTATTAGCACCTCGGACACCACAGCAAAATGGAGTTGTTGAAAGGAAAAATAGAACTATCTTGGATGCAGCTAGAAGTATGTTATCAAAAGAAAACCTAGCACATGTGTATTGGAGAGAGGCGATAAGTACAATGGTCTATACATTCAACAAAATTCACATCAAAGGTGAAACTAGTAAGACCCCTCATGAACTATGGTTTGGTATTAATCCTACTCTTAAATAATTTAGAATATTTGGAAGTAAATGCTATATTAGAAGAGATGAGTATATTGGAAAATTTGATCCTAAAAGTGATGAAGGAATATTTCTTGGTTATTCATCTAAGAGTAAAGCATATAGATGTTTTAACAAAAGATTGCAGAAAATTGTTGAGAGTACAAATGTGAAGATTGATGAACAATTTAGAGGAACTTCAAGGTATATAGATTCTGAACCAACAACAGAAGTCCTAACAAATGAACCTACATTGAACCCACCGGTACAGAATGAAGATCCAGTTACACTGGTACCATTTGAAAGTCCCACTGTGACCGAGGATCAGTAGCAAATAAAAACACCCCGGTATGTAAGATTAAATCATTCTAAAGATCAGATAATTGGAAACAAGCATAAAGGAGTTATGACAAGAGGAAGATTGGCAAATGAAGAGGTATGTATTATTTCTCAAATTGAACCATCATCATTTAATGAGGCATGTGAAGATAAATATTGGACTAAAGCTATGGAAGAAGAATTAGAACAAATTGAGAAGAATAACACTTGGACATTAGTTCCCCAGCCTAAAGATAAAAATGTAATTGGAACCAAATGGGTATTCAGAAACAAACTTAATGAATATGGTAAGGTTATCAGAAATAAAGAAAGACTAGTGTGTAAGGGATATTCTCAGAAAGAAGGAATTGATTATAATGAAACCTTTGCACCAGTAGATAGAATTGAGGCAGTCAAATTATTCTTGGCTTTTGCAGCATACAAGAACTACAACGTTTATCAAATGGATATTAAATGTGCTTTTCTGAATGGAGATCTTGAAGAAGAAGTTTATCATGAACAACCTGATGGATTTTCTTTGATAGATAACAAAGATATGGTTTGCAGGTTAAGGAAAGCTTTGTATGGATTTAAGCAAGCTCCAAGAGCTTGGTATGAAAGATTGGATAAGTATCTATTGAAGATTGGTTTTTCTAAAGGTAATGCTGACAACAACTTATATTATAAAATAACCAATAATGACATCTTGGTTATAGAATTTTTTGTTGATGATATAATCTTTGAAGGAGAAGACTGACAAAGGTATATTCTTAAGTCAATCCAAATACTTAAAGGAGTTACTAAATAAATTTGGGATGGAGAACTCTAAACTGGTAAGCACACCTATGACTACAAATGACAAACTATCACTAAGGGATGAATCTACACCTGTTAATCCAACCAGATACAAATCTATGATAGGAGGTTTACTATGTTTGACACAAACCAGACCTATTATCATGAATGCAGTATGGATTGTTTCAAGATTTTACAGTAATCCTAGAGAAAATCATGAATCAACAGTAAAAAGGATTTTTCGGTACTTACAAGGCACTACAAATCTTGGATTATGGTATCCTAGAGATGAAAACTTTGAAATATGTGCATACACAGATGCAAATTGGGCAGGAGATGTGGATGATAGAAAAAGTACCATCGGAAGACCATTTTTTCTTGGAAGTAGACTAGTTTCTTGGTTGAGTAAGAAACAAAGTTGTACATCCTAATCAATAGCAAAATCAGAATATGTTGCAGCAGCAACTAACTGTACACAGGTACTATGGCTTAAACAAATGTTGAAAGACATAAAGGTAAAATGCAAGGAACCTATAACTATCTATTGTGACAACACTACAGCAATTGATATATCTAAGAACCCGGTATTACACTCTAAAACCAAACATGTTTCAATAAAACTGAATTTTCTAAGGGAAAATGTTGAAGCAAACGAAATAAAACCGGTTTATGTGAATACAAAAGAGCAGATTACAGATATTTTTACTAAACCTCTTCCTACGGAGACTTTTTAATATCTCAGAGACCAGCTTGGGGTCATACCCCCACCGGTAGAGACTTAGGAAGTTGATGTTTGTCATCAACCGACAGAATTAACAGAGAAATCTTTTACTCCAGCTTTGATGAGGAAGCTACTTCTCAGGGGGAGTAGTTGGTATACTAAATTGGTTGGTATTTTGTATCTGGAAATTTTTCTATTACTTTGGCATTTGATGTCAAAGGGGGAGAGATTGGTATGGAAAAACACAAGGAAACACATGTTACTCTCAGGGGGAGAGATTGTTACTTTGGGAGAGTTTACTTATATTTTGGTAATTATTGGTAATTTGGTATTTGGCAATTTTGTTTTGGCACTTTGATGGTTTTTCCATCTTGTGTTGCCATCAATGCCAAAGGGGGAGATTGTTGGTATTTTGGTATGGTTTTGTCATTGATGTCAACACCTACTAACACTTATCAACTCTGGCACTTTGGAGAATCAGCAATATTCACCGGCAAACAAGTGACTTATGCACAGTCACTAGTATATGGTACACCGACAGGATATAATGATCACCAACACTTGGAATGGCATGGAAAAGACTTGGTTATGTCGAAGACATCATTTGGACACCTTGTCTTGGAGATTTGTTTATTGGCATATTCGTATTTTCATATTTGCTATTACCGACAAATAGGTCGAGGTTATACACTGATAGGTTTATCTTTTCCAGATTAGCACGACATGCTATGGAGATGATTTATTATTGTTGTAAATGCATCAAGCCGACATGTTGAATTGGTTATTGCATCGGATATTGTTTTGTTTGTAGAATGATTTTATTGTAATATCTTGTAGAGCCGACCTACTAAAATTGGTCTTAGGTTATGATATAAATGTAAGATCTTATTTGTAAGATTGAATGTGGAATGCGAAGAAGAATTGTGAGAAGGTATATGCGAGAATAAACAGAGCTATACACGCAGACATCATTTTAAGGTGAAACAAGGTTTTTGTGAAAGCATATTAGAACTACACTGGTACTGAATCCAGCATATGAAGATGTTATTTTGAGCAGTACATCCTTATTGGATTTAACCATTCAATTGTAGTTAGTGTGACTCCTATTTTGTGTTTGAGCTGTGAGCTCTAGGCGCTTGGCCTTTCTGCATGTGCAGACCCCATTTGTATACACTTACTATATGCAGTAGTATCATCTGATTGTGGGTAAGGTTTCCCACTGTGGTTTTTCCCCTTACAGGGTTTCCACGTAGAAATATTAGTGTTATGTGTTGTGGATGACTTTGTCCTTTTATTTCATGCATTAATCTTTACCAGTATTGCAATTATCCGATAAAACTGTCCATCGGTATAAAATACTGGTTCACCGGCATTAAGCATTAAGCTGGTTGAGTTGTTTTGATTTAAATTTATTTGACAACTGATTCAACCCCCCCCCCCCCCCCTCTCAGTTGCCTCCAGGACCTAACAGATACAAGGAAGTGTAGAGAAAACATTTTGAATAAGAGCTATAAGTACAACTGTCAACACAATGAACCAAGTTTTGATGAAAAGAGGTAAGGACAAGACTCCTTATGAATATTGGTATGGAAGATCACCTGATGTTATCTACTTTAAGATATTTGGTAGCAAATATTTTATTAAAAGAGGTTATTACATTAGCAAGTTTGAAGCTAAGAGTGATGAAGGCTTATTTCTTGGATATTCCACCAAGAGTAAGACCTATAAATGCTTCAACAACCAGACATAGAGAATTGTTGAGATTGATGATGTTCCAGTAGATGAATGTACTAGTCTCAGAAGGAACTAGTTCAGTGAAAAAGGATGAAGATCCTTGCATTTTTCTTTTAGAACCTGAAACTGTTAAATCAAAAACCAGTAAAGCAAATTCTGATGCACTTGTTCAACCAAAACAAATAAATTCAGAAGAAGATGATAATGAAGAAGATGAATCTGAAGAGAATGATCATGTTATTCCTAGGTATGTGAGACTGAATCACAGTCTTGAATAGATTTTTGGGGCTAAGGATGTTGGAGTACTAAGGAGAAGGAAAATAAGAGAGAACTTTGTATGATCTCTACCATTGAACCTAGAAGTGTTAGGGAGGCATTTGGTGATGATCATTGGGTTAAAGCTATGGAGGAGGAATTGGATCAAATTAAGAATAACACTTGGACATTGGTACCCCTACCAGTAAACAAGAATGTTATAGGTACTAAATGGGTATTTAGAAACAAGTTAAATGAAGATGGTGTTGTAGTTCACAACAAGGCAAGATTAGTTTGCAAGGGTTATGCACAAGAAGAAGGAGAATATTATGGCAAAACTTTTGCACTAGTAGCAAGACTGGAAGGCGTCAAAACTTTAATTGCATTTGCAGCCCATAAGAAGTTCAAGGTATATCAGATGGATTTTAAGTTTGCATTTTTTAATGGGATATTGGAAGAAGAGGTATACATAGAGCAACCAGATGGTTATGTATTGACAAATGAGAAAGACATGGTATGTCGATTGTATAAAGCTTTGTATGGATTAAAGAAGACACCCAGAGCATGGTATGAAAGGCTTCATACATATCTGATGAATATAGGATTTGCAAGAACCAATGATGATAGTAATATTTATCTCAAGTCTAAAGAAGATGAAATACTGGTCAGTGAAGTATTTGTTCATGATATTATTTTTGGAGGTAATGATGTCATGAGAAACAATTTTGCAGATGAAATGAAAAATGAGTTTGAAATGTCTTTAGTAGGGGAAATAAAAAATTCCATAGGCTTGCAAATATAACAAATGAAGAATGGTATTTTCATTACACAATCTAAGTTTGTGAAAGAGGTTTTGAAATTTTTTTGTATGAGTGATTGTAAACCAGTTGGAACACCAATGATTGCAAGTTGTAAGTTGTGCAAGGACGATGAATCTAGGTCTGTTGATGAAAAGGAATATAGGTCAATGATTGGCAAATTACACTATGTTGTTCACAACAGACCGGATATGGCCCATTCGGTTGGTATAGTTGCTAGATTCCAGAAGAATCCTAAGGAGGCACATCTCATAGTAACCAAGAGAATTTTTAGGTATCTGAAAGGTACTGTTGACTATGGATTATGGTAGCTATATGGAGAAAACTTTGATTTGAAGGTGTATGCAAATGCTAATTAGGAAGGAAATGTTGATGACCAAAACAACACTACTAGTAGAGCATTCTTTCTAGAAGGAAGGCTTGTTTCATGGAGTATTAAGAAGAAGAGTTGTACTTCACAATCTACTATTGAAGCTGAGTATGTTGTAGCTTATATGAATTGCACACATGCTATTTGGATGAGGCATATTTTGGAAGGTTTTAAGTTGACGATCTCAAAAACTATAAAGATTTTATGTGATAATAAAAGTGCCATAAATATTTCTAAGAATCCTATTTTGCACGCACGAACCAAGCACATTGAATTGAAGTATCACTTTTTGAGGGAAAAAGTTCAAAGTAAATATATTATCTCAGAGCATGTTTCTACCAAGGAGCAACTTGCTGATATCTTTAATAAACCTCTTCCTAAGACTACATTTGAGTGTCTTAGAAGTCAACTAGGGGTTGTCGTTCTTCATGAAGTTAGTTGAGCATGATGCCGATTGCATCAGTCCCTGAATTACTTGCAAAATCTTAGAAAGATTTATGTAGAAGTGGATTTATTCCATAGGGGGAGCATCAAGTTGTAGTATGTTGTTGATTCATAGTGAAATTTTGATATTACTTGTTTTACTTTCAATTTGGCATTCTTGTCAAAGGGGGAGAAGACATGTGATTGAGGAGAAGAATTTTGTGATTGGCAAAGGGAAACCAACGACAGGCTGAAGACAGATAGAGCATGGTGAATAATTGGTAATATAAACCAAGATTCCTATTCACCATTCATAGTAGCAATCATAGGCATTGATATTTGTATTGTCATCAATGCCAAAGGGGGAGGTTGTTGGAATTTGCATGCAGATTGCATTATTAATATGATATGTTACCATTGATGTCAATTGAACCAGTAATCATATTTATGGTATTGCTGATATTGTTGTTATTATTAATATTGTCTTGTAACCAGTAGAAAGAGCTTTGATGAAGATGTTGTAAACCGATATATAAGTATGTCAGTTGAACCAGTAATCAGTGTATAAGGTTAAACACCTTCTATGCCATGTAACTGGTAAACCCTACCAGTTGTTTTTTGTTAAACCCTAACCGATTAAGTTTGCTGAAATGGTTTAGGTTGGTTTATTACCTGACATTGAACGATAATGATGGTGACATGTGTGGTCATTGTATGAAGAAAAGTTTAGATTGTTTTGGCACATTTGTTTGATTGTCTAGGGAATGAGAAAAGTGGATTGCATATAATGCAAAGTACATGATAAGTTACAAATCCAATGAAGTGGTGATCGTGGAGAAGTTGGAATTTTCTTGAAGAATGTGTACAGATTTCTATGTAAATCCAACAGTCACACTTGAACCGATTTGTTTGTAATCCCTATGAGAGAATTGGGTGTTTTTTGTGTTACTAACCTAATTGATTAGTATTTAATGTCGATGAAGTTTTTTTGTAAAAGGTGTTTGCAAGAGTTGGCAAAAATCAGTTGAGTGTGTGGCTGCCTAACCGGAGAATGGATTTGCAGTTTGTGTAAAGGCAGATTGTAGCTTAAAAGGATCTGACCAAGCAAATGTAGTGCTATTCAGACAGATCAAGAAAAACATGTTGTCTTATAACAATTATAGCAGAATTGAAATCCCCTAACTAGGTAAGCTATAACAAGCTTGGTTACTTGTTAAATCCTCTCACAAGGTGATCTATTAGATTGGATTCTCAAATCCTCTACCGAGGTTACTCCTAATAGGGTATTTTCTTTTTATCAAGGTATTTGTTAATCCCTTAACCAGGTGATTCCTAACAGGATCAATTCTTATCAAGACTTATTGTAAAAGCTTTAACACGCTTGGCTCCTAACAGGGCGAGCTTCATAAGAGTTCAAATAGCTATCTTGTGAGTCGCATCTCACCGTGGTTTTTACCTATTTGGGTTTTACATGTATAAACATTTGTGTCATGTGGTGAATTTTTTTGTTGTTGTGATCCTATTTGTTGATTTAATTAACTTCTAATAAGACATGATAACTGGAAGCATTGAGAGATGAAGTGTGTTGATATATGATTAAGCATTTGGATGTTTACAAGATTAAATTTGTTTACTATTAAATTTCTATAACAGTTAACCAGTTGATTATGAGTAATCTTATGAGTATTGATCTTGATAGTGATATTCTATTGATAAGTTTAATCTGTGTGATTCAGTTTGAGATTGGGAAGTTTGTATTAGTTTTTCAGTTGACTTATTCACCCCCCCCCTATAAGTAACCGACCAAATACTTATTCTTTCATCATACCATAAGATTGGTCCCAGATGTAGAGACACTCTAAAAGTGTATTTGTTGGTTTGATTTAAGCAATTTTTTTTAAGAGAACTTAGGACAAGACCTTTTTGTGTTTTGAGAGTTGAATGGTTTTTTTGTGATGTGTGAAGGGGATAAGTGGATAGAATATGGACCTCAATAAAAAATTTCTCTTACAAAGGGGTTTTCTATTTCTTCCTCTCTCAAGTGTTGGTGTTTCCCCTCAAGCTACGTTGTACGTGATACAGATTTTTGGAAAGAAAGTAGGGTTGATCTTGCCACCTTTGTTTTTGTGATAACTCAAGCCTCTATACTGAGTAAATGCTCTATGTTTCAAAGGCTCTTTGTTGAATTCGTTGGATTTTCCTTGAAGATACAAATGCATATGGTGCAAGAAGGCTCTATGTGAGAGAAAAATTTATCTATTGATATAGAAAAAATTCCTTCTTTTGAGAAGAGTTTTTTAACCCAATGGTCTCTTTTTCAATGTAGTCTTTTTATTAAGACTCCTTTTTCTCAAAATGTTAGTGATGGTCATACAAATTAATACTTTGTTTCACTTTTTGATGTTTTTTTTTGTTGGTCAAGGTTGACATAAAATTGTGTTGGATGAATACTTTGTTTTAAATTTGTTTTGAATCTCTTTGACAAGAAAACACAACAAGAACACAAGCACAATAATCTTGCCTCAAAAGTCAAAATAGGTGTGGCTCTAAATCAACCCAATCATGAACTCTTTGACCCTTATAAAATGTTTTGTATTTTTTTTTCCAAAAGCTTGAAGTCAGCACAAATTGTTACTGGTCTAACACAAGATGAAGACAATTCAAAAACACTATATCTCTAAGGTCAATGACAATTTGTGATATTTTCAACCCACATCTTGATATTTCTTCGAATTTGTAACTACATACCTTATGAACCTCATTGTGGCAGGTAAGAATTTGATATACCAAGTCTTGTGCGAGCATAACAGATAGATGATCCCTATGATGGGGGAGTCACCACTTTTATCAAGCTACAAGTAGCCTTTTAAAAAGCTCTGTATTTACTCAAGGAAATATGTATGGTGAGTATCTTCAGAGCAAAACCATCTATGCTCTTGCACTGAACTTTTCACAAATATCCTCAATCAATAGAATGGGTGGGCTTCTATAATAAAAGGTGTCTAATATTGTTCAATATTTTTGGACATAAGTTAAATCTCTAGTGACTCACTTAAAAGCCTTGTAACTTGTGATGGGGCCCATATGCCCTCTCAGCAAGTTATATTAGAAGGAACAACTATACCCAAGGCTACAACTTTTTCTCTCACCTGATTTCTATAGCAGCTCGAAGGATTTACTATGCAAGGTTGTTCGTAAGAGTGATGTGTCTCTTGGCAAGCCTCTCTTAAATATATAAAATTTTGAGCATTACTAAGGATTTTCTCTTGTACCTAGGACGATGAAAGCCAAGGGAGAGGATAGTGTGTATTAGAAGTAGGACCATTCTATAGATTTTTTCACAAGTGTGCCAAACATGAAAAACACTTGTTCTTTTTAACTGATTTATTGCAATGTAATTTAAATGATATTTGGAAATTTTGCTCCAACAAACATGGTGTTCTTTTTAATCCCTCAAAGCAATATGTTGTCTAACTAGGAAAGTGAAAATCCTGGTCAACCAAATTGAAGCATGTTTGATTAAGAGAAATCTATTTGTAAACAAGAATTGACAAGTTCTTCATTTTTTTTAACTTGGAAAATGAAATGGTGATTGTCAATTTTAGATCCTTTTGCAAGAAAATGAAATTTGTTTGTTTGTTTTAAGCCCAGAATGAAAGATTTGCCCCTAACTTGCAAGAAAACAAATTTTGTTTGTTTGAGTTTTTGGTTTTTTTTAACTTGCAAGATGGAGTTCTTTTTGTCGGTGTAAATAATTATTCATCATGGATATTATTACACCTTACTTAAATATAATTAGAAAATGCATTTCATAGTAGTTTGGGTATGAGACACTTGGGTGTTTGTGCCACATTGGGATAGTGTGTGTAGGAGAATTTCCACCTTTTATGGTGTTGATCTTGCTGTTACACTCCACATTCAGTGGGTGATCCACCTCATGTGGACAGTTATATTGTTTCTCCTACCTACCCACTTACCCTTGTTTCTTATTGAGCCACATGTCATGTATGTGTGCTCACATATCCATATAGCCTTGCCTATATAACCAGTCTCATATTCATTGTATGTAATGCTTAGTGATCTAATTGATCATATTTTTCATCTTGATTGAATAAAGTTTATTTTTATCATCAATTTTGTTCTTTCTTATTTGTGCTTTCCATTACCTCTTGATCTTGGAAAAATCTCACATGGTATCAGAGCCATTAGACTGTCATTGGTTTGCCAATTGAGAGAAATTTGATGTTATTTGGGGTTTGCATTTTGGATATTTCTATTGTAGGTTATTATTGAAGCTTGATGGATCAAATCTAAGGTTACCATTGGATTGAGGAGGTCCAAGAAAGTCAGTTTTGCCTTTTGCTTCATCCAAATCGGACTTCGGAGGCCAAATCTAGAGGCATTTGAAGTTTGAAGCCGCGACAAAAAGTTTCCAGAAATTATAATTTTGCAAGTGATTTTCAAATAGCGATATCTCACTCATCCGAACTCCTTTTTTCGAGCAAATTTTTTTGTTTTGGGGTAGAATTTTATGATCTGTACAATGGTGTAGGATTTTTCTATTTCTCAAATATAGGTTTTTCGGAAATCATGAAATCCTGATTTTTACAACTTTGGAGGCTTCATTTGGGCTCATATGGACTCCTTTTCAGGTGCTATTTTTTTTTTTAAGTGCATATTTTTTCATCTACTTTCATAATCTGCCATCTATTTGAAGTGATTTTAAGTAGAAATTGTACTTTCATAATTTGGCCATTTTTGGCATATTTGGTACTTGCATTTTGCTTGGATCTCAGTTTAGATCACTTTTAGTATTTGTTGAAGTCTCTTAGATCTCATTTTGAGAAGTTGTAAATTGAAATCAAAAGTCCACTTTGCCTTGTTTTGCAAGTGGCCTATTGTACATGCACTACATATAAAGTGCCAAAATCATTATTTTTGGGGGGGTACTTTGATTGAGTGAATTTGGGGGGGTGTCTCTTGTGCTTTTGTGCTCTTGTGTTCCTTCCTTTTTTGTTGTTATGGGTTCTTCTAAGTTTCCTCTCTTAACTCCTCATAATTATGCTACTTGGAAAATTGATGCATTGAGTAAACTTATGGAAAAAGGACTCACTCATTATATTGATGGAACTATTGTTGCTCCCACTGATCCTAAGGTTTATCTAGTTGGTCACTTGGATTGGCTCACTAAAAATATCATGGCAATTGGTACCTTAAGAATATGTATCAAAGGATCTCATTTTTTATATTGAGAAATGAACTCTAGTCAAGGATGCTTGGCAAAAGTTTCAAGACTTATATGGTCAAGTTGATGAGAATAGGGGATATCAAATTGATAATGATCTCACCATGTTGGATCCCAAGAACTTTGATACTCTACAAGATTATGTCACTAAGGCAAATGAGTTGAGGGCACAACTCAAAGATTGTGGCATTGATAAGAAGGATACTCAATTGATCTTCAACTTGATAGGCAAGCTTCCACAAGAATATACATCATTTGTTTCTAGCTTCCAAACCCATAGGATGACAATGGGTTCAAGCTACACAATGCCTACATTTGATGCTTTCAATGAAATGTTGATGATGGAACAAATTTAGTTGATAAGCATGGGCATTCTTAAGGCTTCTAAGTCTCAAGCATTAGTGGCAAATCAAGGGAACAAAGGAAATCAAGGAAAGGACAACTCAAACAAGAAGAAATGGCAATCAAAGCCTAAGGACAAAGCATCATCCTCTCCATAATAAGGAGATACATCCTCTTTCAAGAGGGATATATCACCAAAGAGGGAGAGACCTACTTGTGCCTATTGTAAAAAGTTTGGTCATGAGGAGTGTCGTTGCCATTCTAAGAAGCTTGCTGAGCTCATACATATCATCAAAAAGCATAACATTGATTTGCCTAATGTCTACAAGAAGGATGATTCATCAACTTCCACTTCCTCAAATTAAAAAGGAAAAGGGCAAGCATTCATGGCTTCTACAGGTGGGAAGACTCACTCTTTTGGGACAAGAAAAGGAAAATCTCTATGTGCTACTATCAGTCATGATTCAGAGAGATGGCTTCTAGATTCAGGGGGTTCTCATTATATGGCATCTTCATAGTCTATGTTCTCTACATTTGAGCCTTGCACCATGCCGCGGATTTTGATGGGCAATCATACATACATGGATGTGATTGGGAAAGGATATATTGACATTGGGGATAACTTCTTCAATGATGTGTTGTGTGTACCCCACTTGACAAACAATCTCCTTTCTATCTATCAAATCACACATGGCGCAACTAAGAGAGTTGTGGAGTTCACACTTGAGTCAGTTTTTATTAGAGACTTGGAGACTAGAGCTATCATTGTGACTCAGGTGGTTGATCATGCATCTTGGTTATACTCTTCTTTAGATTTTGTTGATGATGATGATTTCACATTTGATGATTCTACACATGATGATCACACTTCTTGTGATGGTTCAGTTTTTTAGGAGAACTTTGGACACTTGAACATGGGGATTCTCACATGTGACCCCATTCTTGAGCCTTGTATTTCATCTCCTCATATTGATATCACATCACCTATTGCACCTGATGATGCAGATAGTGCGACAGTTTTGCCTACATGTGATTCAGTGTAGCAGGACATTCATTGTCTTCCAGCTTCATATTCGTGAGATGATTACTTGACAGACATTGTAGGTTTGTTTATGGAATCCTACACTACATATTTGGGAGACATCATTGATGACATTCATCTTCTCTTTGATGAAGATGATCCTTTTTCGATTGTTGTGAGGGAACACTCTGACCCTCTTGTTCATTCTCTACATGATCATTCTTTCGAGGTTGACATGATTGTGGATACTTATGTACAACAGTTGGAGGAGGTCTCTTTATCTTTTGAGGAGACATGTGAGTCTTTGGGACATGTTCTACATCCATCTCCACTAGATCTTGGAGTGCCTTTTTCAGTAGTGTGGCACAGTTTACCACCTTTGGAGGGGGTATCTTTCAACATCGACATGGGGACACTTGAGCAGTTTTTAGAGATTCCTTTCATCATGAGTATTTTTGGTTCATCTTCCCTTCATGATTGGTGAGACTTCATGGATACACCTTTAGTTTTGTTTCTTCCTAAGGGGAGGAATGTTGTTCGCCGTTCATGGAGCAGTTTCTTCATACATTGAGCTTCTATCATTGGTGCAGAATCCACATTGAGGGGGGGCTTCCTAGTTTCTCTTCTTCTCTCATATGGGGGGGACTTTTTCCTCACATGGGGTTTTGTCCTTCACATACTTCTATGAGAGTTCTTTGTATCTAGTTTTTCATCTCTCTTTTGGGGGAGGGTTTTTTCCGATTGGTTTTTTCTCTCTTTCCCCACTTTGTGAGAGATTTCATTGCATTGGTTTGCATGCACTTGCATTTGTACATGGGTACCTAACATGGCCTCGTAGTCAGGACCCATCTTGCATTGCTTAGTTTCATCGCATACTTAAGGGAGGGTGTTGGTGTAAATAATTACTCATCATGGATATTATTACACTTTACTTAAGTTTACTTAGGAAATGCATTTCATAGTAGTTTGGGTATGAGACACTTGGGTGTTTGTGCCACATTGGGATAGTGTGTGTAGGAGAATTTTCACCTTTTATGGTGTTGATCTTGTTGTTACAGTCCACATTCAGTGGGTGATCCACCTCATGTGGACTATTATATTGTTTCTCCTACCTACCCACACCTATTTCCTACCTACCCTTGTTTCTTATTGAGCCATATTTTATGTATGTGTGCTCACATATCCATATAGCCTTACCTATATAAGTAGGCTCATATTCATTGTATGTAATGCTTAATGATCCAGTTGATCATATTTTTCATCTTGATAGAATACAGTTTATTTCTATCATCTATTTTGTTCTCTCTTATTTGTGCTTTCCATTGCCTCTTGATCTTGGAAAAATCTCACACTTTTAAGCCCCAAACTGAAAATTTGTTTGATTTTTATAACCCAAAATGAAAAATGAGGTTTTTTTTAAATCCAAAAGGGAAAGTGAATTCTTTTTAATCCAACTTTGAAATAAATTTTGAAAGAAAAAAGAAATAAAAATTCCTAACTTAACTCCTCGAATCCAGCAAATAAGTTAGCAAAAAACCTGCACAATAAAAACAATTTGTTAGTGAAATGAAGGTCTTGGTGGGATTCTACAAGGCTAAATTTTTTTACTTTTTGGTTACATGATATTTTTTTGCTACTCTCAGTTACAATAGCACTACTTTGTGTAAACACAGAAGCACTACTTTAATACAAATGTGCTAAATGATTGGCAAAAGTGCTAAAAGAATGTCAAAGGTGCTATGAAATGGACAAATGCGCTAAATTAATCTGTCAAACAGAGAACACAAAAGCGCTAAACAAGTGACAAAAGCGCTACGTAAATAACAATAGTGCTATGTAAATAACAATAGCGCTAAAGAAAGGACATATGTACTAATTTTGTAGACAAAAGCGCTAATTCGCCAACAAAAGTGCTAAATCTCCAACTTTTGGAGGTGCTAAAGCATGTTCAATAGTGCTAAAGCACAACCTGTGTGTCAATTTCAATAATTTAAAAAAGTTAGAAGTTTTATCAATTAGAAGGTTGCATGTTCGATTCGCGTCGGGTTCACCAAATGATGCACTACAAAAGCATGTTAGGAACACACAAGACAAACAAATCAAAAGTTAGTGTTAGTAGTATTAGTCAAAAATTAAATTTGAAGGAAACTACCATCCTAAGCATGCATATCAAGAGAGATATGAAAAAACATTAAAGAAAGCGTACACAAATGGAGAAATGATACAAAACACTCCCAAATGCTTTGAAACATGCTCATATCTTCTCCTCCCTTGTTCCGCTCTTCTCCAAGTTCCACATGAGTGTAGCCCTCAGCGTTTTGCACTACTATGGAAATCTAATGGAGATTCAAGATTTCTGAAAATGATTAAAAAGATTATGCAAATGCAAGAAAACTAGACACGAGAAAGCACCTAATTAAGATATATTTATTTTAACCAAAATAACAATTTAAATTAGATGGCTCCTAAAATGCTCTCATAAATTTCATTATAGATTAGATGCATACAAGATGTTAAGATTTGGATTATGAAGGAATAGGCACTATTTATAGGAAAAATAAAGAAATGGATGGTTGAGAATGAGTAATCTCAACAAGGGTCGGGATTCATGGGTTATGATCCATGGGAAGGATTTCAACCCAATCCTAGGATGACAAATGTCAACATGAGATGGCTTGAGAGGAGAGGAAGAAGAATTAAATGCTTGAGATGACATGAAGGTTAGCTTAGAAGGTAAGGTTAGGCTTGAGTTGAATGAATAAAACTATTATCCAATGAATAATGCCTTTATCCAATGGATAAACTCTTGTGCAAGAGTTAATGGGGATAACTATGATCAAAGCAATAAATGCTTGAAGAGACCCATGAGTCAAATGAGGGTTGAGTTAGAGGGAAATTTTCTAATCATGCGGATGAGTTGAGTTTAACTATTAATGATCATATAAGAGCCATAAATGATGTTAGAACCATTAATGGCTCGGAAGACTTTAGGGGTTAGCTTGTTGGAGACATAAACAATTTAATGCTTTTCAAAGACTTTGGAGGCTTTGAGAAGTGACTTCAAGTTTCTTAGGAATGTGACAATAATTAGGGGATGGGTTTGGGATGCAAGTGGGTTTGGTGGGTGAGAGAAAATAGGATTTTAATTATAATAAAATTTATTATTTCAACAAAATAAGTGCAACTTGCATTTGTAAGAGAATACAAGTGGGTGGGGGGGGTAGTTTAGGGATTTAAATAAATGTTTAATGATTTATTCAAAAGAGGAAAGAGGATTAAATTAAATAAATATGTTTTATTCATTTAATTAATTTTGAGTGTGGCTTAATGAATTAAATTAAATAAATTGAATAATTTATTTAATTAATAGGAGAAGAGTTTGAGGATGAATTAATTAAATATTAATTTAATTAACTGATTATTGATAGTATTATAATAAAATAAATAGTAAATATTCATTTAATTAAGTGGACAGATTTATGTGACTACATATACAATGGATATGGGTAAGATCTGGGTAGGATTATTATTTTTAGGGATATGTATAAGGAATATGGATAGGATTATGGATATGATCAAATGAATGTGGATAGGAGATAATATAACGAGTGTGGATATGGATAAGAACCTAGAATCCAAATAAATGGAAGAGCTAGTTTATCACAAGTAGCACCTATTTCCAGGCTTTCACCACTTGTTTTTATTACACCTTTATTTTTTAAAATTTTTTTTGCTTGATAATGGGGACCTAGGTCGTAAATTTTATTAATTTTATAGAAAATAATTATAATTTTGTGCAAATTCAGTTCGATGTGGCCACTGGTAGGAAAGAACTAAACGAAGAAAACCTCTGGTCTTGCCCAAGGAAAATCCTGGAATGATTTACATGTCCCTGATAGCCAAAAGTTTGAATTCTTAAGGGATTACAAAAACAAATTTGAAAAATACATCTTGTTGTCGAAAGTTTAAAAATGACTTCTACAACAAGGTTTTGGATTATAGGTGAATCCTTCAGGTGGTAAAGAGCGAGATGGAAGACCAAGGATTGTATCAAGTGCTGACCGTGTGGGGGATGAACGAGCTGGATTTTGGATCCTGCAAACACAGAGCAATGTTTTCCTACAAACTCAAAGTTAGGATAACCGTATAATACCATGGAAGGAAAGAGACCACCCGTTAGCACATATTTTTTAAAAAAAAATTTGTGCTATATATGGATGCTTTTTCTTATAATTCCATTATAGAAGAATTTGTTGTTGGATTGTATGTGCAGGTGATATGATTGCAGTGTTTTCATAAAAAGGCATCACTTGGGCATATTCAAGGCAAGTGTTGATTGAAATGCAATTCTGGTAATCCACATCTTCATAATTAGTCTCATTGCAAAAGCATCTTTGCAAAAACAGCATGGAGCAGGGTTCTGAGCATGTTCAGAGAGGTAGATGGTATGGGAGAAACCCTTCAGTATGATTGTTAAAAGTTGCATCCATAAAGAGGGCCTTCTTTTGCAAAAAACTGCCAAATTTTTCTTATCGGCATAAGTCATCTCGATGAGATCGCCCAAGGAGAAGGGAGTAGGTTTATCAAAGTGACTCATGTTGACAGTGTTGCCTAAAGAAAGAGTGGCAGAAAAAAGTGCGACTAAGTGGAGATCCATCGGGGTAAGTTATGACGATGAAGTCTTAGGCATCGAAGTAACATACACTATCAGCAATGAGAAAAATTGTAATCCCGATACCCAATGGGGTTGTCGGTAGAAATCTTGTCAATAACCAGTGAGGCGATCTATTCATAGTGGTGACTTCGGGTTATCAGGAGTTCCTAATTTATGTTACCTTGATACCTGATGGACCAAGTGGAGAAGGCGACCTTATTAAGGGGACTTTCTTCGATAAAGCAGTACCAAGCAAGAAATGAAACAAGACTCATCGAGATAACATCCATTGTCAGGGAGATGCATTTTGGGTCATCCCGATACCCGATGAGGAAGATGAGCTCGACACAAACAAAGTAACTTCATTGGGAAAGCCTATGATGATAGACTGAAGAAACTCAATAAGGAGAGTAAGGTGCAAAAGACTTATCGAGATAGCTTATGCTACCGGAGAAACATCTTTAGAGTTGTGTTGATGCTTGATGGGTAGAATGCCACAGAGGGTGGATCTATCGAGGATACTATAACTATCAGAAGTAAGGTAAATACACTACTTCGACACTCAATGAAGTAATAGGTGACAATTACGTTGATCAAAGAGAAAATTAGATGTCGTGGGCCAATCAGATGAAGTGTAAAGTAATCTTGTTCTGAAGGGCGATTGAGTGAATGGAGAAATAAATAGAAGTAGGTTTCATTGGAGAGAAATACCCTGATGTGATATAAAGAAAAGCTAACTAATAGAAAGGAAAGGTGGATCCATTTGGATAAGTCAAGCCTTGAGGAAAAAAGTGAAACAGCCGGAGTGAGATCATATGCATTGATCGGAATGACCTATACCGATCAAAAAGACAAAAATGTAATTGAAGGAATGCATGGTGCCAAATAATTGAATTATCGGGTGGGGTTACACCGATTAGCTGTTAGAATGTCTAATATGATAGACATTATTTAATGCTCGCGATCAAGAGGATTTGATCTACATGAAGCAAAATTGATGAGTTTTTTTATCATTACAGATCCTAGCCGTTGCATATCCAACATAAAGAAAGAGTGCTTGTGCCAGGAATTTTTCACAGTTTC
This sequence comes from Cryptomeria japonica, assembly GCF_030272615.1. Classification (NCBI taxonomy): domain Eukaryota; kingdom Viridiplantae; phylum Streptophyta; class Pinopsida; order Cupressales; family Cupressaceae; genus Cryptomeria; species Cryptomeria japonica. The sequence goes on along the minus strand of NC_081411.1, from coordinate 288,760,854 downwards.
TTCAACCATTAACATTGAAGTTGTAGATAAGAAGCACGGGTAATTAAGAATTCAAGCACTTAATCATGGAGGCAACTAGTTCATAAGGAAAGAGAAAGGTCAGAGAGATTTCAAATACACAGTCAACTAAATCAAAAAAGGAGAAGCCTATGGAGGGTATGTAGAAGCAAAAGTTGAACTAGGATATGATTGACCATATGGAGTCATTTGGTGCTAAGTCGAGGAGGTATAAAACAAATTTTCTGCCCAAGGATCAATTGGAAGATAAGTACAAAGGGGTTGGGGATATACGAACATCCATAAGGGGCAACAAATTGTTTTTATATCACTACCTCAGGAGAAACAAGGAGATGCCATTGTCAAACCCTTGGATGACAAATTTGGGTAGATTGATGGTACAAAATGTTTTATTGAATCTCAGATTGTTGGAATTGATCACAAGGAAATAAAATAAGGAAAAAAGATACATCCAATTGCCAAATGGGGACCCATTCATCTGGATATTTGTCGGATCTATTGAGGAGGTTTTTCAGCATGACATATGAGCCTTACATGCCCTTATCTTTTAAAGGAATTAGAAGGAGAATACACCCAAATGGACACTACCCACATAGTGTGGAAGTTGGAAATCCACAAAAAAGGAGAAGGGATGACTCACAGAGCAGGATGGTCCCCCTTTTGAGATTACCTTGCTCAGGCAATACTTGTAGTACACATATTGGGCATGTGGCCAGGTCTGTAGTGAAGAAGTTCATGATGTTACAAGAATAGGCCCATTGGTGTTGGCTACAGACATTAAAATGCATGAGGTGAGGCCATTTTATTATGCAACCTACTTGGCAGAGAAGATGCATGAAGGATTTTTGAGTTTGCAAACAAAGCCTAACCCCACTTTCAAGTTTTACTCATTGCTAATGCATATGGTTTTATTTTATGGTCATATGAAGGGTTTGTGGCTAGGAAAATTAAAAGTTACTTCTAGGAACAAAGAGGAACAAGACCAACCAATTCAATTATGGGTATCCCTGTGGGACTCAAGGTTCAACAAATCACACTATGTGTTGTTTGAAGAGTACTTCGTCAAGCCCTTATACATATTGTTTGGGGTAGAATGTGAGGGGTCTATCTCATAGGAGATTAATGTTCTTGAGAGCCCATGCTTTTGTAGATACTAGGATCAACCACAATTGGGGTGACTAGTTTTTATGCCAGAATTTCACTTTTTTCAAGGTTTATGGTTTTGATGGTGTTCCATTTATGCTACCTACATTAGTGCCTAACAAAATTGCATATCTAGAGATTGTTAGGCAGCTTACTATGTCAAATGCAAAGAATTTAAGTGGTGCACACAAGCAGGTATTAATGTGTGGCACTTTGCATTTAAGAGATTTCACCATTGTGTCTACCAAGGCATATGAAATGATTGAAAATATGGTGGTAGAGGAGTACAATCTGTATGGACACCAGGCTCAAAAGAATTATGATCTAGAAGGATATATTCCCCACTGCAGGAAGAGTCAGAAACTAGGAGAATATTTGCACATACCCATGGAGGATGAGGTTTTATTTAGGAATAAGCAGCCAGATGAGGCTGATGCAGTCTTAGTAGAGGAGTTGAACAAAAAATTGGAAAACTGGAAGAAGAGGCATCAAGAACTAAAAGAAGAAGGAGACTCTGAGAGTGAGTCTGATGAGAATGTAGTAGTGTCTACCCTTCGTGCACCTGAACTAGAAGAAATGGTAGAGAGCCAGGAGCAAGCTATGGTGAGACTCAACACTAACAAAAATATGAGGATGGAAGAGCATGCAACTTTTGTTGGAAATGAAGATTTTGTACATTCCAAGGAGTTTAAGTCCTTGTACCATTACAAAGGGAAAAGATTGAGGGAGAGAATCCTAAATGTCACCCTTGAGAATGAAGCAGAGATGTTGAAAATATTGAAGGAAGACATCATTACAGAGGTGGCTACAATGACACCACAGAGAGGGAGGCAGCTTCTTAGTGAGGCAGGCATAATTTTGTTCCCAGGATGGGATTTAAGTGCCTCTTTCATTTTTGACAGTTTGTTGCATTCGGATAGAAAAGATGTAAATTTAGACATACAAGGAGTTGATGATATTTTAATTGGATCAAGATATGATCCATATGAAGAGGAAATGGTGATTTGGGCCCTATACCCCCCAAACAAAAGACCCCATATTATAGATCTAGATAAGGCATTTGGGCATATGATGAGGCTGAAAGTAGGAGAGGTTAACCCAATTGTCACTATAGATTTGGGGATTGACATTGTAGAACTAAATAAGGCCCAAGTACAGTGGGTGTTAAAGGAGGGTAAAAAATACAAAAAAATTATATGAAGAATTGTTAAGAAGTCATGGTCATGAAGTACCACAAATAATTGATACTGGTATGCAGTGGACAAAGAAATATGAGGACCAAATGAAAGAAAATATAAAGCTGAGAAGGCAAACTAGGATTGTCTGGGTGGATGCTACTTGTGTTTTGTTAACCAATAGGTTTGAGAATTTTTTGGAAGTTCTCAAGGAATTCTGGACTAATTGTCAAAAGACTTGGGATAATATGTTTTCTCATGAAACAATTTTTAAGAAGCCAAAGGAATTGTTGAAAGAGAAGAGTGTCGAGGAGAAAATTGTTGAGAATATCCAAAGAAGGTTGAACAAGCAGGAATTTACCGATTGTAAGGATATTGTCAAATATGGTATACTAGATATTGTGGATGAGACAGAGCAGTTGAAGGACAAAGGGATTTGGATTGCCGAATGCCAGAATGTACTCAACACATCCCTTAATGTTTCTCAAGAAGATTTTTTGGATACGAAAGAGACAGGTGAGTAGATGGAGAGAATGATTACCATTGACATCGCTATCAGAGACACTATATTCAACACCAACACTCACCCGGATAGCAAGTACTTGGAACATATTCAGAAATGTAACACATTATGGGACGACCAAAATTGACTTCTTAGTTTGTAATTTTGTTTTATGTCTGGTAGTTAGGTAATTAGATATTAGGTTTTAGTTAGGTTTAGCTTAACTAGATGAAAGGGTGTGTCCTTTCACTTTAATCCTTTGGCTCACATATATGTAGTGTGTCATTTTTGTATCATAAAGGGATACCAATATTCTATCATTGGTTGGGCTACAAGTGTTATGTTTTAGAAAAGTCTAATAGGAATAAGGATTTTTTTTTTTGTAAATTGAATATATTGAAGTATTTGTAAGTGTATTTTTTGTGTACACTCTTATTCAAGAAGTCAATATACAAGATTTCATGCTTTTATCTTTAGATTGTTATGTGTATTTTTTGTGTTGGATGAAATCATATGTCCTCTTGATAAATCTTTTAGATTTGTTGTGATGTTTCATCACATGATGTTGTATTGAATGTTAAATTGGGTTTTTATTGTTCATGCAACACATAATTAAACTTTCACAGTGATGATCTTATAATTGTCTCTTCAGTTGATAGTGATTCTTGTCCACAAGGTTATTCATTAATGGTCAGATAAAGGCATTGGTCTATTATTAATCTTTGTTGAATAGGTTTGTATGCATTAAGTCCTTATCAAAGAAATAAATATTCAAATTTCTATCAGTAATGCTCTTTTTCATTATGGCTTAAAGTCCAACAATAATATTTTACATAACACAACTATATTCACACTTATTTTATCAATTTTAAAGGCATTCAACAAAAAGCACTTTTGTTAGCATAGTTGTAGGAAAACTTTTTGCCATCCCTGCAATTGCTAATTCCCATAGTTTAAATTCACTTAAAATAAACCTATGTTGTGCTTGAGAGTGTAAGGTACACCCACCTAGGTTTAGTGGAGCCTAAAGTGCAGAGGGATTTGGTCTTCGACCATCCCTGTTCGTTGGCCAAGACTGATTGGATCAACTGAGGAATAGGAAAGTCTTTGGTTTTCCAATCTGTGGTTTTGGGAGCCAACACCACCTAAATCGGCTCAATCTAAGACCTAGAGAGAGGTTTCCTTAAAATACCCAGATTAAGGTTGCCCTACAAAACTACATTCTACTATATTAATCGCAAAAATGAAAATATAAAATGAACCAGGACAATTATAGTCATGATTAATATATCAAGATTAATACGATGGGAAAGAAACCCAATGTGCCCCATCCACATAATCTCAGATGCATGAATGTGAAATATAACAAAAGTATCTACATCGTCATACCTATAGCCACATAAACACGGATGTGTTAATAACTCTACCTTGCATTATTTGAACACACTTGGATCTATGTGTGTATACTTATGCTGAAATCAATACTTTATTAATAAACCCTGCAACATAAAATTGATAATATGAATATGTGAAAGCAACTGAATAAAGGTATTGCATATCATAGTAGTTATCTTAAGTGTTTGTATATAGTAGTAGTTATTTTGAGCGTCTGATTACTTTAAACATATAACTCCAAAAATGCAAGTCATATCCTATCTAAATACAATAAAGCATAAGAGTATTTAGTACATATTAGCTTAGCCTAGATTAATAGGTTGTCACAACAACATTTTCCTCAAAAGGTAAGCTCTTTCCCTCAAGCCCCTGACTGGTCTAATGGTGAGCCCTTCGGCGAGTCAGAGGATTTCAGATTCTCCATCTCGGATACCATGTCCATGTTGAGTCCTTCATCCCAAAGGTATATTCCCAACCAGTGGTTGTAGGGAGGTGTTTTCACATTGAACCACCACATGAGGAAGTTTACATTCCTCTGGATGATGGGCTGCCTATTGGCAAACGTCACGGGGTTGTCATGAATTAGTATTGGGGACCGAGGGACCTTGTAGTTGTTCCACATTAGGATATCATAATGCCTTGTCTTGGGAGGAAGAAGATCATAACTAACATTAACCATTACCCGGTCTAGCTCTGTCAAAATGCTATGCTTAAAAACCTTTAAACATAAGTCCCTGATGAAATTTGTATTGGGCTTGAAATGAAATACTATGGCTAGGAACATAGAGGATATATCAGAATTTTCTCTAGTCCTATCCTCATTGTTGATGAAATCTTCCCCTAAAATTTGAGTAACCCCATTGATGACTAGGTCGTGAGGGTAATTCATGATGCCTTTCAATCGGGTTGCCTCTATTCCTCCAGAAATGGGCATTTGTCTTTTAGAGTCGTTGAGCTTGAGTATAGTATCCATGATGTTTGGATTTCACTTAGAAGATAATAAAGAGGCAAAGAAGAAACAACCTAAATAAATTTGAGAGGTCTGTCTCAAAAATCGAGAGTGAGAATGAAGTGGAGTTAATATGAGTGAGCCAAAATTATTAGATAAGCATTGGTGAAAGTACTTGCTTGAGAAGCAGATCGTAAAGTAATGAATGCAAAAAAATCCTCGTAATTCTATCATTCGGCGTCGCATATGCTTAGTGTTTGATTAATACTTGCATGATCGGCATGTGCAGAGGGATGATTGATACAACTCAACCATCGAGATGAAAATCTCAGAAGTAGGTATGGCCAGATTTGAAAACTTGAATTGAATAAATAAAGTGAATTAATGAGTGACAATAGATGTAGATTCCGAGATAATTGTGGGAGAGGTAGACATCCAGCTAAGAGGGTTAGTTTTGCTGAGGCAATGATTTCCTAGCAATCTCCAGTATAAAAGCCTAAGCCCTAAGAGTGGGTAAATGAGTGAATGATGAATATATATATATATAAATATATATATATATATATATATATATACATACATATATATATACTTGTATACATGCTTATATGTATATGTATGTATAAATATTTATATATATATATATCTTCTAATGTTATATAAAAGAATATATATCAATATGTACATATACAAATGTATAGATATATGTGTATACCTATATATAATGGTATATATATATATATATATATATATATATATATATATATATTTGCATATACATATATGTCTATACCTTATGTATATATCAGAGATGTAACTGCTTATCGAGTTATGGATTCCAAATATATTTATTTATTTATATTGAGAATTTATGAATATAAGTATATATATATAAATATATATAAATATATATACATATATATATATATATAAATATATATAAATATATATATATATATGTGTGTGTATAAACATATACATATTTATATATGTATTTATTTATATACATGTGTGTGTGTGTGAGATATATATGCTTGCAAATATATCTCTTGAGCTGTGAGCGAAGGAATGGATGATCCTGATGTTAGGATTTGAAACTTTGTATTCCTATTTCTGAATATGTAAGGATAGTAGAACATAATCAAAGATGGAGAAGAGAAGGGATGAAGGATAAAGTAGGTCTTGCAAAAGGAAGGCCAAGGGTTCAATCTAAGTGATAAGGCATACCTAGTCTGATTTAAATACTTGAAAAGGACTAGAGCAAAGACTATTACTTGTATCTGGGAGAAAAGGTGGGAGGAATTGGGGAACTGAATCCGACTTACCAACCTATTGGGGATGACTCTAGGTGGATGAAGGCACTACCTTATTGGGCAAATCATTGGTTTTGCCTAGGATTTTGAGTTCCTTGCCATCTGCTCCTATGTTAACAAGTTCATCTACTCTACAATTTCTTCTTTGTAGATATGATTGACGATAATAGAGTTGAAGTAGGGAAGCAGGTCCCTGGCCCTTTTAATTAAATTATTGATTTTTCAATTGCAAGAATTACCTGATCTGAGGGAATTGATGATGATTGCAGAGTCTCCTTCAATTTCCAAATTTTAGATTCCTATTTCGTGTCAAAGCAACATCCCTTCAACCACTATAGTGGCTTCTACCACATTATTAGTGGTTGAACATATAGGTTTAGCAATAGCAACCACTTCTTCCCTTTCTCCAGAGTGAATAACACAACCTATCCCGGCTATACCAAGGTTTCCCCAAGAGGCTCCAATGAAATTGAGCTTGAACCAGCCTTGGGTTAGGGGAGCCCATTCACACTTACTTCTATCAGATAAGTTAAGATTATCTCCTAAACCAATAAACATGGGGAGGATGATACAGACCCATTTATTCCTAATTGTTTCATCCCTCAGAGAAAATTTTGTGTGCTTCAGAGGGTATTTCCTCATAAAATTATTGGTGTTCACAACAATGGATGCCTTAACTTCGACAATCATGGATTCCAAGATGAGGGATTTATCTTTGAAGATTCTTCTATTCCTTTCTTTCCAAACTTTCCAAAGGAGGATCAAGGAAGACATAATCCAGATGTGACCATAGTGCCCAAAATTTTGGGATACAGGCCAACTCTGAAGAAATAAGAGGAGGTTCTATTGGCAGGCCAGACTTAAACTAAGTCTATTAAGTAACCAATTCTAGCATGATGCGATGAAGTCATAGTTGAGTATGTAGGTCCCAGAGACAACTGAGAGGAGGGGTTGAATCAGTTGTCAAATAAATTCAAACCAAAATCTTATTAACCAACTTAATGCTTAATACCGGTAAGATAGTTAAGTATGTCGATAAACAGTGTTAACCAAAAATTGCTACACCAGTAAGAATTAATACATGAAACATAAGCACAAATTCATCCACAATACATGACACCAATATTTGTACGTGGAAACCCTGTAAGGGGAAAAACCATGGTGGGAAACCTTACCCACAATCAGATGATACTACTGCAGATAGTAAGTGTACAAAGAGGGGTCTGCACATGCAGAAAGGCCAATAGCCTAGAGCTCACTGCTCAATCACAAATGGGAGTCACACTGACTACAGTTGGATGGTTAAATCCAATAAGAATGTACTGCACAAAATAGCATCTTCATATGCTGGATTCAGTACCAGTGTAGTGTTGATATGCTTCTTCAAAAACCTAACTTCACCTTCGAATGATGTCTTCGTGTATACCTCTGCTTGATCTCGCATATACCTTCACACAATTCTGATTCGCATTCCACATTTGATCTTACAAATAAGATCTTACATTTATACCATACCCTAAGACCAATTTTAGGAGGTCAGCTCTACAAGATATTATAATAAAAACATTTTACAAATAATACAATATCCGATGCAATAACTAATTGAACATGTTGGCTTGATGCATTTACAACAATAATAAATCATCTCCATAGCGTGCCATGCTGATCTGGAAAAGATAAGCCTACCAGTGTAACCCTAGATAACCTGGACCTATTTGCTGGTAAAAGCAAATATTCAAATAAGAATATACCAATGATTATTACTTCAAAATAAAGTGTCCACATGATGTCTTCAACATTACCAAGTGTCTTCCATGTCATTGCACGTATCAGTGAACATTATATCCTGCCGATTAACCATATACTGGTAACTGTTGCACAGTTTACTATTTGCCAATGAATGTTGCTGGATCTCCAAGGTAGGTGAATTTAGCAGGTGTTGACATCAATGACAAAACCATACCAAAATACCAACAATCTCCCCCTTTGGCATTGATGGCAACACAAGATGGAAAAACCATCAAAGTGCCAAAACAGAAATGCCAAGTACAAAAATCAACAATCTCCATTTCTCCCCTTGAGAGTAACATGTGTTTATTCAAAGATTTATTTTCAATACCAATCTCTCATACCAATCTCTCCTCAAAAAGATAATGCATTTTTCCATATATCTTTCCTAATGTTTTTCCATATATCTCTCCCCTTTGACATCAAATGCCAAAGTCACAAAAGGTCAAGTTTATACAAAATACCAACCAATTCAATATACCAACTACTCCCCCTGAGAAGTAGCTTCCTCATCAAATACCAGAATAAAAGATTTGTCCATTTAATTCTGCCGGTTGATGACAATCATCAACTGTCTAAGTCTCTACCGGTGGAGGTAAGACTCCGAGCTGATCTCTGAGATACTCAAAAGTTTCTTAGGCAAAGGTTTTGTGAAAATATCTGCAAGTTGTTCTTTAGTATTCACATAAACCAGTTTTATCTCCTTTTCTTCAACTTTTTCCCTTAGAAAATTCAGTTTGATAGAAACATGTTTTGTTTTAGAATGTAATATTGGATTCTTATATATATCAATTGCTGCAGTGTTATCACAATATATAGTAATAGGTTCCTTGCATTTTACCTTTATGTCTTTCAACATTTTCTTAAGCCAAAGTACCTGTGTACAGTTTGTTGCTGCTGCAACATATTCTAATTCTGTTGTTGATAAAGATGTACAACTCTGTTTCTTACTTAACCAAGAAACTAATCTCTTTCCAAGAAAGAATGCTCCTCCAGTGGTGCTTTTTCTATCATCCACATCTCCTGCCCAATTTGCATCTGTGTATGCATATAGATCAAAATTTTCATCTTTAGGATACCATAATCCAAGATTTGATGTGCCTTGTAAGTACCAGAAAATCCTTTTTACTGCTGAATCATGATTTTCCCTAGGATTACTCTGAAATCTAGAAACTATACATACTGCATTCATAATATTAGGTCTAGTTTGTGTCAAATATAGTAAACCTCCTATCCTAGATTTGTATCTAGTTGGATTAACAAGTGTAGATTCATCCCTTTGAGATAATTTGTCATTTGTAGTCATAGGTGTGCTTACCAGTTTAGAGTTTTCCATCCCAAATTTCTTAAGGAGTTCTTTCAAGTACTTAGATTGACTCAAAAATATGCCTTTATCAGTCTGTAAAATCTGCAATCCTAAAAAGAATTTTATTTCTCCGATCATAGACATTTCAAATTCATGTTGCATTTCAAGAGAAAATTCTTTGCATAATCCATCTTCTCCTCCAAAGATTATATCATCAACAAATACTTCCATAATTAAGATGTCATCATTAGTTACTTCGTAATATAAATTGCTAACTGCATTTCCTTTAGTAAAACCAATTTTTAAAAGATACTTATCCAATCTTGCATACCAGGCTCCTGGAGCTTGTTTTAATCCATACAGAGCTTTTCTTAATCTGCAAACCATATCATTGTCATCTATCAAAGAAAATCCATCAGGTTGTTCAATATAGACTTCCTCTTCAAGATCTCCATTCAAAAATGCACATTTAATATCCATTTGATAAACATTGTAATCCTTGTGAGCTGCAAAGGCCAAGAATAATCTAACTGCCTCAATTCTGGCTACCGGTGCAAAGGTTTCATTTTAATTAACTCCTTCTTTCTGAGAATATCCCTTACACACTAGTCTTGCTTTATTTCTGACAACCTTACCATCTTCATTGAGTTTGTTTCTAAGTACCCATTTGGTTCCAATTACATTTTTATTTTTAGGCTGGGGAACTAATGTCCAAGTATTATTTTTCTCAATTTGTCCTAATTCTTCTTCCAGAGCTTTAATCCAGAATTTATCTTCGCATGCCTCATTGATAGATTTTGGTTCAATTTGAGAAATAAGACATACCTCTTGATTTGCCAGTCTTCCTCTTCTCATGACTCCTTTAAATTTGCTTCCAATTATCTGATCTTCAAAATGATTCAATCTTACATACCGGGGTGTCTTAGTCTTTTGTTGTTCTTCAATTACTGTGGAATCTTCTGATGATACCGGAGTAACTGGATCATCATTCTATATCGGTGAATTTATTGTCGGTTCATTTGTCATAATTTCTGTTACCGGTTCAGAGTCTATATACCTTGAAGTTCTTCTGAATTGTTCATCAATCTTTACATTTGTACTCTCAACAATTTTTTGTAATCTTTTATTAAAACATCTATATGCTTTACTCTTAGATGAATAACCAAGAAATATTCCTTCATCACTTCTAGGATCAAACTTGCCAATATACTCATCTCTTCTAATATAACATTTACTTCCAAAAATTCTGAAATACTTAAGAGTAGGAGTATTACCAAACCATAGTTCATGAGGGGTCTTACCGGTTTCACCTTTGATGTGAAATTTGTTGAATGTATATACAACAGTGCTTATTGCCTCTCTCCAGTACACATGTGGTAGATTTGCTTCTGATAACATACTTCTTGCTGCATCCAAAATAGTTCTATTTTTCCTTTCAACAACTCCATTCTGTTGTGGTGTCCGAGCTGTTGATAATTGTCTTTTGATTCCATTTACTTCACAGAATGTATTAAAATCTCTAGATGTGAATTCTCCTCCTTGATCTGATCTTAAACATTTAATTTTTTACCAGTTTCATTTTCAACCATTGCTTTGAATAGTTTGAACTTCCCAAGTGCTTCTGATTTTTCTCTGAGAAAAGTAACCCAACACATTCTAGAATAATCATCAATAATTAGCATGAAATATCTATCACCTTGTAAACTTTTAGTTCTAGCTGGACCACATAAGTCAGTGTGAATTAAATCAAGAGCATTATTGGATTTTTCTGGAATACTTTTGAAACTAGCTCTAACTTGTTTTCCAAATTGACATTCCTTGAAAATTGTATTCCGAGGTTTCACAATTTTAGGTAGATCTCTAACTGCCTTAGAAGTATTGATTTTTACCATGCAATCAAAATTTACATGACATAGTCTTTTATACCATAGCCAACTTTCATCTATATGTGCAATTAAGCATGCCTTTTCACTATTATTCAAATGAAAGATATTACCTCTAGTCTGATTACCGGTTGCAATTTCCAAACCAGTTCTATTCATGATTTTGCATTTTCCATTTTTAAATTGTAACTGAAAACCTTTCTCAACTAATTGACCAACACTTAAAAGGTTAAGTTTTAATCCTTCAACATAGTAGACATTGTCAGTGTTATGTTTAACATCAAGAGATATTGAACCCTGACCTTTGATTGAACAGGCTTTGTCATCTCCGAATCTTACTAAACCTCCATTGTATTCTTGAAAGTTCAAGAATTTACCTTTGTCTCCTGTCATGTGATGTGAGCATCCTGAGTCAATAATCCATTCATCCTTTGATTCAACTTTAGCTACTAGGGCTTGTTCTACCAGTTGAGCAATAGGTACCAGTTGATCTTTTTTTATAGCAACAAAGACCCATCCATTGTCTACTGGATCCTCATCAGAATCATCAGTCACACCTTCATCAACAATGTAACAAGATTTATCTTTGTTTTTCTTAAATTTGTATCTTTGATATTCAGGATTAGGTTTGTATGTCCTTCTAGCTTCTTCTCTTAGTCTAGCATGTCTATTAGGGCATCTTGAAGCCATATGACCAATCTTATAGCAATTGAAACATTTAAAGGGTTCTTTACCTTCATACTTACTTCCAATTGGACCTTTTGGCATTTTTCTTGCAAATAGTGCTTCAAGTTCTTCAAGCTCTTCATTCTCCTTCCTGGTTTCTTCAAGTTCTCTTGCATAAAAGGCTCTCCAGTGTAATTTGTCAAAAGATGGAGCAGATGATGTTGATGCTTTGAAGGCCAAATCAGTTTTTGTAGTAGTAATAGGACCAAATTCCTCAATTTCAAAAGCTAAAAGTTTTCCAATCAATGTATCCCTAGTTACTGATGTATTAGGCATTGTTCTCAACTCATTTATAGCAGTAACCTTCATTTTATATGCCAGTGGCAAATCCCTTAAGATTTTTGAAACAATCTCATCTTCACTTAAGGTTCCTCCACAACATTTGATACCCAAAACAATTTCATTTACTCTTTCCATAAAAGCAGAAATCCTTTCATCTTCTTCCATTTTCAGATGTTCATACCTGACTCGGAAGCTTTCAAGTTTTGTAATTTTGACTATGGAATCCCCTTCATTCAGTGTTTCCAAATGATCCCAGATAGCTTTTGCAGTGGATCTATCTAATAATCCCATGATTTGTTGATCTGATAATGCACTCAAAAGTGCTTCTCTTGCTTTGCAATCATTTTCTTCATCTTTACCTAAAGTAATGGGAGTAGTCTGACCAACTACAACAACAATATAACCATTCTTAGTAACTTCTTAGATGTCTTTACCAATGCAATTCAGATGTGTCTCCATTCTGATTTTCCATATCCCATAGTTGGTTCCATCAAGTTTAGGACTATCCTTTCTGAAATAATTAGTAGACATTGGATCTCCTCAAGTTGTTAAACTTTTGCAAAAAGAGGTCTAGGCTCTGATACCAATTGTAGGTCCTAGAGACAACTGAGAGGGGGGGGTGAATTAGTTGTCAAATAAATTCAAACCAAAATCTTATTAACCAACTTAATGCTTAATATTGGTAAGACAGTTAAGTATGCTGGTAAACAGTGTTAACAGAAAATTGCTATACCGGTAAGAATTAATACATGAAACATAAGCACAAAGTCATCCACAATACATGACACCAATATTTGTATGTGGAAACCCTGTAAGGGGAAAAACCATGGTGGGAAACCTTATCCACAATTAGATGATACTACTACAGATAGTAAATGTACAAAGAGGGGTCTGCACATGCAGAAAGGCCAACAGCCTAGAGCTCACTGCTCAATCACAAATGGGAGTCATGCTGACTATAATTGGATGGTTAAATCCAATAAGAATGTACTGCACAAAATAGCATCTTCATATGCTGGATTCAGTACCAGTGTAGTGCTGATATGCCTCTTCAAAAACCTAACTTCACCTTCGAATGATGTCTTCATGTATACCTCTGCTTGATCTTGCATATACCTTCACACAATTCTTTTTCGCATTCCACATTTGATCTTACAAATAAGATCTTATATTTATACCATACCCTAAGACCAATTTTAGTAGGTCGACTCTACAAGATATTATAATAAAAACATTTTACAAATAATACAATATCCGATGCAATAACTAATTGAACATGTCAGCTTGATTCATTAACAACAATAATAAATCATCTCCATAGCATTCCATGCTGATCTGGAAAAGATAAGCCTGCCGGTGTAACCCTAGATAACCTAGACCTATTTGCTGGTAAAAGCAAATATGCAAATAAGAATATACTAATGATTATTACTTCAAAATAAAGTGTCCACATGATGTCTTTGACATTACCAAGTGTCGTCCATGTCATTGCAGGTAATGGTGAACATTATATCCTGCCGGTTAACCATATACTAGTAACTGTTGCATAGTTTAGTGTTTGCCGGTGAATGTTGCTGGATCTCCAAGGTAGGTGAATTTAGCAGGTCTTGACATCAATGACAAAACCATACCAAAATACCAACACAGTAATAGGTGGTCCACCTCTTCCTCACTTTTACAATAGAAAGGGCACCTTGAGGGGCTTGCAAATCCTAATTTCCAAAAATCCACCTTGGTGAGGATTCTATTTTGTAGAGCAGTCCACAGAAATGTCCCTGCTTTTGGGGAGCAGGCCTTGTGCTAGCATAAGGATAGAGGGAGGTTGGAAGTTGGCCTAGTTTCTAACTTATGTGCCAATTTATATCCCCATTTAACATAGTAATCTCCATTCGGAGAACCAAGACCAATCAAATGGTCTTGGCTCAAATTAATAACCATTTTCTAGACTTGAGGATAGAAATAAGTAGAGAACAACTAATTTGGTTGGGAGGGGATACAAAGAGGGGCTTCGAGACCCAACCTAAAGTTGGATCCGATTTAGGAAAGGAAACATAATCTCTGACTCAAGTTTGTAAAGAGTGCTCCAATTATTGCTTTAAAGAGACATTATGAATTAGGTTGTGAAGAGGGGGGTAATCACCCCAGGAGTCCTCCCAAAATAGAGCTTTCTCACCTAAACCAATATTCCAGGAGAGTTGTTCAGAGAGGAACTCTCTACAATAGGAGATGAAATTATATATTCTAGAACCTTTGGGGAGGAGAGAGGCTCAAATACTTTTTTTTCACTATTTTAACCCATTTCAGATGTCTTTCTTTGTAAATTTTCCATACTAATTTGGAACCAAGTGATCTATTCTAATTATCTATATTCTTGAATCCTAAACCTCTATTTATTTTAAGTAGGTAGAGGGTGTCCCATGCTATTAGTGCATACTTCTTTTTATCTCCTAGTCCTTGCCATAGAAAGGATCTCAAGATCCTTATGAGTCTATCCCTAATATAGCTGGGGATTTCTAGGCAAGACATATAATATTGAGGGATTGTTGAGAGGATAGAA
This sequence comes from Cryptomeria japonica, assembly GCF_030272615.1. Classification (NCBI taxonomy): domain Eukaryota; kingdom Viridiplantae; phylum Streptophyta; class Pinopsida; order Cupressales; family Cupressaceae; genus Cryptomeria; species Cryptomeria japonica. Next base: position 288,745,817 of record NC_081411.1, on the reverse strand, counting down.
TGAATCAGAACAATTCTACCTACTAAAGATAGCCATTTACCTTTCCAAGATTTCCATTTTGAATCCAATTTGGCTAGAACACTATTCCAAATCTTGGTCGCTCTAGTCCCTTTATCCAGTGGGAGCCCTGTGTAGATGCATGGAAGGGATCCTGACTGCAAGCCTAGAACCCTAAGAATATCATTTTCTACATTGGCTTTAGTATTAAGAAAAAAAACCTGGTTTTGGCTTTATTTACCTCTTGACCCAAGGCTCTCTCATACCATTCCAAAATTGTTTTGAAGTTTTGGGCCTCAGAAAGGGAACTATTCCCTAGCTCAGCAGTGTGTCATTTGCAAATTGTTGGTGAGTTACAGGGTCGACATTTCTTGTAATTTTGATCCCTTCCAAATTTCTAAGCTCTTGAGATTTCTGGATGGTCCTACCTAGTCCTTTTGCCATGATAATGTATAGAAAGGGGGATAGCGGGTCTCCTTGCCTTAAGCCTATATAACTTGCAAAGAAGCCCTATGGGGAACCATTAACTAGTATAGAAATTTGAGGGGTTGAGATGCATGCAAATATTAGGTTAATCTAGCTTTTATTAAAGCCAAAGGCTTCCATGCATTTGCATAGAAATCTCCAATCCACTTTGGCATAAGCCTTTTTCATATCTAGCTTGATGAATATAGAAAGACTAGAGATAATATGAGCGGAGTGGATTTCCTGATGAGCGAGAATGACCCCATCCAAGATGGATCTAATAGGCACAAAACCTAACCGTTCTTCCAAGATGATAACTTGAAGTAGAGGTTTGAGTCTTTTGGTGAATGCTTTTGTAAAGATTTTATAGAGCATATTGCAGAGGGCAATCGATCTAAATTCATCTAGGGTGACAACAGAGGCTTATTTTGGGATGAGGGGAATGAAGGTGTTGTTAATCTCTCAAAGGATCCTACCTAATTTCCTGGCTCCTTTAAGAGAATCCACAAATTCTACTCCCATAAAATGTCAGCACGCTTGGAAAAAGGCAGTTGGAAAGCCATCTGGCCCAGGAGCTTTATCGGGGTGTAGTTCTTTAACTACTTTCCCAATTTCCTTTATTGTGAAGCTCTAGTGGAGCCCTGTTCTGTTCGTTAGAGATTAGTGTGGGGATATTCTAAAGGAGGCTTTCCTGGGCAATTAAGTTGGAATATTCTGAATTGAGAAGGGTTTGGAAAAAAATAATAGTATGGTTAGCTATACCTTCAGGATCTTCTATCAAATTGCCATTACCATTAATGATTTTGGTGATTTTTTTTCTGCTCCTTCTTGCTTTAGTACTAGCATGAAAGAATTTAGTACTTATGTCCCCATCAGCAAGCCAAGTATTTTGTGATTTTTGTTTCCAAAATATTTCCTCTTTTGATAGGATGTATTCATATTTTTTCATGAGGGTTTTCTCCTTCAAATATAATTCTTGATCCATACCACCCTTAACCACTAATTCGTTTAGATCATTTAGTTCAAGTTCAAGTTCAATTTTGGCCTTGGCTTCAAATATGTTGCCAAATTTTTCCCAATTCCAAGAAAGAAGATCTTTTTTGATCAATTTAAGCTTAGATACGAAGCAAAAGATCTTGGACTCGGATACCTTGTATGATGACCACCACTTTTCAAACATATCTATGAAATTATCATTTTTCGGCCACATGAGCTTGAATTTAAATGGACATTTCACTAGATTGAGGTCTTCAACTAAAGATAATTGGATCAGGAAGTGATCCAAACCTGAGAAGGGGAGAATGGATGCCTTAACTAGGATATTGCTAAGGAAGCTTGGATTGTCCTTAACAAGGAACCTATCCAATATTTATGCTATCATGCTAAAACTAGATCTTCTGTTGGTCCATGTGGAGACACCATTATCTGTTTGAATGTCCATGAGGTTAGATAAAAACATCTAATCTCTAAAGTCAACAAAGGATTGAGGCTCTTTGGAACAACCACCAAATTTCTTAGCTAGATTACTTATGGCGTTGAAATTGCCATCTATTGTTGGCATATGTGCAGAGCATGATGAAATGATGATATTGCATATTGTCATTGATGTCAATATGCTGATGTATGAACCGGTATATTGAAGTAAGCAAACTGGCAAGACAACGAGTATGATGATGTGAACTGATATATGTGAAAAAGTGAAGCGGTATATTGGAATGTGAACTAGCATAAGGAAATTTTTGTATTGGGGTTTTCATTTGGTATGACTACCAGTTGGTAGACTCAACTTTAGGGTTTTCAGTTGATGCATTCCAAGTCTATATGATTTGACTGATGACATTCTGTGATGAGTTAGCATTGACATGAAAATCAGATCGTGTTGCCATGTTAGCCTTGTGTGCGTGAAAGATTTCCTTGAGGATCTTGCATGAAGAAGATTGATCCTATCTTCATAGGGAATGTGCAAAGTCTCAGTAAATGGTGGAGAGTACATGATGGGTTATCAGCTTCCAAAAATGGCAAGGAATGAATGATGGAGAATGTATTGAGATTTGTTCAAGATCATTTTACACTATGCAATGTGTTTGAATGGTCAGATTTGGATTGACTATACTGATAACCTAAATTTTTAGGGTTTAGGGTTTATGCCACTAACCTATCTATTGTCTATAAGGTCGATGATGATCTGTATTGTAAAGTTGTTGGCAAATGTTATGTGTGTATCAAAGTGAAGAGATACTTGATTCTTGCTAGACTGGAGCAATGAGTAGAGATATGGAGAGTGTGATTGTAGAAGTATAAGAACTAAAGTGGATTTTCCTTAGCATTGAGTACGATTATCAGATCACTCTATTACCTATTGACTTCTATCCATTTCAGTAGTTGGAAAATCCCTTCACCGGGTAGCTTTAACAGGCTTTTTGTAAATCCTTTAACAGGGTGACTCAAAATCATGGAGTTATTCAAATCCTCTTGTGAGGTAACCTTCAACAAGATTCTAACCTTTAACAGGGTATTTAGCCATCCCTTAATCGAGTGATCCCTAGCAGGATCGGTTCCTAGAAGAACTTGTTATAAAGTCCTTCACTGGACAAGGCTCCTAACAGAGCGGACTTCAGAAGAGTTCAAAGAACAACTTGTGGGTATTCATCCCCACCATGGTTTTTTCTAGTTGGGTTACCACATGAAAAATAAGTGTGTCATGTGTAATGCTTTTTTATGTGATGATTAGTTTTTTCTGTTAAGTGGTAAGAGCACACTGATCTAGTGGTCTTTATATTTCTGATGTGTTACTTGCTTATACATATGGGTGAAATGGAAATGAGTTATTAGATTTTGTGTAGATCTAAGTTTTACTAGTTTCTATCTTTCACAGTCCCACTGTGTTTTACCGGTAGTGTCCTAATTTAGAACGGTGATATTGTTTACCAGTTAGTGCAGTCTTTGAAGTCAAAGTGGTTTGCAAAAAGTTTTTGTCTATATAGATTCACCCCCCCCTCTCAGTATATGTTGAGCTTTTACTAATCATCATTATTTATCAATTGGTATCAGAGAGTCCTCTAGGTCTTCTATGTTATAAGCTTAACCGCTTGAGGAAAAGATCCTATTCTAATGATGAAGAGGGAAGGTCCTAAGTTTAACAGAGATAAATTTAACATATGGAAGGACAAAATGAAGATATACATTAAAAAAATGGGTGCTCAAGACTGGAGCTATGTTGATAATACTTATGTTGTCCCTACCAGTACTCTCACCGATGATCAAAGAAGAGAAATTCAGGAGAATGGGCAAGTAATGAAAGCTCTTATAAGGAGCCTATCTGATGTTGAGTTTATAGATGTTCTAGAAAAAGACAATCCCAAAGAAGTATGGGATACTCTAGAGTCTATCTATGGTGATGATGAGCATGTGAAGCAAGCTAAGGAAGAAATCCTTAGAGGAAAGTTTGAAGACATGCAGATGGTTGAAGGAGAGACCATTCAATAATATGGGATAATGATTAAAACTGTTGTTGGAGACATCAAGAGTGCAGGAGGTACAATGGATGATTCCACCATTGTTAGCAAAGTTTTGAGAACCTTATTATTGGTCTATGCAATAAGGGTCACCGCTATTCAAGAGTTGAGATCTATTGATAAGACAAAGGTGTGCCTTGACTCTATTAGTGCTAAGTTGACTGCATATGAGCTAAACAGTTATGATGATAGTGTTTAGAAGACTGGTTCAGCCTTTAAAGCATCTATTGCACTATCTAGAAAGGGTAAAGAAGCTAGTACCAGCTATGAACCTAGATAAAGTAGAGATATTGATGATGAGGAGATCCTGATGGAATTTGAAGCTCTTTTGGCCAAGAGACTTCCTAAGGGAATTGGAAAATATAAAAGTAAGCTCCCTTTGAAATGCTTTTCTTGCAATAGGATAGGACACATTGCTATAAATTGTCCTAATAGTGATAATAAGGAAAAACTGGATAGGTTCAAAAAGTTTAAAGGAGGAAATAGGAGAAACTGTCTTGTTGCAGTTGATGAAGGTGTCACTGATGATGAATCAGAAGATGAAGAAAGCGAAGACATAGTATTTGTAGCTGTTAAGGAAGATGTATCCGACAAGAAGGCTCTTGTCTCCCGCTTTGATAATTCCAATGAGTGGATTATTCATAGTGGTTGTTCTCACCACATGACTGGTGACCAAAGAAAGTTTCTATCTTTGGAAGAGTATGATGGAGGTGTAGTCCAATTTGGTAATGATGCACCTTGTATGGTAAAAGGCAAAGGGTCCATTTCTTTAAATGGAAAAAGCAGTGCTGATAATGTGTATTGGGTAAAAGGTCTCAGGCATAACCTCTTGAGTGTTTCTCAGCTGAATGATAATGGACGCACTCTGGAATTCAAAGATGGAGTATGAAAAATAAAAGGAAAGAGTGGTGAACTGATGGCTACTGGTATGTAGACCAAAGGTAACTTATTTTAGTTAAATGAAAATATCAGTCAATATCTAATGGCTAAGTATGATGACAGTTGGATATGGCATAGGAGACTCTACCATGTAAATTTTGATAACATTGTTAAGGCCAATAAGATCAAGGCAGTTAGAAGATTGCCTCTGTTGAACAAACTAGAGAACCCTTTGTGCAGAGAATGTCAACTAGGGAAAATGTCTTCCTCAACCTTCAAAGGTATGTCTTTCAAGTAGATAATTTACTTGATCTTGTGCATACTGATTTGTGTGGTCCTATGAAAACTAGGAGTGTTCAAGGAGATAGGTACTTTATGATTCTTATTGATGATTGCTCAAGAATGATATGGGTCACATTCTTGAAAGACAAGTTTGAAGCTTTTGGAAAGTTCAAAGCCTTCAGAGAACTAGTTGAAAAGGAAAGTGGTAAGAGGATCAAATGCCTTAGAACCAATCAAGGAGGTGAGTTCACCTCTAGAGAATTCAATAAGTATTGTGAAGAGAATGGCATCAAGAGGAAACTGTCTGCCCCCAGACTCCATAGCAGAATGGCCTAGCAAAAAGAAACAACTAGACTGTAGTTGAAGCAACTAGAACAATGTTGATTCAAGGGAAGGTTGCTCACACCTTTTGGAGAGAAGTAGTGAGCACTGTAGTCTGCACTATGAACCGGGTACTCATCAAGAAAGGTAAGGATAAAACACCTTATGAGTATTGAACCAGTAAGACTTTTGTGGTAAGCTAGTTTAGACTATTTGGTAGAAAATGTTATATCAAGAGGAGTGAACACCAGAGAAAGTTTGATGCAAAATGTGATGAGCTAATATTCTTAGGGTATTCCACCAAGAGCAAATCTCTCAAGTGTTTTAATAATAGGACTCAGAGAATTGTTGAAAGTATCAATGTAAGAGTTCATGAAACCTCTAAGAAACCTGAGAAAACCGACAGTGAGCAAGCGGTAGATGAACCAATTGTAACTTTTTGGGAACCGGTTATAAAAAAACCAAGTACAAGCAATAGTACTCCTACACCAATAGATGTAGATGTAAATGAAGATGAGGATGAAGAGGAAAAGTAAGAGGAATCAGCCAAAATCATTCCTAGGTATTTAAAGCTACATCATGATCCAAAGCAGATCATAGGGGATAAGGATGCAGGAATTCTTAAATGAAGTAAGGTCAGAGAAAATTCCTACATGATCTCTGAATTTGAGCCTAAAACATTTAGAGAGGCACATAAACATGAAGACTGCATCAAGGCTATGGAAGAGGAACTTGACTAGATAGAAAAGAATGGTACATGGTCTTTGGTACCCAGACCCGAGCACAAAAATGTTATTGGTACCAAATGGATTTTTAGAAACAAGTTAAATGAAGATGGCACAGTGGTAAGAAACAAAGCCAGATTGGTATGTAAGGGATATTCTCAAGAAGGAGAAGACTATGGAGAAACCTTTTCTTTAATAGCTAGATTGGAAGGAGTTCGAATTCTTCTTGCATAAGCAGCCTTCAAGGGATTCAAAGTGTATCAGATGGATGTAAAATCTGCATTCCTAAATGGAATACTTGAAGAGGAAGTGTATAAAGAACAACCAGATGGGTTTTCCCTATCAGAAGACAATGATATGGTGTGTAGGCTACATAAAGCCTTGTATGGATTGAAGAAGGCACCTAGAGCATGGTATGAATTCTTACACTCACATCTTGTAAAGATTGGATTTGAAAGAACAAGTCAAGATAGAAATGTCTATCTAAAGTTAGAAGGAGATGGGATTCTGATCTGTGAAGTATTTTTTGATGACATAATTTTTGGTGGAGATGACAAGATAAGTCATGATTTTTCAGATGAGATGAAGAAGGAATCTGAGATGTCACTAATCAGAGAGATTAAGTTCTTCATTGGACTTCAGATACAACAAATGAAAGATGGTATATTTATCACTTAGTCCAAGTATGTCAAAGAGGTGTTGAAGACCTTTGGCATGGAAGACAACAAACCGGTTGGTACACCGTTGGTGACCGGTTGTAAACTATCAAAAGGAGATGACTTAGTGTTGGTGAATGAGAAGGAATACCAATTAATGATTGGTAAGCTGCACTATGTAGTACACAATAGACCAAAAATTGCACATGCACTAGGCATTGCTGCATGTTTCCAGAAAAGTCCAAGAGAATCCCACTTGGTAGTAGTCAAGTGGATTCTTAGATATCTTAAGGGAACTATAGATTATAGATTATGGTATCGTTACAGTGATGATTTAAATCTCAAAGTGTTCATAGATGTCAATTGGGCTGGTAATGTGGATGACCGAAAGAGCACAATTGGTCATACATTCTTTCTCGATGGTAGATTACTCTCATGGATGATTAAGAAGAAGAGTTGTATCTCTCAGTCTACAACAAAAGCAGAATATGTAGTAGCATTTATGAACTGCACTTAGACTATTTGGATGAAGCATATACTAGGTGGTTTCAAAGTCCCTATATTTGAACTAGTGAGCATATTTTGTGATAACAAAAGTGCAATTAATATATCCAAGAATCCGGTATTGCATTCTAGAACCAAGCACTTCAAGCTCAAGTATCATTTCTTGAGGGAGAAAGTTCAGAACAAAGAGATTGTATTGGAACATGTTTTCAGTAAGGAGCAGTTAGCAGACATATTCACCAAGCCTCTACCAAAGGCTACATTTACCTATTTAAGAGGTGAATTAGGGGTGTTTCCCCTTCATGAGGTGAACTAAAGGTATGTGCTCCACATCAGTCAAGTATTGCATTGTCAAATATTTTCAAGATCCATGTGTTGAAGGATGCTACTCCTTAGGGAGAGCACTATAATGGAACGTGGATGTCTATGCCTCCACTTTGGCATTGTTGTCAAAGGGGGAGAAGATGTGAAGCAGAGAAGATATCTACAATATTGGGGAGAAGATGTGAAGAAGACAGATATCTGCAGTATTGGGGAGAAGATGTGAAGAAGAGAGATATCTTTGTATATTGCCATCAATGCAAAAGGGGGAGATTGTTGGCATATCTGAAGAGTGTGATGACATGATGATATTGTATGTTATCATTGGTGTCAATATGTTGATGTATGAACTGGTATATTGAAGTAAGCAAATTGGCAAGACAACCGGTATGATGATGTGAACCAGTATCTATGAAAAAGTGAAGCGGTATATTGGAATGTGAATTGGTATAAAGAAAATTTGTATTGGGGTTTTCATTGGTATGATTACCAGTCGGTAGACTCAGTTTCAGGGTTTTTGGTTGATGCATTCCAAGTCTATGTGATTCGACCAACAATATTCTGTGATGATTTAGAATTGAAATGAAGATCAGATCATGTTGCCATGTCATCCTTATGCAGGTGAAGGATTTCCTTGAGGATCTTGATGAAGAAGACTGATCCTATCTTCCTTGGGAATGTGTGAAGTCTCAGTAAACGGTTGAGAGCGCGTGATGGGTTATCAGCTTCCAGAAGTGGCAAGGAATGAACAATGGAGAATGTCTTGAGATTTTTTCAAGATTGTTTAGACTATGCAATGTGTTTGAATGGTTATATTTGGACCGTTTATATTGATAACCTAAATGCTTAAGGTTTAGGGTTTATACCACCGACCTATCTATTGTCTATAAGTGTAAAGCAAAAAATCGCGATCGAACCCTAGTTGTTCTCCCCTCTTCCAACTCCGAGGAGAGGGAAGGGAGGTTCGCTAGGATTCGATGGTTTTCACTTAGGGGAGAGACTTTACATTCAAAAGAGGGGTTGAAACCCACAAGATCCAATCCCACGCAATGCAAGATTGGATGCTAAATGTGTTTCAAGGGTTAAGAAAGCAAGGCTACCCTCTTTTGTAAAGAATGTGCATAGAAGAATTAAGCTAGGAATACATAGAAAGTGACAAAGATTCGCTTATAAACTGAGATAGGAATATAGTATGAAGCTGCGGACCTGGAATTAGCAGTAAAATGTCGATACGGCGCTGTCCTGCAAATTTGAGCAAAAGTTGTCGGGACGATGGCGCCCAGCGCCACGATCCTCCGAAAAATCCGTCAAACGAAGGGGGATCGGTTCGTCTCTGCACAAGGATTCCAGATCTTCAATTTCAGTCGCGTACCTGCAACCTACACATAGAAAAGCGAAGACGATTGGGGGGTTAGGGATTAGGGGTTTGCCTTTAGGTCAAACCCCAGTTTTGGAATTAACCAAGAAATGAGCAAGAGCTGTAAATGTAAATGACTGTAAAACAAGTACTAATACCTTGTTCTAAGGATGTTTGTATCCTTATGTGCGAAGGTATAGATGTTGTATGTAGCATGTAGTAAGTGATCTCCTCTTCAATGGTTGAATCGTTGTCTTGAATGCAACACTTAGCCTTGAATGGAGACTTGAAATGATCAATTGCTTGAAGGAATGCTTGAATGCTTGAATGCTTGAGTATAATTTCCATGCCTTTTCCATCATATCGAATGAAAGAGGAAAATGTAGTTTATATACTTGTCATTTAGGGCTGATAGACTGATTTTCCCGACCTTAGGCCGACCAGGAAATGTAATTTCCAAATTGCAAACAAAAAGACCCGAGCCCCTTAGGAGACCGGGCCCAAAATAGGACCCAGGGACCAGGGCGCTGGGCGCCATGGTCCTGGGGACTAGGCGCCCTGGTCCTGAGGGACCAGGGTGCTGGGCGCTCTGGTCCCACCTCCCGGGATAGCAGGGTGCAAGGAGGTTCAGGCCAGGGTGCTTGAAAAATGCAGTTTTCAGTGTCGCGAGCAAGTTTTGGGGTCTCCATTCAGGTTGCGTGTTGCGTCGCCATCGTGAAGACCGAAATGCAGTCAAAATTGCAAGTGTTGCAATTTTAGGACGCTACAATAAGGTCGATGATGATTTGCATTGTAAAGTTGTTGGAAAATGCTATGTGTGTATCGAAGTGAAGAGATACTTGATTCTTTCTAGACTGGAGCAGTGAGTAGAGATCTGGAGAGTGTGATTGCAAAAGTATAAGAACTAAAGTGGATCTACCTTAGTATTGAGTGTTGTTATCAGATTAGTGTATTACCTGTTGACTTCTAACCATTTCAGTAGTTGGAAAATCCCTTCACCGGGTAGCTTTAACAGGTTTTTTTTAAATCCTTTAACAGGGTGACTCAAAATCATTGAGTTCTTCAAATCCTCTTGCGAGGTAACCTTCAACAAGGTTCTAACCTTTAACCGGGTATTTAGCCATCCCTTAGTTGGGTGATCCCTAGCAAGATCGGTTCCTAGAAGAACCTATTGTAAAGTCCTTAACTAGACAAGGCTCCTAATAGAGTAGACTTCAGAAGAGTTCAAAGAACAACTTTTGGGTATTCATCCCCACCATGGTTTTTCCTAGTTGGGTTTCCACATGAAAAATAAGTGTGTCATGTGTAATGCTTTTTCATGTGATGATTAGTGTTTTCTATTAAGTGGTAAAAGCATGCTGATCTAGTGGTCTTTATATTTCTAATGTATTACTTGCTTATGCATATGGGTGAAATCAAAATGAGTTATTAGGTTTTGTGAAGATCTAAGTTTTACCAGTTTATGTCTTTCATAGTCCCACTGTGTTTTACCAATAGTGTCTTGATTTAGAATGGTGATAATGTTTACTAGTTAGTGCAGTCTTTGTAGTCAAAGTGGTTTGTAGAAAGTTTTTGTCTATACTGATTCACCCCCCCCTCTCAGTATCTGTTGAGCATTTACTGATCATCATTACTCATCACCTATAATATAATCTCTATTATTATTCCTACTCATGAAGGAGGATAGTTCCTCCCAAACTACTCATTTTAGGTCATTCGGGATAGGACCATAGACATTGATCAAATTAAATATAAGGTTATTATGAATGCATTTGATATCTAATCCCATCTAGGAACTATTGATATCTATGATATAAAGAGAAATGTGACTGGGGTCCCATATAATACCTTATCCTTTAGACACCCCAATCGTAGGGACACCTATCCAATTGTACTTTCCTAAATGTATCCCACAAGACTCCCCTGCAAGAGAGTCAAACTTCATTTCCAGAAGAATAGTGATTTCAACTTTTACTTTAAATATATAGTGCTTGAGGATGCCCTACTTGTCAGGGGCATTTATACCCCTTACATTCCAGGATAACAACTTCATGGTGATGTTGGAGGGAACTTCCCCCTCCCTACATTGAAAACATCTGTAAGCTTGGTTTGGTCCAAAGCTTTCCCATCCAAAAGTCTTAACTCTGAACTTAATCTTCTCCCTCTCTTCTTCTGAGAGGATCCACAATCAGGTTTGTTTCTACCCACCATGTTGAGGCCTAGACCTAATGGGTCATCTTCCATATTTTTCCCTTCACTAAGACCATGTGGAGCCTCTCCATGAATCTCTATCTTGGAAGATAACCAAGGTGAAGGAGGGGGAGGAGACGAATTAAACACTAGGTCTAGCTGATCCTTATTATAAGTGAAATCTTTTGAGTCTTCCTTTTCTAGGGCATGATCAAAATCTTTGTGAGAATATTCATCAGCCAAACTACGCTCCACAATGGGGACGTGAGATGGGCCTAATGTGATATTCCTCAAAGGAGGGTTATCTTCTTTTATATTAAATGAAGTGAAATTTGTGATGTTGTCTTTCATAGGAGCCAGAGCCGAGGGGTGAGGTAATGTGCCAGAAGTGGGAAGGTCCTCCCTAGATCTATTGGGCAAGGGAAAGCCTTCTGAAGAAATATTTCTAGGAGACACGGGTTGAGGCTCGGGATCTAGGGGAAGTTGGCTATTGTTAAGGTGCATTTTCCCAATAACAGAGTTAGGGTTAACTTTTGTTTCTCTGATACCATTACTCTTATGGAAAATAAACAATTCTAAGGTGTCAATGATGTCATCATAAATTGAAGGAAATATCTCCCACTTCCCTACTAATCAAATTATATCAACAAGGCTTAATTTAGGTTTAGTGGACTTAAGGTTGATTAATATTTTATATCTTTCTCATAGTTGTTATCCCAAGAGCCTGTAAAAGCCAAGCATTTCCCTAACCCTTCCACTAATGATTCTATTAATTTAGGTGTATGAAATTCCACTAGAAGAGGGCAAATGTTGACCCAATATACGGAACTCTCGAAGGAAAAGGTTTTAGGATTAAAATTGGGAATCCAGTCTATGCAGTAAAATATGCAACCATTAAGCAATTTTTCTTTACTTCTGAGCAGATCCTTCTTAACCCTCGAATTAGTGCATGAGATTAATATACATTGAGAGCCCAAATTGAAGATACTTACTAGTTTGTTGAATTTGGTTTCCCACCAATCTTTGACTTCATCAAAGTTATGAAAGGGAACTCTCCATTTAGCAATGAAGTTGTTGTTCTGATGAAAGATGACAATCTTCTCTAGGGTGACTGAATCCACCTTGATCATGTGATTTCAACCTCTATGGTTTGGAGGAGGAAGGCATTCTTCAACTTTATGTTGCGCTCAATGCGGAATGGATGAAATTTTATTATGAATTTTCCATGAGGAGGCTTTTGAGGTTGGATTTGCCTTGAGCTATCGATAGCTTAGCACCTTTCTGAATTTTCTGGCTTGCCCTACTATTTTATTGAGATGTCCTACCAGAGGAGAAAAGGAGGGGGAAAAAATGTATTTTTGGTACCCTCAAGCAGTGCCTAGGAGGATGTACTAGAGTAGGGCATTGTTGTCGAGGATATTTATCTAGGGTTTGCTAGGTTATGGTGGGAAATTCTATTTCATCTGGAATTTCTTCTCTCCACCACCTACCAAATTTGGTCATCTTCACTTGAGGGTTGCTTTTGTTTACGGGGGGAGAAGATAGTGAGCCACATGATATGTGAGTTTAGAAAATTCACTAAGAGCCAAAATCGCATATGAAGAGAATTTGCCATTACAACTTTTATTGTTATTTTGATTTTGATTTTCCCTTTTTTTAACCATTTTGATTTTTTTGTATTTTTTCCCCTTGCATTAGAGTTTTTCCTAAAGCTTAAATATGAAAATGGCTAAGATGCATATTGTTGATTGGATCATCTAACAACTCATCTTTGGATGTGGATAATTGATATGCCCCTGATCAATAAGTAATCATAATAACTTAAGGACCAAATTAGTTGGGTTCAAATTTACCCTTCTTCTCTCCTCCTTGTTGATTCCTAGGGTTTTTCGTTAGTAAAAGATCACCAAATTGAAACACACAAGGCTTCACTTCATGATTATATCTCTTAAACATCTATTTTTGATAAGCCTTAAGATGATTGAAATCCTTCAGACATCGCTCATCCAACAACTCAAGTTCTTGTAGTCTGAAAAGATAGTAATCTTCATTTGGTATCAATCGTTTTAGTGAAACTTGAAGATAAGGTAACTTGACCTCTATGGGAAAGATGACTTATAAACCATGGATAATAGCATAAGTTGAGGCACTAGTGGGTATTTAAATACTCATTTTGTAGGCCCATAAGGTAGGGTTTAACTAGACATGCCAATCATGACTAGCATCAATGACTGTCTTCTTCAATATTTTTAGGATTATTTTATTTGATGGATCAACCTGGCCATTTTCTTGAGGGTGTTAGGGTGTGGAAAAATGGTGTTGGATGTGGAATTTGTCACAGAGATCTTTGATATCCTAATTTTTAAATGGTCTTCCCTTATTGATGACAATGGAGAGAGGGATTTCATAATGACTAATGATATAGTTCAAGATAAATGAGGTAATCTATTTTCCTATGATAGTAGTGAGGGTTATGACTTCAATACACTTTATAAAGTACTGAATGGTATTTATGATAATTTTATAGCCATTAGAAGAGGATGGATGGATCTTTCCCACAAGGTTGAGTTCCCATTGACAAAAATTCCAAGGAGATGCTAAAGGGTATAACTCTCGAGCTGGTGCATATATTAGATTACCATGAATTTGCCACTTCTTGAATTTTGTAACAAGGTGATATGTATTTGTCTCCATACTCAGCCAATAGTATCCTATACAAATAAGTTTCTTAGCCAAGGTAGGACCACCAAAGTGAGTGCCATAGATAACTTCATGAACTTCCCTTAAGGCAGTTTGATATTCATCATGTTCGAGATGATGAATACTAAGAGAGGGGGTGAATTAGTATACCAAAAAATACTGAACTCAAACTCTTCAACAATTTAGAAGATAACCGGTATAACAAATTCACTAATAAACCAGTTAAGATAAATGCAAACCAAATAGAAAATAAAGCATTCGCCTACAAAACCACAATCACCATAACACAAGATATTTGACGTGGAAACCCAAATGGGAAAAACCACGGTGAGCAGAAACTCACGAGTAACTATCTCCATAATAGAAACCAGACCGGTTAAGGTCATACAATGTTCTTCACCAGAACAGATCCTATTAGGAATCTAGATCTCTATTAGGAGATAAGTCCCTTTAAAGACTACCTTGTTAAAGGATTTCAAATCTACAGTTGTGAACCACCTTGCTAGAGGATTTACAAAGGCTTTGCTAGGCCTACCCGGTTAAGGGTTTCAGACTTGTCAAAGATGTGAGTAATCAACAAGTGAGTCATCTAGATACTAGCACAGTATGCTTGGTTATATCCTTGATAGCTAATTGTTAATGCCTTTCAACATTACTTTAGTCTTCAAAATATCCATACTCTAACTCTTCACACAGACCTAATATTCTTGGCAAAGATTGCACATAACCTTCTCATACATCATACATCTCTCATCCATACAAACCCTAGACATGATGTCCTTATAAAGGAAACTGATTTCATGTCGGTCCAATAGGATTAAACTACAAGTTCCTAGGTTTAGTACATCTAGACACATTTGGTAACATGACACAAAATCACCACCAAAGTGTTGGTGGATGATAACTCATCACATAAATACCGGTTGGTAAGTCATCAAAGAGTAATACCCGTTCATACAATATATCGATTACTGGTTGTCAAAAATGAAGACTGGAAAATGTTAACTATCACTTTTTTCCTTCGCACGGCTTGAGATCCTCGAACTACTTGAGGTATTCATACCGCTTGGGTTCTCCACACCGCTTGAGGTATTCAGTGAATTTGTGACCAGTAAACATCTTCTGCAAAACACCGATAGTCTAAAGACTATAATACATAATATCAGTTGGAACAATTATTGGTTGAGCATAACTCATACATCAAGAAAGTGTCTATCCATCAATGACAATTAAAACATCATCAAAATTCCAACAATCTCCCCCTTTGGCATTGATGGCAACACAGGAAAATTTTGACATCTAAGTGTTTTAACAACAAAAAATATGCCATTATCAAAATTACTCCCCCTAAGCATATACACTATCCTTTTTGTAGAAATTACAATGTATACTATTCCCCCAAAGAGGTAACATTAAAGTACACATGAAATGGTAACATTCACCAAAATTTTAAATACTACTCCCCCTTTGCCAACAATGACAAAGTAATGTAGAATAACCCCTTTTTACTTATATATAAAAATAGAGTAAATGTTTATGACAAAAAGGAATAAAGCTTATCAAAAACAGATTTAAAATCCTGCATAAAAGTTTTCATGACCAATGTCCATGACTCAAGTAATGAGGTAGCAACTTCACTTTCTATCTGCATCTGGAATACCAGTTCTTCCATAGCATTAATGGTACTCATCTCTCAATTTACCGTGATGGCTTCTAGATTGAGAAAATAGTTTTGAAGAATCAAAAGTTTGGGTAATAAGACCACTTGAAGCTTCTGCAAATCTTTTGTTCGGTTGCAGATTTCTGATTCCACCCTGGCAGTCTGTAGCTGAAAATGATGAACCATTTGCTCATATGTAGTAAGTGAATAATATGCAATCTTGAAGGTGATGATGTATGCCTGGAATTCCGATTGGAGTTTATCTTTCTGCTTAAGAACATCAACACAAAATAGATGGGGTTGGCAGATTTTACTCAACAGTAATTTGCCCTCATCCATAGCACCCCTGATATTTTGCTGCTACTTTAAGTTTGTGACCAGAGATCATTCAGTTTCTTGACTAAGGTAGTGTTGAGTGCCTTTTCATGATTCTTCTTTGCAGTGGCTGCAACAACATCTTCCAAGCATTGAACTTGGTCCTCTACTACTGTACAAAGGAGTTTTAGCTTAGACAGAGAGGAATCGGTACTAGGGAGATTAGTACTGTGAATCACACTGGTAAGGGTGTCAACTGCAGTTTGTATGATGTCCTTTTCCTTCTTCCTCCGCAACTCTTCTAGTCTTTCTTGTGCCAATTTGATGCCTCATAGTAGCTCAAACTCATCTGTTGATTGAAGGTCAATCAGACTGGTGGTGTCAACCAGTTTGGCTTGAGCATTGGTTGCCTTGGGAGTCTCTGCTTGTTTGGATTTTCTACTTCCTTCTCATCTGCTGCTCTTTTCTTTTCCTCTTCTTTCTTCTTTTGCTCCTCTTCTTATTTCTTCTTCAATTCTTCCTTCTTCTTGTCTTCTTCCTACTTTTTCTTTTCTTCCTCCTTCTTTTTATCCTCTTCTTCCCTCTTCTCCTCTTCTTTTCTCTTCTCCTCTTCTTTTCTCTTCTCTTCCTCTTTCTTTTTCTTTTCCTCTTGTTTTTTCGTCATTTGTTCTTTGTCTTGCTTCTCTTTTTCAGCTTTTTCCTTGTCTTGTTTCTCTTTCTTTGCTTCTTCTTTGTCTTGTTTCTCCTTCTCTGTGTTAGGAGTGCCATCCTCAACATCTAATGCATCTATTGGCTTTTGTTTCTCTTTCTTTGCTTCTTCTTTGTCCTGTTTCTCCTTCTCTATGTTATGAGTGCCATCCTCAACATCTAATGCATCTGTTGGCATTATGTGAACCGGCCTGAGCCTTATGTAAACTGGCATGAAGACATAATGATATTGTATGTTGTCATTGATGTCAATATGAGACATGGTAAGAACCGGCACATGTGATAGGTGAAGAGAGTGGAACCAACATATGTATGAACTGGTTTATATGCCAAGTGAAGTGGCACATTTGTTCAAGGTGAACCAACATGTAGTTATGTGAACCGGCACATGGAAGCACTATATGGTTACCAGGTTGTAGGTAGCTTCCACTTCGGGGTTTCCGGTTGGAGCAACTCAAGTGACTCAATCAGTAATCTTTGTGTGATGAGTTAGCAGTATGATGGAGGACATATCGTGTTGCCACATAAGCTCTATGCGCGTGAAGGATCTTGCATGAAGAAGACTATTCCTATCCACCTCAGGAAAGTGCGAAGTCTATCAAATGGTGATAATGAGTGATGGGTTATCAGTCGCCATGAAAACGGTGGATAATGGAAGATGGAGAATGTCTTGAGATTGATTCAAGATTGCTGCATTTAATGTAGTATGATTCAACGGTTAGGATCAAACCATTTAAATTGCTTAACCTAACAGGTTTAGGGTTTAGGGTTTTTGCTACCAACCTATATGTTTCCTATAAGGTTGATGTTGGGTTTCTATCTGAGGTTGTTGGCAAAAGTTGTGAGTGTGTATCCAAGGAAAGTGATACGAGATTCTTGCCAGACCATAGGAGAGAAGAGATACCTGCAAAGTGAATGTGCAGAAGGAAAAGAGGAGCCTAAACGGATTTGCATTAGCATTAAGTGTTGTTAACAAATCATTGTAATACCTATTGATTTCTAACCACTTCAACAGTTGTAAAATCCCCTAATAGGGTAGCCTTAACTGGCTTCATTCAAAATCCCTTAAATCGGGTGGTCTTAACCGACTTGTTTCAAATCCCTTAACCAGGTAACTCAAGGCTAATGAGTTCTGAGAAGCTTAGGAGATCCTTTCAGCTATTGAGTTCTTGCAATCCTCTAACAAGGTGACCCTATTGGGTTTAACCCTTAACCAGGTGATCCCTAATAGGATTGTTTCCTACCAGAACATATTGTAATGTCCTTAACCGGACAAGGCTCCTAACAGAGCGGACTTCTAAAGAGTTCAAAAAGCAGCTTGTGGGTATAAATCGCCAATGTGGTTTTTCCCAGTTGGGTTTCCACATGAAAAATAAGTGTGTCATGTGAAATGCTTTTGTCTTGTGATGCTTTGTCTTACCTGTTAAGCATATGAAGGTTCTATGTTTTATGCCTGTCTATAAAACACATTGAACTCACAGTTGTGAAGATCTGATGGTTAAGTTTACTTATTTATGCATGAGAATATAATGATACTATGGTATTTATCCAAGAGGAAATCTTATTGAGTGACCGGTTCATGACTGGTTGAGCTATACTGGATGTTGCCGGTTGCACTCTATTTTACTGATATCCTTGTTTGTTAGTCTTTTGGAGAATTTGCTGTCAAATCGGTTTTGGATGATATTGGTGTTTGTACTGATTCACCCCCCCGCCCCTTCTCAGTAATGGTTTGGTACTAGTGGTTCATCATTGAGTTATCAATTGGTATCAGAGCACTCCAGGTCCTCTATGTTGCAAGCTTAACCACTTGAGGAAAAGATCCTAGCCAAATGATGAAGAGGGAAGGTCCAAAGTTCAATAGGGAAAACTTTGGTATATGGAAGGACAAGATGAAGATATTCATCAAAAGCATGGGTGTTCAACATTGGAGTTGTGTTGAAAATGTATATGGTGTTCCTACCGGTACTCTCACCAATGACCAAAAGAGAGAGATACAAGAAAATGGGCAAGTCATGGAAGCCCTCATCAGTAGTCTTTCTGACATTGAGTTTATTGATTTTCAGGACAAGGCAAATCCCAAAGAGGTATGGGATGCTCTTGAAAATATCTATGGTGGTGATGAGCATGTAAAACAAGCTAAGGAAGAGAGCCTGAGAGGAAAGTTTGAAGACATGCAAATGGTTGAAGGAGAAACCATTCAGCAGTATGGAATAAGAATCAAAATAGTTGTTGGAGAAATAAAAAGTGTAGGTGGCAAAATAGAAGATTCCACTATGGTAAGTAAAGTCCTAAGATCCTTGTTGCTGGTCTATGCAATAAGGGTTGCTGCTATTCAGGAGCCGAGATCAATAGACAAGTCTAAGGAATCCTTGGACTCCATCATAGCCAAGTTGATAGCCTATGAGCTGAATAGCTTTGATGGTAGTGTTCAAAAGTCAGAATTAGCTTTTAAAGCTTCCGCTATACCATCTAGAAAAGGAAAAGAGGCTAGCACTAGTGGGGAACCCAATCAGAATAGAGAAATGAAGGATGAAGAGTTTCTGATGGAATTTGAAGCTCTTCTTGCCAGGAGATTTCCAAAAGGGACTGGTAAATACAAAGGTAAGATTCCTTTGAAATGTTTCTCTTGTAACCAAATAGGACATATTGCTATGAACTGTCCTATTAGTGACAACAAGGACAAACCAGAAAGGTTCAAGAAATTCAAAGGAGGAAATTGGAGAAATTGTTTTGTGGCAGTTGATGAAGGTGTCACAGATGAGGAATCAAAAGATGAAGAGAATGAAGACATTGTGTTCATTGTTGTAAAGGAAGATGTGGCAGACAAGAAGGCTCTTGTCTCCTAGTTTGATGATTCCAATGAGTGGATCATTGATAGTGGCTGCTCTCACCATATGACTGGTGACTGGAGCAAGTTTCTATCATTAGAAGAGTATGATGGTGGTGTGGTTTGCTTTGGCAATGATGCACCATGCATGGTCAAAGGCAGAGGGTCCATCTCCTTGAATGGAAAGAGTAGTGCTAACAATGTGTATTGGGTTGATGGTTTCAGACACAACCTTCTAAGTGTTGCCCAGTTAAATGACAGTGGACTCACTCTGCAATTCAAGAATGGAGTTTGTAGAATCAAAGGTAAAGATGGTAAATTGGTAGCCATCGGCATGCAGACTAAAGGTAACCTATTTCATCTAAATGCTAATATAAGTACATGTCTTATGGCTAAGCTTGATGATAGCTGGATATGGCATAGGAGATTCTATCATGTGAACTTTGACAACATTGTGAAGGCTAGTAAGATCAAGGTAGTTAGAGGGCTGGTAGTGCTCAACAAACTGGATAATACCTTGTGTAGAGAATGTCAATTGGGGAAAATGTCTTCCTCAACTTTTAAAGGTAAATATTTCACTGCTGACAACTTGCTTGATCTTGTGCATACTAATTTATGTGGTCCTATGAAAACTAGAAGTGTACAGGGTGATAGGTACTTCATGATTCTCACTGATGACTGCTCAAGAATGATGTGGGTCACATTCTTGAAAGACAAGTTTGAAGCTTTTGGGAAATTCAAAGCCTTTAGAGCATTAGTGGAGAAGGAAAGTGGTAAAAGGATCAAGTGTCTTAGAACTGATCAAGGAGGGGAATTCACTTGTAGTGAATTCAACAAGTACTGTGAAGAATTTGGCATCAAGAGATAGCTGTCTACCCCCCAGACTCCACAGTAGAATGGCCTAGCAGAGAGGAATAACCGGACTATGGTTGAAGCAACTAGAACTATGTTGATCCAAGGAAAGGTTGCTCACACCTTTTGGAGAGAAGTGGTGAGTACTGTAGTCTACACTATGAACCGGGTACTCATCAAAAAGGGTAAGGACAAAACTCCTTATGAGTATTGGACCGGTAAGACACTTGTGGTTAACTACTTTAAGGTATTTGGTAGCAAATATTACATCAAGAGGAGTGAACATCAAGGCAAATTTGAAGCTAAATGTGATGAAAGAATATTTCTAGGATATTCCACCAAGAGTAAAGCTTTCAAGTGCTACAACAATAGGACTCAAAGAATTATGGAAAGCATCAATGTAAGAGTTGATGAATCCTCTGAGAAGACTAAGGAAACTGACAATGAGCAAGTTGTAAATGAATCGGTTGCAACCTTTTGGGAACCGGTTGTTAGTCAACCTAGTACCAATAACAGTGTTCCTGAACCTGTGAATGCTGATACTAATGAAGATGAGGATGAAGAAGAAAAGCAAGAAGAACCAGTTAAGATCATTCCTCGGTATGTCAAGTTGAATCATGATCCTAAGCAGATCATAGGTGATAAGGATGCAGGAATCCTTACCAGAAGAAAGATCAGAGAAAACTCATGTATGATCTCTAAATTTGAGCCCAAGTCATTCAAAGAGGCTCATAAAGATGAAGACTCAATCAAGGCAATGGAAGAAGAACTTGACCAGATAGAGAAAAATGGTACATGGTCCTTGGTACCCAGACTAGAGCATAAAAATGTCATTGGCACCAAATGTGTGTTCAAAAATAAGTTGAATGAGGATGGCACAATGATTAGGAATAAAGCCATACTGGTATGCAAAGGATATGCTCAAGAAGAAGGTGAAGACTATGGGGAAACCTTTGCTCCTATAGCCAGATTGGAAGGAGTTCGTATGCTTCTTGCATATGCAGCTTTTAAGAGATTCAAGGTATATCAAATGGATGTAAAATCCGCATTCCTAAATGGTGTACTTGAGGAGGAGGTGTATATTGAGCAACCAGATGGGTTTACCCTATCTGAAGATAGTGACATGGTATGTAGGCTACACAAAGCCTTATATGGTCTAAAGCAAGCACCTAGGGCATGGTATGAGTGCCTACATTCCCATCTTGTGAAGATTGGATTTGAGAGAACAAGTGAAGATAGCAATATCTACTTGAAGTCTGAAGAATATCAGATCCTGATCTGTGAAGTTTTTGTTGATGACATTATCTTTGGAGGAGATGACAAGATGAGTCATGAGTTTGCTGATGAAATGAAGAAAGAGTTTGAGATGTCACTCATAGGGGAGATTAAGTTCTTCATTGGACTACAAATCTAGCAGATGAATGATGGAATCTTCATCACTCAGTCCAAATATGTCAAAGAGGTGTTGAAGACTTTTGTCATGGAAGATAGAAAACCGGTTGGTACACCAATGGTGACCAGTTGCAAATTGACAAAGGAGGATGATTTTGCACCGGTTGATGAGAAGGAATACTGGTCAATGATTGGTAAGTTGTATTATGTAGTGCATAGCAGACTGGATATTGCACATGCAGTTGGCATCACTGCAAGGTTCCAGAAGAGTCCAAGAGAATCTCACTTGAGTGCACTCAAGCAGATTCTTAGGTATCTGAAGGGAACAATTGACTATGGATTGTGGTACCCATACAGCAATAATTTCAATCTGAAAGTATTCACAGATGCTGATTGGGCCGGTAATGTGGATAACCGGAAGAGCACAACCGATGGTGCATTCTTTCTCGGTGGTAGACTAGTCTCATGGATGAGTAAGAAGCAGAGTTGCATCTCTCAGTCTACAGTAGAAGCGGAGTATGTTTTCAGCTTTCATGAACTACACTCAGATAATCTGGATGAAGCATGTACTGGAAGGCTTCCAGATCCCTATATCTAAACCTGTAAGTATATTCTGTGATAACACAAGTGCTATCAATATATCAAAGAATTTGGTTTTACATTCTAGAACCAAGCATTTTGAGCCTAAGTATCATTTCTTAAGGGAAAAGGTTCAGAACAAAGAGATTGCACTGGAGCATGTGTCCAGTAAGGAGTAGTTAGCAGACATATTCACCAAGCCTCTCCCAAAGACAACATTTGTGCATTTGAGAGGTGAATTAGGGGTATTGCCCCTTCAGGAGGTGAACTAAAAGTGATTGTTGCACATCAGTCAGGTACTGAAAAGACAAATCTTTTGTTGATTGGTGTGTTTATGGATGCTACTCCTTAGGGGGAGTAGCATGATGAAATAGAGATGACTGTACCTCCACTTTGGCATTGTTGTCAAAGGGGGAGAAGGAGTGAGAGTGAAGTGAAAAGATATCTATAGCAAATGGGGAGAAGATGTGAAGCAAAAAAGATATCTTTTGTATATTGCCATCAATGCCAAAGGGGGAGATTGTTGGCATTATGTGAACCGGCATGAGCCTTATGTAAACTGGCATGAAGACATAATGATATTGTATGTTGTCATTGATGTCAATATGAGACATGGTAAGAACCAGCACATGTGATAGGTGAAGAGAGAGGAACTGGCATATGTATGAACCAGTTTATATGCCAAGTGAAGCAGCACATTTGTTCAAGGTGAACTGGCATGTAGTTATGTGAACCGGCACATGGAAGCACTGTATGGTTACCGGGTTGTAGGTAGCTTCCACTTCAGGGTTTTCGGTTGGAGCAACTCAAGTGACTCAATCGGTAATCTTCGTGTGATGAGTTAGCAGTATGATGGAGGATAGATTGTGTTGCCACGCAAGCTCTATGCACGTGAAGGATCTTGCATGAAGAAGACTATTCCTATCCACCTCGGGAAAGTGTGAAGTCTGTCAAACGGTGATAATGTGTGATGGGTTATCAGCCACCATAAAAATGGTGGATAATGGATAATGGAGAATGTCTTGAGATCGATTCAAGATTGCTGCATTTAATGCAGTATGATTCAATGGTCAGGATCAAACCGTTTGAATTGCTTAACCTAACAGGTTTAGGGTTTAGGGTTTTTGCTACCAACCTGTATGTTTCCTATAAGGTCGATGTTGGGTTTCTATCTGAGGTTGTTGGCAAAAGTTGTGAGTGTGTATCCAAGGAAAGTGATACGAGATTCTTGCCAGACCATAGGAGAGAAGAGATACTTGCAAAGTGAATGTGTAGAAGGAAAAGAGGAGCTTAAACAGATCTGCATTAGCATTAAGTGTTGTTAACAAATCATTGTAATACCTGTTGATTTCTAACCACTTCAATAGTTGTAAAATCCCCTAATAGGGTAGCCTTAATTGGCTTGATTCAAAATCCCTTAAATCGGGTGGTTTTAACTGGCTTGTTTCAAATCCCTTAACTGGGTAACTCGAGGCTGATGAGTTCTGAGAAGCTTGAGAAGCTTAGGAGATCCTTTGAGCTATTGAGTTCTTGAAATCCTCTAACAAGGTGACCCTATCGGGTTTAACCCTTAACCAGGTATCCCTTAACCGGGTGATGCCTAACAGGATCGGTTCCTACCAGAACCTATTGTAATGTCCTTAACTGGACAAAGCTCCTAATAGAGCAAACTTCTAAAGAGTTCAAAAAGCAGCTTGTCGGTATTCATCCCCACTATGGTTTTTCCTAGTTGGGTTTCCACGTGAAAAATATGTGTGTCATGTGAAATGCTTTTGTCTTGTGATGCTTTGTCTTACCTGTTAAGCATATGAAGGTTCCATGTTTTATGCCTATCTATAAAACACATTGAACTCACAGTTGTGAAGATCTGATGGTTAAGTTTACTTATTTATGCATGAGAATATAATGATACTGTGGTATTGAGCCAAGAGGAAAGCTTATTGAGTGACTGATTCATGACTGGTTGAGCTATACTGGATGTTGCTTGTTGCACTTTGTTTTACCTGTATCCCTATTTGTTAGTCTTTTGGAGAATTTGTTGTCAAACCGGTTTTGGATGATATTGGTGTTTGTACTGATTCACCCCCCCCCCCTCTCAATATTGGTTTGGCACTAGTGGTTCATCATTGAGTTATTAGCATCCACATCAATGGGATCATTTTTCTCTGCCACTCTTTCTCCTTCACTGTCAAATACTTCATGCAGTTTGCCTGATGTTAGATCAAGTGCTTGTTCAGCCTTGAGATTTGCCTTAGACACTTGGTGTAACCAGACAACAACTTTGGCATGTAAATGTGTGTCTTTCTCCACTTTAGAAGCTTTACCTTCCAGTAGCCCGAGTCTTATTCTTCCCATGAAAAAGAGGCCTTTGGTCTTATCCATTATCTCAAACAATTCTCAGTTTGAGTCATCGAGAAAGTATTGGGAAAATACTTTTTCCCTTATTTCCTGTTCCTTTTCAATGGCAATGTGCCATTTGTTATCTAAAGAATTGTATAAAGAATTTAGTGTGACCAATCTAATTTCGGATGACAACCAGTCATTGACACACAAATATCTAATAACCTCTTGTTCTACTTCATCTTTCTCATTATCATTAAAATGATCAAAATGCTCTTTTAAATCATCAAGCAATTTTCTCCTAATGTTCTTGATTGTCCTCGGATAATGTGTCATAGGCTTATAGGAGGAAATATCTATGTTTACCAGTGCTGAAGTTGCAGGTGCACTATCAGTAGAGTTTGCCTTCTTGCTTGATTGTCTTATCTTCTTAGGTTGAATTTCCGGTTCAGTAGCCTCTGGCTCCTGTGAGCTAGTTTTGGTTTTTGGCTTCCTCTTGAATAATTTAGCGGGAGAAACCTCAGGTTTCTTCTTGGAAGGTGACCGCTTGGTCACTTTTGGACTAGCTAAGGTAACCGGTGTCGATACCGATGGCACTACCTTGCCCTTTTTCTATGTAGGATCGTCAACCTATGTTACCCTCTCTAAGTAGGTGGTGGTTCTCTTTTTCTTGGCATCTAGTGGTAAAGCAAGCAAGGTAGAGGCATACTCAATCAACATATCATACATCACTTCATACCCCATTGGTACAATTGCTTCCTTTCTTCATTCCACTACTTCCATTATGTATTCATATACCTTTATGGTGAAACAGATATCATCTTCATATTTCTTCATAATATCTCTAGATATCCTCACCCTCTGGATCATTTTCCGCTTGAATTCATCAAAATATTTATTAAGAGCCTCAGGATATCTAGTTCCCACTTCTTGAAGACTTTCCCTAATTTGCTTGGATACCGGTTGGTCAACACACCATTAAACATCACCTACTCTATGGAAATAGCCTTGAAAGTAGAAAAATAGGCCGGTCAAAAGTTGTCCAAACTTGAACCTTAGAGCATTGTCCTGTTTGATGGACTTCAGGTTCAATAGCAGTTGCTTCTACAAATAGGTACACAAATCAAATGAGGTGTCTTCCTTAATCATTTAGTAGGTGGCATTCACTGTAGCAGTAGGGATAGAGTTCATTATGATGGCATAAAACATCTAGTAGCCAATTACCATGCAAGCATAATTAACCAGATCATCTTTGATGGTGTTGACGGTCATCGCCTATTGGTCGCTCAGATAACCGGTGAGCTTAGTCATTTCAGTCTTGGTGACCTTCCTTAGAGCTGGCACCTCTTGAATGTTACTGAAACTAGTAACAACATGAATTGCCTCTGGTGTGATGTCATGTGTGTGCTCAGGTACATCTTATCACCATGTACTCTGCTCAGGATGATGCAGATTTGATCTTCTATGAACTCTTCCAGAAAATAAACTGCATTGTGTAGTTTCTTCCTCTCTAGGATGCTATATTCTAGTTTAATTTTCTTGTCATCCCCACAGAATAGACCTAGCTAGGAATGAATCACTAGGGATCCTAGGTCTTCCAATTTACAATCAATATATCCTGAAATATCTTCCTCAACTATAACTCCGATGGGTATCTGGGATAGGGCATTGCATTCATCTTATTTTGAATAAATTCAGCTGAATCTATAGGTGCACTAGAACAAGAGTGTGATGCAGATGCCATGATAAGAAAGGAATTCAAGAAATACCTTCACAAACTAAAATTTAGGGTTTAGCAATGTCTCCCACAATACACCACTTCCATTGCTTGATTACTGCTTAGTGTTCTTCACTGATAAATTGAAAACAATCGCTGGATTCCTCTACAAGATTTTTGAATTCACTTTGAATTTCTAGACGAATCGCTTTTTGTTGCTCTGCTCTTGAAAATTCTTCGTTTGAAAACAAATAGGTGAAAATGATGACAAAAATCCCTTTTAAACAATCTTTCAGCTACCATAATAAATGCATCACCGTTAGGGTACAAACCCTAATTTTTCCTTTTACCACTTCAAGTCTTCTACCAATTGACAAAGAACATATATCAGTTAAGGTCTTTATTGATATAAACTGGGGGTTCAAATATTTCACCGATATTCTCCCCCTAAGCTTTTCTAAAGCTCAGTTTGCCAATTCAGAGACTTCCACACTAGGTGAAGAAACTGGTTCATCCTATGACACTTCTTCAGGTTTATTTTTCCAAGTTTTATTCATTCCCACTTGAACGGTTTCAACATCAATCTTCCCTTCTAGAGGAATCAGTATATCATCCGATAGGTTCTTTCTCATTCTTTAGGTTCTAGCAGTGTGTCCCTTCTTGTTGCAATGATAGCATACCATTCCAGGTGTTCTCCATGGTCCATTATTCATACTACCATTCTTCCTTCTACATGTTGCAGCAGTGTGATCACTTCCATGACAGATAAAATAGGTTTCTCTCCAACTAGTTGCCAATTGATAGCCACCTGACCGATGGTTATAGGTATTATACTGGTTGGGATTCTGATTCACAGAGGGTTCCATGATAACTCCTTGAGTCCTTGGAGGGTATCTCCTAGAGTTGTACAAAATAGACCTGCATTCAAATGCTCTATGCCCAAACTTGTTGCATGCATAGTAGTTTCCATTGAATCTATTGTATCTAGGCTTATTATTTAGGAAATAAGGAAAATTATTGTAGGCCTTGCTTCTACACATATTAGCAGTATGTCCTTCCTTGAGACAATTGAAGCAAACAGGTTTAAAATTTTGCTTTCATTTATCCTTGGATGTTGGTTGCTTCTTTGATACTTCAGCTTTTGTTCCAGAAGTCTCACCTTCCTCATACCTAGAGAAACCAAGTCCAGTGGTATTCTTTACCGGTTTTACTGATTCAAGTGTTTTCTCTAGCTTAGCAGTACTTTGATTGAATTTGGCAAGTATCTCCTTTGACTCAGTAAGTTCCTTGGAAATAGAGGCATTGGATTCCTTCAAGGTTGCATTCTTAGAAATAGCCATATTTAGTTCACCTTGTGTTTCTTCTTTTTCCACTTTACTCTCTTGGAGATGAGCAGTAAGGGCACTGATTTCTTGCTTCATCCTGGAGATCTCATGATCTTTGTCTTTTACCAGATCTTCAACTTTCCTTTAGTTCTCAAGCTCTTGACACATTCTGATAGTCAGTCCTTCCAACTCCTTTCTTAGTTTGGCTTTAGATTCTTTCAATTTTTCAACTTCTTCAACTAGGGCATCCATGTCAGCTTCATCAGAAGAGCTATTTTCAGTAAGTTCCATTGGTTTCTCAACATGCTCTCTTCTCTTTGCCAAAGAGGCTTTATACTTGACTTTCAGCTCATCATAGACTCTCTCAGTCTGAGTGAGACGATGAGTAAGTTCCCTCACAGTATATTCCCCCATATCTCCTTCCAAGTGGTTAGACTTATAGAAATGTTGGCTCTGATACCAATTTACGAATACTAAGAAGGGGGGGTGAATTAGTATACAAAAAAATACTAAACTCAAACTCTTAAACAATTGAGTAGATAACCAGTATAATAGATTCACTAATAAACTGGCTAAGATAAATGCAAATCAATTAGCAAATAAATAATTCACCCACAAAACCACAATCACCATAACGCAAGACATTTTACATGGAAACCCAAATGGGAAAAACCATGGTGAGCAGAAACTCACAAGTAACTATCTGTAGAATAGAAACCAAACCAGTTAAGGTCATACAATGTTCTTCACCAGAATAGATCCTTTTAGGAATCTAGACCTCTATTAGGAGATAAGTCCTATTAAAGACTACCTTGTTAAAGGATTTTAGATCCACAGTTGTGAACCACTTTGTTAGAGGACTTACAAAGGCTTTGCTAGGCCTACCTGGTTAAGGGTTTCAGACTTGTTGAAGATGTGAGTAACAACAAGTGAGTGATCTAGATACTAGCACAGTATGCTTGGTTGGATCCTTGATAGCTCATTGTTAATGCCTTTCAACATTACTTCAGTCTTCAAAGTCTCCACACTCTAACTCTTCACACAGACCTAATCTTCTCTGCAAAGATCACACATAACCTTCTCATACATCATACATCTCTCATCCATTCAAACCCTAGACATGATGTACTTATAAAGGAAACTGATTTCATGTCGGTCCAATGGGATTAAACTACAAGTTCCTAGGTTCAGTGCATCTAGACACATTTGGTAACATGACAACAATTTATCGCCAAAGTGTCGGTGGATGATAACTCATCACAAAAATACCGGTTGGTAACTCATCCCAGAGTAATACCTGTTCATACAGCATACCGATTACTGGTTGTCAAAAATGAAGACTGGAAAATGTTAACTACAACTTTTTTCCTTCGTACCACTTGAGATCCTTGAACCACTTGAGGTCTTCATACTGCTTGGGTTCTCTACACTACTTGAGGGCTTTAGTCGATTTGTGACCAGTAAACATCTTCTGCAAAACACCAATAGTCTGAAGACTATAATACATAATACAGGCTGGAATAATTACCGGTTGAGCATAACTCATACATCAAGAAAGTGTGTCCCCATGAATGACAATCAAAACATCATCAAAATGCCAACACTAAACACTTGAGGAAGGTACCATCAAGACCTTGTTCATATAGGGTATCGACAATTATAGTATAATGAGCAGCTTGAAAGATATGTTTTTTTTTGGCTATTAGATAAGCCAAGTGGTAGGGTAATTTCTTTTAGGTAGGTATAGATGTTTCCATATAAATGGGAATTGGGTCCGAATAAAGGATAGATAATACGTGATTCAAGATATTCATATATAGAAGTAGACAATTGTTCTACCAAGAATTCATATTGTTCTTGTTTTTTTGGTATATCTAGGAGTGAGGTAATGGTTTCCCTGGAATTTCCTACTTTATTATCCAACCTGGGAATCTTCTCAAAATGAATAAGAAAAAAATAATTCTTAAATTCATCTACCATATGCTTGTATGTCATCAACTTTTCATTCTTGGTCTAGTATTTGTCATTCACTTGATTGATTAATAATTGAGAAACTCCATAGAAATTCAATTCTATTCTATGATCTTCCACTCTATAACCATCTTGATACCTATCACAGGTGCTTCACAATCAACCATATTGTTAGTACAAGGAAACAATCATCTGTAAGATTTGGGTATAGTATCTACTAATGAAGTAACAAATATAATACCATCTCCTAATCCATGCTCTATATAAGACCCATCAAAGTAGATTTTCCATGTTTGATTAGTGATAGTGAGAAATTATTCATTTATAAATTCAGACTATAATGAATAATCATCAACTAATGGTGCCTCTGCCAGCTAATCCATAATCACTTGACACTTGATAGACTTTCTATCTACATATTCTGCATCAAACTCACTGATAATCATTACCCACTTTTCTAGTCTCCCTGCCAAAGCTTCTTTACTGAGAAAATATTTTAATAGTGTTAGGCCCAATATAGAAACCTAATGTACTGAGAGGGGAGGGGTGAATCAGTACTCCAAAACTTTTCTTTTGTAATAACCATACTGTTATGCATAATCAAAATAGTGCAGTAACATAAAACAAAACTATAATCAACAAATAACATTCATACATGATTCACTCCATAACACATATATTTTGGTCACGCAGAAACTCTTGGTTAGAGAGAAAAACTGCGGTAGGGATGGCACCCACAACTTCACTACTGCAATAATAAAGAATGCTCGGTTAGAGCTACATTTAGCTATTTCTGATAGCTTACCCTGTTAGGAGTATTAAGATTAGTTAGATCTACCTTACTAAAGGATTTATACAACACTATATAAGTGTAGCACCTGGTTAAAGGATTTAAAATTTATAGACTTGGTTAGAGTCTTTTACCCTGTTAAAGGTTTCTCTTACAACTTCAAAATATTACAATATAATCATTACAAATATCTGCAACTTTACATTTGAAATGCTAAAGCAGATTCTATGTGCCCTTTTGTTTACTCTATTCTTTGACTGTTCACTAATAACCTTCTCGGTGACCTCTCTGTGTCTCTGTAATAGTCTTCCTTCATGCATACACACTGATATCTCATTGCATCTCTTATCACATCATACCATGTCATATATCTAACCCTAGAATCATGGTAAATAAATAGATCTCTTACAGCAGTGATCTGATTTATTGCTTCGATCTTACAAAAAGATTCTTTGATTAAACAAAATATCTCATAGGTTAGATTGATCTTGTAATCATACACAATCTCCTAGTGCAATTTCCAACACAAAAATGGTTAGATGTGCCTCGATCTTGTAACACATTTTCATGTGCATGTCCAGGTTCAATGTATCTGGTAAAATGTTTCACTCGATGAATATCAACAAGGTGAGTTAACTTTATCACTTGGTAGCCATGAAACTTTACTCGATAAAAAGCTCATTGAATACTGTGTTCTGTGACTGCTTTCTTCAGTAACCGACTTCTCCGTGTGTACCGACTTTATGATTTGGTAATACTAACTGACTAGACTATAGTATGACTTTGGATATGAAACTAATGGCAATTTGATAAGTAGTAACAATCTCCCCTTTTGACATTAGTTGAGATGTTTGACAAAAACTACTTACAAAGTCAGAACTAAAAAAAATATACTTGACAAAATGACTATACTTGAAAATATGTACAATAGTCAATAGTATATGCAGATATACTCCCCTTATCATTATCCTGTACATAACTCTAAATTTGCATGTTCGGTTCGGTTCTGTACTGTACTTGTGTATGTTGAATGCTGTGTATATTCTGCTCACTAGACTCCCCTTGTATATAATACTCAAAATTGTGTTATCAAAACTGTACTAGTCTCCAAGTGTAGAATTACTCCCCCTTTGCTGGGCATTCCTCTCCTGTGTAGTATAAAATTGCTCCCCCTTTTTGACAAACATTAAAAACTTAATTTGCATCTGGAGGCAGTAACTGATCAAAAATAGTTTTATACTTGGTCCGAGCATCAATGAGGGCGACTGAGAGTGAGTCCTTGAGACTTTCCATTAATGAGTTCTGTGCTTGAATATCAGATAAGAGTGATATCAAGCCATCAAGAGTGCTTCCCTCTAGGGTAGTTGATAAGCTTGTAGCTCGGTTAAGCTGCTCTTGGACTGATGAGAGATGAGGAAGGAATAATGTTTGAAGGGTCATTATATCCATCCTAATTTTATGTTGTTCATTCCTCAGTTCTAACTGTTGAGCCATGAGCTGTTGTAGCTTTTTGAAAAAGGTCTGAATTGAATTAGGCTCAGTGGTCAACTTGGAGGAGAGATCGGTGATCTCTTTCTCAATTGCATCAGTTTTATTTTTGATGTCTTTAATAAATAAAGAAAATGTACACAATTTCTGCAATAAATAAAGAATGTGCTTGAGTTGAGGGGTCAACTCAGCAATGAATTTGACAAGTTTTACCTTGCCAACAGCAAGTGA
Source organism: Cryptomeria japonica (assembly GCF_030272615.1). Lineage (NCBI taxonomy): Eukaryota > Viridiplantae > Streptophyta > Pinopsida > Cupressales > Cupressaceae > Cryptomeria > Cryptomeria japonica. Next base: position 288,713,707 of record NC_081411.1, on the reverse strand, counting down.
TTTTTGGACTTCCTCTATCATTTTTGCTATGAGCTCTTTATCCTTGAGCTTGCTTAGGTATTCACATGCATCAACTCCAGATCTAATTAAGGAGTTCATCCAACTGAATATGGATGGCTGCATTGGTTGACATTGTTGCTGATGGTAGCATTTCTGTGAGCAATGTTCTAACCTTTTAAAGTACCTTGTTCTTTTTTTGTATTGCCAGTTGTTTCTCCTATTCGGCCTTTGCTTTGCACAGTTCACCAAATTCAGTGAGTTCTTGCCCTTTTAATTTGGAGATGTCGACATTGGGCAACATGATCGGTTTAGATAAGTAAAATTTAAAACCATGCTTTCTCACCTTTTTCTCTAATCCTTTTGTCTGGGGCACTAAGACAAGTGCTTGTGAGGCTTGTTGTCCCTTGGTAGGTTGCTCGGTAGATGCAACACTTTGCACTATTCCTGTAGCAGTTACAGTGTCTTTGGATGGCTCAATGCTAGGGGCCTCTACTGTAATATTTGTTGTGCTTGTCTGTCCCTAAGACGATTGATCTTTTGTTGTGTCTGTTGTAGCTTCAGACTTGTTACCTGTATCTTCTGCAGCTTCAGATTTGTTACCTTCGGTAACTTGTTCGGTGTCCTTGGGGGCTTCAGTTGGTACTGTTGGCTTCACCAGCAGATAAGGCTGAACTTGTTCTAAGACCGATTCACTAGACACAAGTTTTGCATAAGTGGTGCCTTCAATCATTTCTTGCTTCGGTGCGGCTTCATCCATTACATCTTCATCAATTTGTATTGTGTCAACTGGATCTGAACCTTGCTCGGTGACATCTGGATCTTGCTCGGTGACATCAACAATTTCAATTTGAGATTGTTCACCAACATCCTTTTGTTTGAAGATCTCCTACCACTTGGCCTTAGTCTCATTCTCCATGTCAATATATAGCCCATTCATCAATTTTAAGGCTCTCTGTTTCACAAGAAATTTTGAAGGTATGTGGACAAATGCTCCTTGATTTCAGCTATAGACATGTCAGGAAATAAGTGGACAAGACTTCTTTCTCTTATTTGTCTCTCTGAATCCATTGCATATTTCAATCTGTTATCAATATGTGAGTAGAGTTCACTTGGAAGTGACTTTGCTAGTTCCAATGGTGCTAACCGAAACTTCAGAAGTGTACATATGACAGCTTCTTCAATCTGTCATTTCTCATCATTGTTCCTAGACTCATACTTAACATATCTAAATCCTGCAAATCCACCGTATTCCTTGAGATTGGCACAAAAGTTTTCAACACTGTGAATGTTTGCCTTTTTGCTCTTCACAATCTAGAATTTGTTAGCATCATCAGACTCTATATCACTCGACTCTTTTGCCAAAATGAGTCTCTGAGTAGATTTCTTGTAAGTCTTTGTTACCTTAGGAGCGGCAATAGTCTTTTGTTTCTTGCTCGGTGATGCAATTAATGCTCTGGTGTTTGGTCTCTTTGTTGGTGGAGTTGGTAGGGCCTTTGTAATGTCTTGTTTCTTTCTTTTTAGAACTTTTCCCTTTGGCAACTCTGTGCTCAATGTTATTGCAGCTTCCTATGCTTTTGATTCTTCCTCGATAATGGCAAGATTGCCTTTGAGAGGTGTAGATGAAGATTCTTCTCCGAATTTCTCAGACAAAGCTTTTATCATCTTTGTTGCTTTCCTTGTAGCCTTTAGGAACTACAATGCTCATTTTTACTTTCTCATTTACCTCTTCATAGGTTCCATACCTTAGTTCAGTTGCATGCCTTGGAAATGATAGGTAGGGATCAATTTGTTGCTATGTGATGTCATAATCAATTTCATAACCCATTGGTTGCAACGACTGAATCCTTGGTTCAACAACATTTACATAGCAATAATCAGTGTCAACTTCAAAACAAATATTTTCCTTGTATTTTTCAACCAATTGTGGTGGGATCCTGTACCTATTGTGCATTTTCTCTTGGAATTTTCTAAAGTAATCATCCATGACATAATTAAAGTTATCTCCTAACTTCTTGATGTAATCATTGATCTAATGGGTGATAGGTCGGTGTAGATCCCATACTACTTTACCGACTGAGGGAAAGAACTTTTCAAAATAGAAAAACATACAGACAAGTAGTGAATGAGTGTGTTTACCGAGTTGTTCTTCTTTGGCTTCCTTATGGTGTTCAGGTTCTCAAATAAGTTCTTTAGTAGTACTTCACACAAGTCTACTTTCATTCCCTTCTTTACTATTTTGTAGGCCAGGTCCACTGCAACACATGGTACATTGTTTTCCCTTGCAGATTGGAAGAAATAGTAACCAATGACTCTGATTGCAAATTTCAGTTCAGCATCAGTGACATTATTCAATTTCAGTCCTCAGTAATCAGATTCTACTCCGATTAGACTGATTAGCTCCTTTTGTGATATCATTTTCTATGCACGAGCATGATCGTAGATGGGATATCCGGTGATCAGGTGAATGACTTCCTTCATGATCTTGAACGGTTGCTCTTGTAGCCACATGAAATTGTCATGTACTCTGCTCAGTACAAACTTAACCCATTGGGGTTTGAACACATGAGGATAGACTAGGGCTTCAGTTAATCCCTTGATTCTGATATGTTCAAATTTACTATCTAGTTTGCCGTTAGTGCACAGTTCATCATATATGTTACTAATCTCTACATGACCAAGTTCCTCAACATGACACTTGGTAAAGAATCTGACATCTTCTACCAATAAGACTCAATCTGGGATGAGTGAAAATGTCATTTTATCATCCAGTTCTGAGGCCACTTTAGGAGTTAGGGAATACTTCAAAGATGGCTTCTCCACATTTTGGACAACTACAGGGTCTTGGATCTTGGGCGCCATGGTAGATCTCGAGTAAAAATTCGACAGGTTATCCTTAGGGTTTACAAGTAGCTTACTCTTCACACTCGGTAGACACTAGCAATTTGACTAGATTAGAAACCAACTAAACAATGTGAATAGATTGATGTAAATACCTTGAAAATTCGCTCTGAATGAAATTTGGTCACTTTGATTCGCTCTTCTCTGCTTCTCAAAAACTTGGGTGAATGAAAATGACTGCGAAAATACTTTTAAGTACTCAAAAATACCTTATCGGGCTCCGTGCAGGCTAGGTCATGGTATTAAATGCACTCAATTCACCTTTTACCGATTAACTTCATTTTCTGTTTTCACCGAGTATTCAACTTTGCTTTGATAGCCAACTTGATAGGTTTCCTATATACACTGACTTGACAGGTTTCTTGTATAGTATACTAACTGACTAATTGCATCTTAACTATGCAGATTTTGAATTCTTGTTCATAATAAAATAGGAACTGTTATGATTTAACTTTTAAAGAATGCAGTCCCTTCATACCTTTTCTTGATTAATTTGAAATAGGTGCTTTCTTCATTAGACATAATTTCTTTCTTTTTCCAAATCATCTTGAATTTTTCTTTTATCTCCTCAGTGTCTCTTCTCGGTTGATCTCTGCAATCTCTAGCTAAATGTCTAGTTTTGTGACAATGAAAACATGTCATACCTGGATTTCTCCATGATCTCCAGTTGTTATTTCCAAACCTTATAAAACAGTTGGCACTTATATGTCCATATCTTCCACAACATTCACACCATATCCTCTTATTGTAATCTCATGGTACTGCTGCATATTGTCGTTGAGAATCTGTGTGAATTCGGTAACCTCCAGTGTTTGCTCGGTGTGGATACTTCATGTAGTTCTTTTGCTTAAACTAGCATCTCTCGGTACTATGTCCATATCTATTGTAGCTTTTACAAAACCCTTTGAATTTTGCCTTCTGATGGTTGTTAACAGACTTTGTTCTACATTGATTAGGTATGTGACCATATTTATTGCAATTATAACAATATCCATTGGACTTAGAGATATTCGGCTGCTTACCTTTTCTGATCTGGCATATGTTGGCAGTATGAACTTGATTTCCACAGTAGTAGCAAATAGGCTTCTTCCTTTTGATGTTATTTCTTTTTTCAGCTTGTTTTGATGATTCTCCTTTCTCGGTAGTATTCTTTCCTTTCTCGGTAGAGTCTTTTCCTTTATAACCGAGTCCTCCATCTTTGTAGAGTCTTCTTGTATTCGGTTGTTTATCCAACATCTTTGATGCTTCATAACTCTTCTCCAATGTTTCTATGGATTTCTTTTCTGTTTCAAGTTCACCAGTCAACCTTGATACTTCAAGTTTCAAAGATTGATTTTCATCATTCTTCATAATTGCTTCATGATGTGCATAACCTAGTTGATCTGTCATATTTTGTTGAATACCAGTTAACCTTATGATTTCATCATCCTTATCAGATACTAGTGCTTCAAGTTGTTGTTTCTCTCTTTGTAGATCTCTTGCTTTATCCTCAGCTCTTCTTAATGCATCTAGATTTTCAGTCATTTGTGTACTGAAATGTTCATGTTCTCTTTTCATTACTTTTAGTTGATCAACCAATGCTTTGTTCTTTTCTTTCAACATTCCAATCATTTCTTTAGTTTCTTCAGATATACTGTTCTCAGATGATGTCTCGATTTGTTCCACTAGCTCTTGAGAATCCTGCAAGTCATCAGATAATCTTCTCCTTACTTTCAGAGATTTTTGCATTTGCCTCTGCATGTCTGCAATCACTTGATTTGCATTATCTAGCTCTTCTTGAAGATGCACAATCCTCCAAGATTGTTTGTAGCCCTCCATTTCTAAGATCTTTCTCTTCAGGTGGTTAAACCCTTTTCCAAGATTCAAGCTCTGATACCAATTGTTAGGCCCAATATAGAAAGCTAATGTACTAAGAGGGGAGGGGTGAATCAATACTCCAAAACTTTTCTTTTGTAATAACCTTACTGTTATGCATAAACAGAATAGTGCAGTAACGTAAAACAAAACTATAATCAACAAATAACATTCATACATGATTCACTCCATAACACATATATTTTGGTCACATAGAAACTCTTGGTTAGAGAGAAAAACTGCGGTGGGGATGGCACCCACAACTTCACTATTGCAATAATAAAGAATGCTCAGTTAGAGCTACATTTAGCTATTTCTGATAGCTTACCCTATTAGGAGTATTAAGATCAGTTAGATCTACCTTACTAAAGGATTTATACAACACTATATAAGTGTAGCACTTGGTTAAAGGATTTACAATTTATAGACTTGGTTAGAGTCTTTTACCCTGTTAAAGGTTTCTCTTACAACTTCAAAATATTACAATATAATCATTACAAATATCTGCAACTTTACATCTGAAATGCTAAAGTAGATTCTATGTGCTCTTAATAAGATTACCTAGATTGTAGCATACCTCGGTAACCCATAATGAAACTCGATAAACCCTTCTATTTACTCTGTTCTTCGACTGTTCACTGATAACCTTCTTGGTGACCTCTTTGTGTCTCTGTAATAGTCTTCCTTCATGCATACACACTGCTATCTCATTGCATCTCTTATCACATCATATCATGTCATATATCTAACCCTAGAATCATGCTGTATATATAGATCTCTTACAGCGGTGATCTGATTTATTGCTTCGATCTTACAAAAATATTCTTCAATTAAACAAAATATCTCATAGGTTAGATTGATCTTGTAATCATACACAATCTCCTAGTGCAATTTCCAATAGAAAAATGGTTAGATGTGCCTCGATCTTGTAACACGTTTTCATGTGCATGTCCAGGTTCAATGTATCTGGTAAAACATTTCACTCGGTGAATATCAACTCGATGAGTTAACTTTATCACTCGGTAGCCATGAAACTTTACTCGATAAATAGCTCGGTGAATACCATGTTCTGTGAGTGCTTTCTTCAATAACCGACTAGACTGTTCATACCGACTTCTCTGTGTGTACCGACTGCATGATTCGGTAATACTAACCGACTAGAATATAGTATGACTTTGGATATGAAACTAATGGCAATTTGATAAGTAGTAACAAAGAGATCTATCTTGGCTATAAGTCTAGTCAATGATTGGCAAATTACACTATGTTTTTTATAGCATATCAGATATATCCCATGCAATTGGTATAGTTGATAGATTCCAGAAGAATCCTAGGGAGGAACATCTAATAATAACCAAGATAATTTTTAGGTATATAAAAGGTACTGTTGACTATGGATTATGGTATCCATATGGAGTAAACTTTGATTTGAAGGTGTACACATATGCTGATTGGGTAGGAAATGTTGATGACTGGAAAAGCACTACCTATGGAGCATTATTTCAAGGAGGAAAGCTTGTTTGATGGAGTAGTAAGAAGCAAAGTTGTACTTCACAATCTACTGCTGAAGCTGAGTATGTTGTAGCTTATATGAATTACACACAGGCTATTTGGATGAGGCACAGTTTCGAAGGTTTTAAGATGAAGATCTCAGAACCTATAAAGATTTTATGTGATAATACAAGTGCCATAAATATTTCTAAGAATCTTGTTTTATATGCACGAAACAAGAACATTGAATTGAAGTATCACTTTTTGAGGGAAAAGTTCAAAGTGAACATATTTCTACCAAGGAGCAACTTGCAAATATCTTTACCAAACCTCTGCCTAAGAATACATTTGAGTATCTTAGAAGTCAACTAGGGGTTGTCCTTCTTAATAAAGTTAGTTGAGCATGATGCTGATTGCATCATTCCCTGAATTACTTATAAAATTTTAGAAGGATTGATGTAGAAGTGGATGTATTCCATAGGGGGAGCATCAAGTTGTAGTATGTTGTTGATGCATAGTGAAATTTTGATATTACATGTTTTACTTTCAATTTGGAATTTTTGTCAAAGGTAGAGAAGACTTATGTGATTGAGGAGAAGAATTATGTTATTAGGAGAAGAATTATGTGATTGGCAAAGGGAAACCAACGACAGGATGAAGACAAATAGAGCATGGTTAATACTTGGCAATGTAAACCATGATTCATATTCACCATTCATATCAGCAATCAGAGGTATCGATATTTGTATTTCTATGAATTCCAATGGGGAGATTGTTGGCATTTGCATACAGATTGCATTAATAATATGATATGTTGTCATTGATATCAATTGAACCGGTAATTGTATTTATGATATTGTCGATATTGTTGTTATTATTAATATTGTCTTATAACTGGTAGGAAGAGCTTTGAGGAAGATATTGTAAACCGGTATATAAGTATGTCAGTTGAACTGGTAACCAGTGTATAAGGTTAAACCCTTTCTATGCAATGTAACCGATAAACCCTACTAGTTGTTTTTTGTTAAACCCTAACCGATTAAGTTTTCTAAAATGGTTACATTAGTTTATTATCAGATATTCAGCGGTAATGATGATGACGCATATGGTCATTGTATGAAGATAAGTTCAAATTGTTTTGGTGCATTTGTTTGATTTTCTAGGGAATGACCAAAGTGGATTACATCCAATGCAAAGCACACTATTAGTTACAAATCTGATGAAGCGGTGATCATGGAGCAGTTGGAAATTTCTTTAAGAATGTGTATAGATTGATATGTAAATCCAACGGTCACACTTGAACCGATTTGTTTGTAATCTCTATGAGAGAATTAGTTTTTTTTTGTGTTACTGACCTAATTGATTTGAATTTAAGGTTGATGAATTTGTTTTGTAAAAGGTGTTGGCAAGAGTTGGCAGAAATCAGTTGAGTGTGTAGTTGCCTAACCGAAGAACGGATTTGCAATTTGTGTAAAGGAAGATTGAAGCTGAAAAGGATATTATCAAGCAAATGTAGTGTTATTCAAACAAATCAAGAAAAACCTATTGTCTTCTAACAATTACATCAAAATTGGAATCCCCTAATTGGGTAAGCTCTAACAAGATGGGTTACATCTTAAATCCTCTAACAAGGTGGTCCATTAGCTTGGATTCTCAAATCCTCTACTGAGGTTACTCCTAACAGGGTATTTGCTTTTAATCAAGGCATTTGTAAATCCCTTAACTGCGTGATTCCTAACAGGATCAATTCTTAACAAGACTTATTGTAAAATCTTTAACAGGCTTGGCTCCTAGCAAGGTGACTTTTAGAAGAGTTCAGATAGCTATCTTGGGAGTCTCATCTCATCGTGGTTTTTACCTATTTGGGTTTTTCATGTATAAACATTTGTGTCATGTGGTGAATTGTTTTGTGGTTATGATCTTATTTGTTGATTTGATTAACTTCTGATAATCACATAATAACTAGAAGCATTGAGAGATGACCTGTGTTAATATATGATTAAGCATTTAGATGTTTACAATATTTATCTATTTATAGTTAAATTGCTATAACAGTTAACCGATTGATGTTGAGTATTCTTATGAGTATTGATCTTGAATGTGATATTCTATTGATAAGTTTAATCTGTGTGATTGAGTTAGAGATTGGGAAGTATGTATCAGTTTTTTAGTTTACTAATTCATCCCCCCCCTCACTAATCTACCAGATACTTATTCTTTCATAATAATATCAGATTGGTCCTAGATGTAGAAACACTCTAAAAGTGTTTTTGTTGGTTTGATTTAAGCAATTTTTTTAAGAGAACTTAGGACAAGACCTTTTTGTGTTTTGAGAGTTGAATAGTTTTTTTGTGATGTGTGAAGGGGATAAGTGGATAGAATATGGACCTCAATAAAAAGTTTCTCTCAAAAAGGGGGTTTCTACTTCTTCCTCTCTCTCAGATGTTGGTGGTTCCCCTCGAGCTAAGTTGTAGGTGATAAAGATTTTTGGAAGAAAGTGGGTTGATCTTTCCCCCTTTGTTTTTGTGATAACTCAAGGCTCTCTACTGAGTAAACGCGATATGTTTCAAAGGCTCTTTGTCGAATTCATTGGGTTTCCCTTGAAGATACAAATACATATGGCGCAATAAGGATCTATGTGAGAGAAACATTTATCTACTGATATAGAAAAACTTCCTTCTTTTGATAAGAGTTTTTGAGCTCAATGGTCTCTTTTTCAATGTAGTCTTTTCATGAAGACTCTTTTTTCTCAAAATGTGAGTGATGGTCATATACATTGAAACATTGTTTCACTTTTTGATGTTTGTTTTTGTTGGTCAAGGTTGATGTTAAATTGTGTTGGATGAATACTTGGTTTTAAATTTGTTTTGAATTTCTTTGACAAGAAAACACAACAAGCACACAAGAAAAATAATCTTGCCTCAATAGGCACAATATGTGTGGATCTAAACCAACCCAATCATGAACTCTTTGACCCTTATCAAATATTTGGTATGTTTTTTCCAAAAGCCTCAAGTTGGGTCAAATTTTTATTGGTCTAATACAAGATGAAGACAATTCAAACACACTTTATCCCTAAGGTCAATGGCTAGTTGTGATATTTTCCACCCACATCTTGATATTTCTTTGACTCTGTAACTACATACCTTATAAATTTCATCGTGGAAGGTAAGGATATGATATACCAAGTCTTGTGCAAGCATAACAGATAGATGATCCCTATGATGGGGGAGTCACCACTTTTATCAAGCTACAAGTAGCCTTTTAAAAAGCCATGTTTATACTCAAGGAAATATGTATAGTGAGTATCTTGGGAGCAAAACCATCTATGCTCTTGCACTAAACTTTTCATAAATATCCTCAATCAATAGAATGAGTGGGATTCTATAATAAAAGGTGTCTCGTAATGTTCGATGTTTTGGGACATAAGTTCATTCTGTAGTGACTCACTTAAGAGCCTTGTAACTTGTGATGGGACCCCTATGTCCTTTCCGCAAGCTACATTGTAGAAACAACTATACCCAAGGCTACAAATTTTGATCTCACCTGATTTCTATAGTGGCTCGAAGGATTTACCTTGCAAGGTCATTCCCAAGAGTGATGTGTCTCTTGGCAGACCTCTCTTAAAAATATAAAATTTTGAGCGTTACTAAAACTTTTCTCTTGTGCCTAGGACCATGAGAACCAAGGGGGAGGATAGTGTGTGTTAGAAGTAGGACCACTCTACAAATTTTTGTACAAGTGTGCCAAACATGAAAAACACTTGTTCTTTTTATTTGATTTATTGCAATTTGATTTAAATGTTATTTGGAGATGTTTCTCCAACAAACATGGTCTTCTTTTTAATCCCTCAAAGCAATATTTTGTCTAACTAGGAAAGTGAAAATCTTGGTCAACCAAATTGAAGCACATTTTCTTAAGGGAAATCGATTTGTAAACATGAATTGACAAGTTGTTTGTTTTTTAACTTGCGAAATGAAATGTTGATTGTCAATTTTAGATCCTTTTGCAAGAAAATGAAATTTGTCTATTTGTTTTAAGCCCAAAGTGAAAAAATTTCCCCTAACTTCCAAGAATTTTTTTTTTGTTTGTTTGAGTTTTTGGTTCTTTTGAACTTGGAAGATGAAGTTCTTTTTCAGCCTCAAACTAAAAAATTTGATTGATTTTTATAACCCAAAATGAAAAGTGAGGTTGTTTTTTTAATCCAAAAGGGAAAGTGAATTATTTATAATCCAACTTTAAAACAAAGTTAGAAAGAAAAAAGAAACTAAAATTCCTAACTTAACTCGTCCAATCCTGGAAAGAAGTTAGCAAAAAACCTACACAATAAAAATAATTTGTTAGTGAAATAAAGGTCTTGGTGGGCTTCTACAAGCCTAAAATTTTGATTTTTCGGTTACATGGTATTTTTTTGCTTCTCTCAGTTACAATAGAGCTACTCTGTGTAAACACAAAAGTGCTACTTTAATACAAATGTGCTAAATGACTAACAAAAGCACTAAAAGAATGCCAAAGGCATGATGAAATGGAAAAAGGCACTAAATTAATTTGTCAAACAGAATGAAAATTTTGTCAAATAGAGAGTGCAAAAGAACTAAACTAGTGACAATAGCGTTATGTAAAGAACAATAACGCTAAAACAAGGACATAAGTTCTAATTTGTAGACAAAAGCGCTAATTCTCCAAATTTTGAAGACGCTAAAGCATGTTCAATAGCGTAGCCTATGTGTCAATTTCAACAATTTAAAAAAGATAGTAGTTTTATCAATCAAAAGATTGCGTGTTCGATTCACGTCGGGTTCACCAATTGATGCACTGCAAAAAGGATGTTAGGAACACACAAGAAAGACAAATCAAAAGTTAGTGTTAGTAGTATCAATAAAAAATGAATTATGAAGGAAACTACCATCCTAAGCATGCATATCAAGAGAGATATCAAAAAACATTAAAAAAAGCATACACAAATGGAGAAATGATACAAAACACTCCCAAATGCTCTAAAAAATGCTCATAGCTACTCCTCGCTTGTTCCTCTCCACTCCAAGTTCCACATGAGTGTATCCCTTAACTTTTTGCACTACTATGGAAGTCTTATAGAGATTCAAGATTTATGAAAATGATTAAAAATATTATGCAAATGCAAGCAAACTAGATATGAGAAATCACCTAATTAAGATATATTTATTTTAACCAAAATAACAATGCAAATTAGATGGCTCCAAAAATGCTATCTTAAATTTTACTATAGATTAGATGCATACAAGATTTCTGGATCTGGATTATGAAGGAATGGGCACTATTTATAGGACAAATAGAGAAATGGATGGTTGAGATTGAGGAATCTCAACAAGGGTCAGGATTGATGGGTTTATGATCCATGTGAAGGCTTTCAAGAAAATCCTAAGATGACAAATGTCAAAATGAGATGTCTTGAGAGGAGCGAGAAGAAGCATTAAATGCTTGAGATGACATGAAGGTTAGCTTAGGAGGTAAGGTTAGGCTTGAGTTGAATGAATAAAACCATTATCCAATGAATAATTCCTTTATCCAATGGATAAACTCTTGTGCAAGAGTTAGTGGGGATCACCATGGTCAAATCAATAAATGCTTGAAGAGACCCATGAGTCAAATGAGGGTTGAGTTAGAGGGAAAGTCTCTAACCATGTGGGTGAGTTGATTTTAATCATTAATGGTCATGTAAGAGCCATAACTGATTATGTAAAAAACATTAATGGTTTGGAAGACTTTAGGGGTTAGCTTGTTTGAGACATAAAACATTTAATGTTTTTCAAAGACTTTGGAGGCTTTGAGAAGTGAATTCAAGTTTCTTAGGAATATGTCAATAATTATGGGATCGGTTTAGGCTAATTAAGAATGGTTTAGAAGAATCTATAATGGGTTTAGGATGCAAGTGGGTTTAGTGGGTGAGGAAAATAGGATTTTAATTAAAATAAAATTCATTATTTCAACAAATTAAGTGCAACTTGCATTTGTAGGAGAATACAAGTGGGGGGTAGTTTATGGATATTATTTATTTAATTGATTTTGAGGGTGGCTTAATGCATTAAATTAAGAAAATTGAATAATTTATTTAATTAGTAGGAGAAGATTTTGAGGATGAATTAATTAAATATTAATTTAATTAACTGATTGCTAATGGTATTATAATCAAATAAATAGTAAATATTTATTTAATGAAGTGGACAGATTTATGTGACTACATGTACAATGGATATGGGCATGATTATTGTTTTTAAGGATATGTACAAGGAATATGGATAGGATTATGGATATGATCAAATGAATGTGGATAGGAGATTTTATAATAAGTGTGGATATGGATAAGAACCTAGAATCCAAATAGATGGAAGAGATAGTTTATCACAAGGAGCGCCTATTTCCAGGCTTTCAACACTTGTTTTTATTACACCTTTCATTGTTATTTTGATTTTGATTTTCCCTTTTTTTTATCATTTTGATTTTTTTGTATTTTTTCCCCTTGCATTATAGTGTTTCCTAAAGCTTAAGTATGAAAATGGCGAAGATGCATACTGTTGATTGGATCATCTAACAAGTCACCTTTGGATGTGGATAATTGATAGGCCCCTGATCAATAAGCAGTCACACTAACTTAAGGACCAAATTAGTTGAGTTAAAATTTACCCTTCTTCTCTCCTTCTTGTTGATTCATAGGGTTTTCCTTTAGTAAAAGATCTCCAACTTGAAACACACAAGGCTTCACTTCATGATTATAGATCTTGGACATCCATTGTTGATAAGCCTTAAGATGATTGAAATCATTCAAACATATCTCATCCAACAAGTCAAGTTCTTGTAGTCTGAAAACATAGTAATCTTCATCTGGTATCAATCCTTTTAGTGAAACTTGAAGATAAGGTAACTTTACCTCTATGGGAAATCCGACTTCTAAACCATGGATAATAGCATAGGTTGAGGCACCAGTGGGTGTTCTAATAATCATTTTGTAGGACCATAAGGTAGGGTTTGACTGGACATGCTAATCATGAATAGCATCAGTGACTATCTTCTTCAATATTTTTAGGATTGTTTTATTTGATGGATTAGCCTGGCCATTTTCTTGAGGGTGGTAGGGTGTGGAAAAATGTTGCTTGATGTAGAATTTATCATAGAGATCTTTGATATCCTGATTTTTAAATGGTCTTCCATTATCGATGACAATGGCGAGAGGGATTTCATAATGACTAATCATATAGTTTGGGATAAATGAGGCAATCTATTTTCCTATGATAGTAGTGAGGGTTTCGACTTCAATCCTCTTTGTAAAGTACTCAATGGCCTTTATGATAAGTTTGTAGCCATTAGAAGAGGATGGATGGATCTTTCCCACAAGGTTGAGTCCCTGTTGAAAAAATGATCAAGGAGATTCTAAAGGCTATAACTCTTGAGCCGATGCATGTATTAGATTACCATAGATTTGGTACTTCTTGACTTTCCTAACAAAGTGATATGCATTTGTCTCCATACTCAGCCAATAGTATCTTGTAGAGATGGGTTTCTTAGCTAAGGTAGGACCCCTAGAGTGAGTGCCATAGATACCTTCATGAATTTCCCTTAAGGCAGTTTGATATTCATCATGTTCCAGACACTTTAGGAGAGTACCATCAAGACCTTGATCATATAGGGTATCAACAATTATAGTATAATGAGCAGCTTGAAAGATATGTTTTTTTTGGGCTACTAGAGAAGCCAAGTGGTAGGGTAATTTTTTTTTAGGTAGGTATATATTTTTCTATATAAATGGGAATTAGGTCCGAATAAAGGATAGATAATACGCGATTCAAGATCTTCATATGTATATGTCAACAATTTTTCTACCTAGATTTCATATTGTGATTGTTTTTTTAGTATATCTAGGAGTGAGGTAATGGTTTCCATGGCATTTCCTACTTTATTATCCAACCTAGGCATCTTCTCAAAATGAATAAGGACAAAATACTTCTTAAATTCATCAACCATAGGCTTGTATGCCATCAATTTTTCATACATGGTCTAGTATTCATCATTCACTTTATTGATTAATAATTGAGAATATCCATAGACATTCAATTTTATGATCTTTCACTCTACAACCATCTTGATACCTATCACGGGTTCTTTGTAATCAACCATATTGTTAGTACAAGGAAACAACCATCTGTAAGATTTGGGTATAGTATCTCCTTATGGAGTAAAAAATAAAATACCATCTCCTGATCCATGCTGTATAAAAGACCCATCAAAGTAGATTTTCCATGTTTGATTAGTGATAGTGAGAATTTATTCATTTAGAAATTCTAACTATAATAAATAATCATCAGCTAATGGTGCCTCTACCAGCTAATCCATAATCACTTGACCCTTGATAGCCTTTCTATCTACATATTCTATGTCAAACTCGCTGAGAATCATTACCCACTTTTCTAGTCTCCCTGTCAAAGCTTCTTTACTCAACAAATATTTTAACAGATCTATCTTGGCTATAAGTTTGATAGAATGAGTTAACTAATAATGGCCCAATTTTTGTGATTGAAAAATTATAGCCAAACATTCCTTCTCAAGTAGCGTATAGTTTAACTCATAGACAACCAGAGTTCGACTAATGTAGTAGATTTCTCTTTATTTCCTTTCAAAATCCTCTTGGGCTATGAGAACTCCAAGAGATGCCTTTGTAGCTAATATGTAGAGAAAAAGTGGTAATTCTTCTATTGGCAGCATCAAGATTGGTGGATTCATCACGTATTCCTTGAACAATTGAAAACATTCTTCAAGATTCTCATCCCATCTAAAAGTCACATTCTTGTGCAATAGATGAGTGAAGGGATGACATCCATCTGCCAATTTGGAGATGAACCTATGGATTGAGTGGAACTTTTCTTGGAGTGATCTTAATTGCCTAATGTTATTTGGTGGAGACATTTCCATGATTTCTTTGACTTTTGTTGGATCCACCTTAATTCCATTTTAAAAGACTATATATCCTAAAGGTTTGTCGAATGTGACTCCAAACACACACTTCTTTAGATTTTGATGAACATTGAACTTTTCCATGTGTTGAAAGATCTTGTTTGGTATTATTCAAATTCTCTTCTCTGGTTAATAACTTACCCAAGATATCATCTACATAATCTTTCATAAAGGTATGCAACATGTCATGGAAGATGGTAGTCCTTGCTCTCTCCTATATTACTCTTACATTGTCCAAAACAATTAGCATGATATTCCAATAGTGTGTACCCCATTAACAAGTGAAAGCTATTTTGTCTTGATCTTCTCAAGCTATTTTGATTTGATTGCAACCATAAAACACATCCATTAATGATAACATAGCATGTCCCACAATCAAGTCCACAATAATATCTATTTTAGGTAAAGGAAAATAATCCTTTAGTTATGATTTATTTAGATCTCAAAAATTTCTACATACTCTGATACTTTTATCTATTTTTGAAATAGGTACAATGTTGGATATCCATTTAGCATAGTAAATTGATCTAAGAAATCCTACATCCAACAACTTCTTCAATTTTGCTTTGACCAAAAGAGATAGTCGTGGATGCAACTTCCTTAATTTTTGTTTTACTGGGTTGAACCCATGAGCTATTAATAGCTAAAGCATGATAAGATCTAGATCTAGGTCTGGCATATCTACATAAGACCAATAAAAAATTATTTGTTTCTCCTTTAAGAACTTGATAAAATTTTCCTTGTGCTCAGAAAGAAGTTTCTAGGTGAATGATCTTAGGACTTTCTTTTATTCTCATATTGATTAGTTTTTTTCATTCAATCACAAATAAAGAAATCTCTTGATATGTGGTTGGGGAAGAATGTCAATTCTTCCATCATTTAGTGCCTCAGAGAGGTTTTCACCATTGGATGTGTCCTTTATTTTTCCTTTTTCTTGATCTGACTTCTGATATTGTTGGATGTTCTAAATAAAATCTCAAATGCACTACAAGATATGTCAAATATGGTATAGTATAGTGCAAATGGCTTACAATATTTTTCAAATGCGCTACTCTATGTGTTTTTCTAAAAACTTCTATTTTGTTGAACTTTTTCTCTAATTTTGCTATTGTTTTTAATCAATTTTTCCTATTTTTCTAATATTTTTGAGGATTATTTTTCTGTTATGACAATAAAACACAACAAACATTAAAGACAATGTTTGTTTTAATAATAAAATAAAAGCATGTACAACCTAAAAAAAAAGGTTTGACCAACACAATACTTGTTGAATCCCCTTGCCTAAAATACTACTTTCAACCGAATAGATAGAAGCTTGATAGCGCTAGCTCCCCCTTACATGGCACTCACTTATTGGGCATATGAAGATTTGAATTTATAAATACCCAAACATCTCAATAAAATTTCTACCAAATTGAAGAGTATATAATGGTTGTCTTCAAAATACATGTATCATAATTCGCGAGTCAATAAGTAGAAGGTGGGCTACTAAAAAATTGGTTCTTAGTACTTGTGAGATTTAGCAGAACCTGGTGTCTACCCATGCGGTGTTAACTCACTTAAGAGCCTATCCCACTAGAGGAACCATCATTGTAGATGCACATCACCAAGTAGACATGGTTTTCACTTGACATTTTAATTTATATAGCGGGATAAAGAAATACTGCTTGGGTCATTTCCTCACACTTGGCATTAAGGGATTCTTGGGAGGAAAACCCTCTAAATGGGATTTAATGAATAAAATAAAAGAAAGTGAATTTTCCCTTTTGATCATCCAATTAAGGGGAGAGAATACACCTATCACTTTTTGAATACATTGAAAACACTTGTTCTTTTACCTTCCTAGATTAAATCTAAGTGTAACCACTTAACAAAACAAAAATATTATATGAAGATTGTATGTTGTTAATTGAAGCTCCTAAATAAAATATGTTGAGAAAAATGAGTAAATTACAAAGCCCCTAATTAATCTAAATGTGATGAAATGTTGTTTGTTCAATTTTAGTAATTTTTTAATCAAACTTGCATCATAACATGTCAGTACAAAAAAATTAACTAAATATCTAACCAATCCTATTTTTTTCTTTTCTATTTTTTTTTCTCTTTTTTATAAATGCATCTGAATAGAGTCTATATGCCCTACTAAAAGTACTAAATGCACTCACTTATGGAATAAATGTGCTACAAGATGGTGTGGATTCACTAGGCTATGTGATGAATGCACCAGAGAATGCAATGGATGAGCGAAAGAAGATGGTGTGTGTGCTAGAAAAAATGGTATATGCACCAAATAAAGTGGTAAATATGGTAAAAGGTGGAGTAATTGTGCTAAAAGGTGAATTTGTTGTGAAAATACTCTAGTGTCAGTCTGATAAATTTTGCTGTCTATCAAGGATGCACTAGACTCAAAGGTAAATGCATTGAAATGACTTGTAAAGATTGCACACAATAAAACTTAAAAGGAAATGTTAAAAATGGGGTTGAGCCCCATGGTGGGTACCAAAAATGTGAGGTGGAAATTTAACTAGCTCTAAGATGAATAACTAAGCTACCACAAGACCTATAAAATCTTAAAAGGTAACCAAATCATGAATGAAACAAATTAAACAAGTAAACTATGAATAATTAAACCTTGATGTATGTCCCATTGGGTCTTATCAACATTGATCTATCTATTAAGATCTCTCCCAAAATGCATGGATATGGTTTGAAGATGACAAAGAGCTAAATAGACTATGTGGTATTGAAAATGCAATGGAGTGGAACTACAATGCAATTATAGTGAACATAATGATGATAATGATGAAGCTACTATGATAATTTTCTACATCCTACTATTCTAAGCCAAAGGCGCACTTTTAGATTTCTTTATTTTCTCAAAATCTAGAATGATTGAATATTTGAATGCTCTAATGGTGACTAGCTTCAAATGTTGGGTAAAGGATTCCTTTTATAGATTCTATAGAGATAAAATCCAAGGGGGCAAAGATCAATAGTTGAGAGTGAGTCGAGAGACAATGAATGACTGAGAAGGATTTGGTTGAGATGTGAGAGATAAAGGGGGAAGATGTTCCTCTTATGATGAGAAGGTGGATAACAAGGTGGAAAGAGAAGCCACATGGAAACACATGCTCACCTTGACCAGCGTTGAAGACTCCAAAGATGTAGGATAGTTGGAGAGAATATAGGTTTCCCAAGATAGAAGGAATCAACAACCTAGGGAGGTTGGAGAAGATTTAGGCTTCTTAGGACAAGTTGACAATGAATCACTTTGACCAGGTTGATGTGGACAAAACCACCCTCTAAGATATAGGGATATGAGAGGGAATATAGGAAATAGGAAGACACCTAAGTCTTCTCATCCTATTAGTTAGAGATTATGTTGAAGATAATTGAATATTGAAATACTAAAAATATTTAATATGTTTAGCCACAAGGTGATGAGATGACATGATTATGTGGGAGACAAGATGGAGAAAATAATGTGGATTTAAAATTGAAGACTCGGGTTAGGTGAATAAGTAAACAATTTAGAATTATTTAATTAAATAAGACTCTAGAAGAATATGATGAAATTTAATTAAATAAATAATATTTAATTAATTAATTAGTTTAGAAGAATAAGACAAATGAATTAGAAAAATAAATTATTCAATTTATTTATTAACAGAAAGATTAATCCATTAAATAATGATTAATATTGATTTAACTATCCCTAGTCATATTTAGGTATATACAACACCTATACACTTTTATAAATAATTTAAAAAAAACATACAACAAATATAAATTTTAATATGTTTGTCATTCCAAATCATGTGTTGATTAAAAATAATTAAAAAGGGATCTTTTTTTGCATCAATATATATACATACAATAAGCAATAGTCTCTTTAGTTGATAAAGTGGTATTTTCCTATATCTTTTTTTGTGTGCCTTCATGAAAATATTAAATACATAAAAGTCAAATAGAAATAGTGGTTACACATGTCCAATAATTTTAGATACATGTAGAGGGAATGATGATTCCTTTAAAAGTTGTAAGGACCCACAAAATCATTTTCAACTTACATCAAGGTCAATAAATCAAAACATGTTCTCCAAGGCCATGGGTACCTTTCTAGCCATCCTTAGGCTAGAACACTACCAACCCCAAGCTAGGAGATACCAAAAGAAATCACGATATACACATACTCAAATATTTTGCAACACACAGGGAAATAGAGTTAAAAATGGATACACAATAACACTTTCCCAAGAATTTACAGACAAACATTGAACCACAATGGATGCATCCAAGGAGAGAGAGAATGGAGAATAATAAACTCATTTTGTAATAATAATTCCATAAACCATCAAACTTTATCTCTACACCAACCATACTCATACATCATATGGGTGCTAATACCTCTGTAATACCTCTGCAAATACCCTGATGTGATAAAAATTATTTAAGGGCCACATGCCCCAACAACAATTTATGTGATGTTCCACTGAAAGGAACATATTATGTATAATTTGTAATTGTAAATCAAGACCATTTATCATTAGGTTAAAATTTTTATGTTGTCTGTTATGTGTGTTTTTCTTTTCCTAGAAGCTAAAATTATTTTATGAGGGCATTGCATTATAGTTGTGTAGTGTGATGTATTGTGATAGTATGTTACTTGTTGAACTACCTCAAGATCTTCACCTATGATACCCCTATTAGTATCTTTCTTTATAGGTGTATTGTAATATGTTGTTGATTTTTTAGTAATTTATTAGGCAACTTTTGGGATGTGAGGTATTGTTTTATGAAAGATTTTTAACCACATAAATCATTTTGATGTGGTATGGATGTTGTCTGTATTATTTCTATTTTATTTTTTATAATTATTATAAAGATATAAATTTTCAATTACCTTCCACTTAATATTAATGGAGTAATTTGTTCTGCTGCCCTAACTACCTTTCACTCTAAGGAGGAAAATAATTACTCAAAAAAGAGAGTCCTACCCCTCTCCTTATGCATTAGGTTTCTCTTCCATTACTAGTAAGCTTCACATTTATAAACTTTCCCAACACATTTCACAAAATGACATCCAAACAAATACCAAATATAATATTTAGAACATCAAAATTTACTCAACATTATTCAAAATATAACAGTTTATAGATCAAGAGGGCCTACCCTTAAATCCTTCAACAATTTGGGTATTGAGTTTGAGAATGAGCTCTCTCAAATTATTTCTTCAATATTCCTCCTTTGCAATTCAAGTGAGAAAATTTAGTAGTGCCCAAAGTCTAAATCTTGAAATAATTAATAATAACCAGCCAAGAACATTTTTTTCCTCTTCAAATGGATTATTCGAGGAAATTTAAAAAGGGAACCTTTCGATGAGATGATGAAACTTGTTATCATCTTTCTAATTTTTCTACACACAAAATCCCCAAGCCTTCCATCAAATTTCTCTATCTCATTAGGAAGGGATGATGCACTTGTACACCCTCTTTGTGCAAGGTATCTTCTGTTAGGCCCAATATGGAAAGCTAATGTACTGAGAGGGGAGGGGTGAATCAGAACTTCAAAACCTTTCTTCAATAATAACCTTACTGTTGTGCATAAACAAAATAGTGCAGTAACATAAAATAAAGCTAAAACAAACAGATAACAATCATACATGATTCACTTCATAACACATATATTTTGGTTATGCAGAAACTCTTGGTTAGAGAGAAAAAATGCGGTGGGGATGGCACCCACAACTTCACTACTACAATAATAAAGATTGCTCAGTTAGAGCTACATTTAGCTATTTCTGATAGCTTACCCTGTTAGGAGTAACAAAATCTGTTAGATCTACCTTGCTAAAGGATTTTACAACACTATATAAATGTTGCACTTGGTTAGAGGATTTAAAATTTATAGACTTGGTTAGAGTCTTTTACCCTGTTAAAGGTATCTCTTTCAACTTCTCAATATTACAATAAAATCAATACAAATATCTGCAACTTTACATCTGAAATGTTATAACAGATTCTATGTGCTCAGAATAAGATTACCTAGCTTATAGCATACCTCGATAACCCATATTGTAACTCAGTAAACCCTTCTGTTTACTCTGTTCTTCGACTGTTCACTGATAACCTTCTCAATGACCTCTCTATGTCTCTATAACAGTCTTCCTTCATACATACACACACATACATATTTCTCTCTTCCCATGCTGTATAAATAGATCTCTTAAAGTGGTGATCTAATTCATTGCTTCGATCTTACAAAAAGGATTCCTCAAATGAATAACTAAACAAAATATTTCATTGGTTAGATTGAGCTTGCAATCATACACAATCTTCTAGTGCAATTTCCAATGTAATAATGGTTAGATGTGCCTCGATCTTGTAACACATTTTCATGTGCATGTCCAGGTTCAATGTACCTGGTAAAACATTTCACTTGGTGAATATCAACTCGGTGAGTTAACTTTACTGCTTGGTAGCCATGAAACAATACTCGGTAAACAACTTGGTGAATACTGCATTCTATGACTGCTTTCTTCTATAACCGACTAGACTGTTCATATCGACTTCTCTATGTGTACCGACTGCATGATTCAGTAATACTAACCGACTAGAACATATAGTATGACTTTGAATATAAAAACTAATGGCAATTTGATAAGTAGTAACAATCTCCCCTTTTGACATTAGTTGAGATGTTTGACAAAAACTACTTTCAAAGTCATAACTCAAAAACTATATACTTGCAAAATAACTACACTTGACAATATATACAATAGTCAATGAAATAGTATATGCAGATATACTCCCCTTATCATTATTCTATACATAACTCTAAATTTTTCTTTTTTGGTTATGTTCTGTGCTTGTGCTCTGAATGCTCTGTATATTCTTCTCGATATACTCCCCTTGTATACAATACTCAAAACTATGTTACCAAAACTGTATCACTCTCCAAATATAGTATTACTCCCCCTTTTCTAGGTATTTCTTTCTCTATGTAGTATTAGAGTATTACTCCCCCTTTTTGACAAACATCAAAAACTTAATTTCCACCTGGAGGCGGTAACTGATAAAAAATAGACTTATACTTGGTCTGGGCATCGATGAGGGCGACTGAGAGTGAATCCTTGACACTTTCCATTAATGAATTTTGTGCTTGAATATCAGCTAAGAGTGATATTAAGCCATCAAGAGTGCTTCCCTCTTGTGTAGTTGATAGGCGTGTAGCTTTGTTGATCTATTCTTGTACTGATGAGAGATGAGAAAGGAATAATGTCTAAAGGGTCATTATGTCCATCCTAATTTTATGCTTTTCATTCGTAAGTTCTAACTATTGAGCCATGAGTTGTTGAAG
This sequence comes from Cryptomeria japonica, assembly GCF_030272615.1. NCBI lineage: Eukaryota > Viridiplantae > Streptophyta > Pinopsida > Cupressales > Cupressaceae > Cryptomeria > Cryptomeria japonica. The sequence continues at coordinate 288,691,120 of NC_081411.1, read as the reverse complement.
CTTTGTATAAAATTTTTGAACTGAATTAGGCTCGGTGGTCAACTTAGTTGAGAGATCGGTGATCTCTTTCTCAATTGCATCAGTTTTATTCTTGATATCTTTAATGAATAAGGAAAATGTACACAGTTTCTGGAATAAATAAAGAATATGCTTGAGTTGAGGGGACAACTCACCAATGAATTTGACAAGCTTTATTTTTCCTATAGCAAGAGCTTTTTGTACCTCTTCAATCATTTTTTCTATAAGATCTTTATCCTTTAGCTTGCTTAAGTACTCAGATGCATCAACTCCAGATGTTTCTATTTGAGTAAGGAGTTCATCTAGTTGAATGTGGATGGCTGCATCAGTTGGCACTATTGCTGAAGGTAGCATTTCTATTAGTAGTGTCTTAACCTTTTGAAGTACTTTATTTTTCTTTTGAATAGCCAATTGTTTTTCCTATTTGGCCTTTGCTTTGCATAGTTCACCGAAATCAATAAGTGCTTGCCCTTTTAATTTTGAGATATTGACATTGAGCAACACTATTGGTTTGGTCAAATCAAATTTGAAACTATTCTTTCTCACCTTCCTTTCTTTTCCTTTGGTCGGTTGCACTAAGACAAGTGCTTGGGAGGCTTGCTAACCCTCAGTAGATTGCTCGGTAGATGCAACACTTTGGTTAGTTCCTGTAGCTGTTGCAGTGTCCTTGGGTGTCTCAGTGCTAGGGGTCTCACCTGTAACATTTGCAGTGCTCGATGGTGCTTGAGATGTTTGATCTTTGGTTGTATCTTCTGTTGCTTCAAATTTGTTACCTTCAGTGCCCTGCTCTATGTCCTTGGGAGCTTCGGTTGAGACAGGTGGCTTCACCGGCGGATAAGGCTGAACTTGTTCTAAAACAGATTCACTAGATAGAAGCTTTGCATAGGTAGTGCCTTCAATCATTTCCTGCTCCGGTGCTTCTTCATCCATAACATCTTCATCAATTTGAATAGTGTCAGTCAGGTCTGGACCTTGCTCAGTGACATCTAGATCTTGCTCGGTGCCATCAACAATTTCAATTTGAGATTGTTCACCAACATCCTTTTGTTTGAAGATCTCCTGCCACTTGGCTTTTGTCTCATTTTCCACATCTATGTATAGCCCATTCATCAATTTTAAGGCTCTCTGTTTGACAAGAAATTTAGAATTGTATGTGGTCAAATGCTCCTTGATTTCTTCTACAGACATATTAGGGAATAGATGGACTAGACTTCTTTCTCTTATTTGTCTCTCTAAGTCCATTGCATATTTCCATCTGTTATCAATATGTAAGTATAATTCACTCGGAAGTGACTTTACTAGTTCTAATGGAGCTAGCCGAAACTTTAGAAGTGTACAGATGACAGCTTCTTCAATTTGTCGCTTCTCATCATTATTCCTAGTCTCATACTTAACATATCTAAATCCTACAAATCCACTGTATTCTTTAAGATTGGCACAAAAATTTTCAACACTATGAATATTTACCTTTTTGCTTTTTATAATCTGAAATTTGTTCGCATCATCAAATTTTGTATCACTCGACTCTTTTGCCAAAATGAGTCTTCGAGTAGATTTCTTATAGGTCTTGGTTACCTTGGGTGCAGTAACACTCTTTTGTTTCTTACTCGGTGATGCAGCTAATGCTCTAGTGTTGGGTCTCTTTGTTGGTGGAGTCGGTAGGGCCTTTGAAATGTCCCGTTTCTTTCTTTTCAGAACTTTACCCTTAGGCAACTCTATACTTAATGTTATTGCTACCTCTTGAGCTTCTGATTCCTCTTCGGTAATGGCAAGATTGCCTTTGATAGGTGTAGACAAGGATTCTTCTCCGAATTTCTCAGATAAAACCTTTATCATTTTTGTAGCTTTTTTTGTAGCCTTAGGTACTACAATGCTCATTTTTACTTTTTCCTTCACCTCTTCATATGTTCCATATCTAAGTTTGGTTGCATGCCTTGGCAATGATAAATAGGCATCAATTTGCCCCTGTGTTATATCATAATCAATCTCATAACCCATTGGTTGCAATGATTGAGTCGTCGGTTCACCATCATTCACATAACAATAATCAGTGTCTACCTCAAAACATATATTATCCTTATATTTTTCTACCAGCTATGGTGGAATCCTGTACCTGTTGTGCATCTTCTCTTGAAATTTGTAGAAATAGTCATCCATGATATCGTTAAAGTTATCTCCCAGTTTCTTGATAAAGTCATTGATTTGATGGGTGATAGGTCGGTGTAGTTTCCATACCACTTTACCGACTGAGGGAAAGAGCTTCTCAAAGTAGAAAAACATGCATACAAGAAGTGAACCAAACTTTAGTGTATTTGCCGAGTTGTTCTTCTTTGGCTTCCTTATTGTGTTCAGGTTCTCAAACAAGTTCTTCAATAGCACTTCACATTAATCTACTTTCATTCCCTTCTTCACTATTTTGTAGGCCAAGTCAACTACAACACATGGTAGACTGTTTTCCCTTGCAGATTGGAAGAAACAGTAACCAATTACTCTAATTGCAAACTTGAGTTTTGCATCAGTGACATTATTCAATTTCAGTCCTCAGTAATCAGATTCTACTCCAATTAGACTGATTAGCTCTTTTTGTGATATCATTTTCTATGCTCGTGCATGATCATAGATAGGATACCTGGTGATCAAATGAATGATTTCCTTAGTGATCTTAAATGGTTGCTCTTGTAGCCACATGAAATCGTCATGTACTCTGCTCAAGACAAACTTAACCCACTGGGGTTTGAACACACGGGGATAGACTAGGGCTTTAGTTAATCCCTTGATTTTGATATGCTCATATTTGCTATCCAGTTTGCCATCAGTGCAAAGTTCATCATATGTGTCACTAATCTCGACATGACCGAGTTCCTCAACACGACATTTGGTGAAGAATCTAACATCTTCAACTAACAAGACTCGATCCGGGATGAGTGAAAATGCAGTTTTGTCATCCGGTTCAGAGGCAACTTTGGGAGTTAACGAATATTTCAGCGAGGGCTTCTCCACATTTTTGACAACTACATGATCTTGGATCTTGGGTGCCATTGTAGGTTTCTGGTAAGATTTAGCAAATTATCCTTAGGGTTTACAAATGATTGATGCTTCACACTCGGTAGACAATAGCAATTTACTGAGTTCGGTAAACCAGCTTAGCAATGCGATGAGATTCGATGTAAATACCTTAAAATTTGCTCTGAATGAAGTTTGATCACCTTGATTTGCTCTGCTCTGCTTCTTGAAAACTTGGTGAATGAAAATGACTGCGAAAATACTTTTAAGTACTCAAAAATACCTTATCGGGCTCCGTGCAAGTTAGGTCAAAACATTAAATGTACTCGGTTCACCTTTTACCGATTGACTCTTTTTTTTTCATTTTAACTGAGTAATCAAATTTCCTTTATTAACCGACTTGACAGGTTTCCTATATACAACAACTTGATAGGTTTCTTGTAAAGTATTTTTAATAGAATTTCAAACTGACTAATTCCAAACCTTATAAAATAGTTGGCACTAATATGTCCATATCTTCCACAACATTCGCACCATATCCTTGTATTGTAATCCCATGGTACTACTGCATATTGTCGGTAAGGATCTATGTGATTTTGGTAACCTCTAGTGTTTTATCGGTGGATACCGCATGTAGTTCTTTTTCTTAGACCAGCACTTCTCGGTACTATGTCCATATCTATTGCAGTTTCTACAAAACCCTTTGAATTTTGCCTTCTGATAGTTGTTAATAGACTTTGTCCTACATTGATTAGATGTGTGACATTTATTGCAATTATAACAATATCCATTGGACTTAGTGATATTCGGTTGCTTACCTTTTCTAATCTGGCATATGTTGGCAGTATGACCTTGATTTCCACAGTAGTAGCAAATAGGCTTCTTCCTTTTGATGTTATTCCTATTTCCAGCTTGCTATGATGATTCTCCTTTCTCAGTAGTATGAATTCCTTTCTTGGTTGATTCTTTTCCTTTGTAACCGAGTCCTGCATCTTTGTTGGGCCTTCTTGTATTTAGTTGCTCATCCAACATCTTCGATGCTTCATAACTTTTCTCCAATGTTTCTTTGGATTTCTTCTTCGTTTCAAGTTCACCAAACAACCTTGATACTTCAATTTTCAATGATTGATTTTCATCATTCTTTAGAATTTCTTCATGGTGTGCATAACCTAGTTGATCTATCATAATTTGTTGAATACCAGTTAGCCTTATGATTTCATCATTCTTATCAGATACTAAGACTTCAAGTTGTTATTTTTCTCTTTGTAGATCTCTTGCTTTATCCTCAGCTATCCTTAATGCATCTAGATTTTCAATCATCTGTGTAATGAAATGTTCATGTTCCCTTTTCATTGCTTTTAGTTGATCAACCAATGCTTTGTTCTTTTCTTTCAACATTCCAATCATTTCTTCAGTCTCTTAAGATATACTATTCTCAGATGATGTCTTGATTTGTTCCACTAACTCTTGATAATCTTGCAAGTCATTAGATAATCCTCTCCTTACTTTCAGAGATTTTTGCATTTGCCTTTGCATGTCTACAATCACTTGATTTGCATTATCTAGCTCTTCTTGTAGATACACAGTCCTCCGAGATTGTTTGTAGCCTTCCATTGATAAGATCTTTCTCTTTAGGTAGTTAAACCCTTTTCCAAGATTCGATCTCTAATACCAATTGTTAGGCCCAATATGGAAAGCTAATGTACTGAGAGGGGAGGGGTGAATCAGTACTTCAAAACCTTTCTTCAATAATAACCTTACTGTTATGCATAAACAGAATAGTGTAGTAACATAAAATAAAGCTAAAACAAACAGATAACAATCAAACATGATTCACTCCATAACACATATATTTTGGTTACGCAGAAACTCTTGGTTAGAGAGAAAAACTGCGGTGGGGATGGCACCCACAACTTCACTACTACAATAATAAAGATTGCTCGGTTAGAGCTACATTTAGCTATTTCTAATAGCTTACCCTGTTAGGAGTAACAAGATCTATTAGATCTACCTTGCTAAAGGATTTTACAACACTATATAAATGCTGCACCTGGTTAGAGGATTTACAATTTATAGACTTGGTTAGAGTCTTTTACCCTGTTAAAGGTATCTCTTTCAACTTCTCAATATTACAATAAAATCAATACAAATATCTACAACTTTACATCTGAAATGTTATAGCAGATTCTATGTGCTCAGAATAAGATTACCTAGCTTATAGCATACCTAGGTAACCCATATTGTAACTCGGTAAACCCTTCTGTTTACTTTGTTCTTCGACTGTTCACTGATAACCTTCTCGGTGACCTCTCCGTGTCTTTGTAATAGTCTTCCTTCATACATACACACACATACATATTTCTCTCTTCCCATGCTATATAAATAGATCTCTTAAAGCGATGATCTAATTCATTGCTTCGATCTTACAAAAAAGATTCCTTGAATGAATAACTAAACAAAATATTTCATTGGTTAGATTGACCTTGCAATCATACACAATCTTCTAGTGCAATTTCCAATGTAATAATGGTTAGATGTGCCTCAATCTTGTAACATGTTTTCATGTGCATGTCCAGGTTCAATGTATCTGGTAAAATGTTTCACTCGGTGAATATCAACTTGGTGAGTTAACTTTATTGCTTGGTAGCCATGAAACAATACTCAGTAAATAGCTCAGTGAATACTATGTTCTATGACTACTTTCTTCTGTAACTGACTAGACTGTTCATACTGACTTCTCTGTGTGTACCAACTGCATGATTCGGTAATACTAACCGACTAGAACATATAGTATGACTTTGAATATAAAAACTAATGGCAATTTTATAAGTAGTAACATCTTCTTATAAATGAGTTTTGGAGATAGATGTTTTTATTAAAATCCTATCCCTTCATCCCCCTTATCCTTAAAAATGTGACAACTCTCCTAATTTATCATTAAGAGTGGTCATATATTGATTATGAGCCAGGATATTATCTTAATTTCATACCCAATCCATAGGTGAACAACTTAGGGAATTAAAAATAACAAAAATATAAAAAAATTGGATCTTTTTCTACTCATTTAAAAACCCTTGTAAAGTTAAATATTGAACTTCTCACATGGGTATAAATTAAAAATATAAATCAAACTTAAATATATCAAGACATCCCAAAACATTACAATTATGTCTCAAAGTACATTATAAATTTTTCATTATGTTCACAAGATTCTAGTCCCTCCATCTAGACTAAGTCTGGTAAAGTGAGATTTAATCACATAAGTTTCCATTGGACACCTCAAACTCAATTTTTATATTCATTTATTTAGTATAAATAAATAGCTAAAGAAACTAATTTGAAACCATCATCTTCACTAACATGTTCATATACAATTCAAACATTTAAACACAATTTCAATATTTATATTTGTTTAAAATAGATATTTTCCTTAAAAATTATAATCATTCCACATCAAATAACATTTTTGTGTAATTCATTTTAACATACATAGATCTTTAAGCATATAGTATTGCATATTACTCCTTAAACATTTCATTTCAATTTCTATCTTAAACACAAAAAAATTATAGTTACAAAATTAAATTATTCTAACTTACAATTATTGTCATGATCAAAACCTAATGATATTATAAAGTTTTTATCACCATTAAACAATTAAAGTAATATCAAAACTAATAGTATAGTCAACACTAATCTAGAATAATAGGTTTAGCACATGGGCATCACACATTTTTAGATGTATACAACATTTTTTATAAAATAATTCACATATTCCTTGACCAATGCACATATACATCTCAAACCAAATCTTTCTTCTCTTGATGAAGTATTGTGACCCGATTATCCATCTATAGGTATTTAATATAAAAGATAATGTAGAATACATATTAATTATCTTGCAAGTAATTTCTACGAGATTAACTTGAACTCTTTGTTTGACAATATATCCATTAAGAAAATATATAGATAAATATATTAGTTTTCTCTTTATTAATTATGTAATTCTTCTTAATATAGAGAATAAAACATTTGTTTTGTCTCTAAGTGGTATATTTTATGTATGAAGGTTAGAATAAGCTATCATTCACAAAAACAAACATTCTCTACACAAGAGAGTATGTAAGATAATGATCTTATTTGAATATTAAAATATGAGATATAATCATATAATGATTAATGGATATATTATAAATATATACAATCCTTTCTTATACAAGTAATGTAATGTAGTATGAGAAACTACCATGATACAAGCATAAATACTTAGGTAGTTTAAATTAAATGAAAGTCATAAAGATAAGATATGGATAATATCATATGAAGACAACTTGAGATATCTAGAATGTCATGCTTAAATTAAGTTGACATGTGAATATGTTCCCACTAGGAAATTTCAAGTTACACGATCTTTACTAGATACTAGACATTATTTTGTTTAATAGTTCTTACAATCTATATCAAATTTAATAACGAACTCCAAAAAAGTTTACATTTATTTACAATATGTAATTCAATCATTTCTTAAAATTCTTAAAAACAAAAAAAAAGCAAAATAACAAAAAAAAAAAAAATATTTACTCTTTCAAAGAACAACCCACTTCTTTTTAATATAATGAAATTAAAACATAATAAATGGAATTTGTAATCACAAAATATAAATAAAACCAAACACATTGGAATAAATAAAATATTAGAAACCTTAATATTTAAGAATAAAGAGGAAAATTGAATATGTTTCTTTTCTTAATAAATACAATGATCATAAAAATAAAACCATAGATAACAATCGACCAACCCTTTTACATAGTTTGTATTTTTAAGACCTATATACTTTTTTTCTGATATGTTGCCTAATCTTTTGTATCATACGCATTTTTTTATAGGTAATATAAATTAAATAGAAAAACCATTATCATGGACCCAATAACTATCGAAATATGGTAAAGAAGAAACCATTGTTTTTTAAAACAAAGTGGCTGTAGATACCTTTTTTTATAGAATTAGTATTATACTCAACAATACATGCATCATCGGTCAAGGGAAACTCGGAGCCGCTGGGTATGCAAGAGTGATAAGAAATGAGGTTGGCTATTGTATTGCGACAATGGCAATCGCCATGGGATCACAAATTAACCACTTACCGAGGCCATGGCTTCTTACCAAACCCTTTCCTTAGTTAAATCAATGGGATTTACTATGCTAGAAAATTCAAATAGATGGAGGACAACTGAGAGGGGGGGGGGGGTGGGTGAATCAATTGTCACCAGATTACCAGAACCTTAAGCATTTGAAAATTTATTACCAGAACAGATAGGATCAATACCAGAATGCATAAACCAATTACCAAAATAACATATATACCAATTAAGCACAACCAACAATTAGAGAATAGTTACCATCCACATGACACCAAGATTTGTACGTGGAAAACTTGGTAAAGGGAGAAACCACAGTGAGAAGCATACCCACAGTCAGATAATACTTTGGCAGTAAGTATGTGATTCCTGTTGGAATCCAAGAACATTGAGAGGGGGGGTGAATCAGTTTTCTACTGGAATGATCAATTTTAACCTTATTAAAACATGCATACACTAACCAGTATACCGGTACATATAGAATTGAAAGAAGTAAAGAAACCAATAAGCCAATCACATAAATGGATACCATAAAATACAAAATTATGCATGGAAAACCTCAAAGAGGAAAAACCATGGCGGGATTTGTGACCCACAATATCAATTCACTGGCCATATGAAGAGATATTACAAAATATAGGGCCCTGAACTTGCAGGAAGGCTTATAGCCTAGAGGACATTGCTCAATCACAAAAAGAGCCTCAGTCACTACATACAAATCCATACGACAATCAGGAGAAATCATTGAAATGCAAAGATAACATCTTCTATGCCTGAGAATAGTTCTGGTTCAGCTTTGTTTGTTTCGGTCTGAAACTGTAAACCCTTTATCGGAATACCCCTTACATAAATATCCTCGCATACATGATCTCTCTGATATATTCTGCATAACATAACATCATCCTATTCTCCTATCAATCCATTACATCATATCCTTCATATATCAAAATGATCTAACCTACTGAATTATATACCCTTTACAATTTATCATGCCTTATGTTGGCTTACAAAGATATTTACAATATGAATATACATGACATATAGATAACATATATACATGAATATAAAAAATAATTACTGATGCTAGATCCAAAATATGTCAGCCTCCAATATGGATAACCTTATTCTAAACCATGTCGACCTCCATTGCTAGTAACCAAAGAATTTCTTTCAGCCTATCGGTGTTGATGCCGGTGTAGTGTCTGTCGGTATACAACTAACCCAAAACATGAAGTTGAAATAAATTTCCATGTTGCCATCAATGACAACATATTTAAACCAACCAATTGAGTGTCAATTCCCAACAATATCCTCCTTTGTCACTTATGGCAACAGTCATGTGAAAAATGATCATGGTTTCATCTATCGGTTTCACCCTGAACCTGCTCCCCCTGAGCTAAATATTCATCTATGATCATAATCAAAATTACTCCATATCTTCATATCTCTCCCTAATGTATACAACTCCCTTTTTCTTTGTTTTCACATCTATATCACTCCCCCTTTGACATTAATGCCATCAAAATTTCCAAAAAGAATACCAAAATTCCAAAAACAAGATGAAGAATTAAAGATATTGTACAATGAATATCCAAAAAATACCTTACCGTAGCTTAATATATTTGAAAATATCCGGATAGGCCTTCTCCAAAAGCTCTATATAAGTATCCCAATCAGATTTGAAAGTGTCAAAATAAGATACAAGTTCATTTAGCATACAGGCAAATGACTCTTTCTCATTTAACTCTGTTGGTGTGGGCTTACCAACCATATCTATATACTCCTTATGTACACTAAGTGAATCCAATCGAGGACTCACCAAACCTCTAAGACTTATGGCTCTTCTTATGATTTTGTCTTTTTCTTTCTCAAGAGCAGAAACTTCGGCTTTCAGAACCAAAATCTGACCATCAATGGATGTAGTCAATGAATTGAATCCATCAAAAGAATTGGCTATACCTACAATTTTCTCCTCAGATTCCTTAATCCTCTTATCAAAATTAGCTGTAAGAAAATTTGTTTTACAACATACTTCATAAATATTTGTACATTGCTTTAAAGAACTATCTATCAATTCCAACTTTATCATTAATTTCCTTCCTTTTAGACTTAATCATTTGATCAAATGTATCTGTCTTTGCCTGTGTGAACCTCTCTAGTGCTTCCTAGTTTGAAATCTACTGCAAGGACTAAAACTCTTTCAAAATATGTTTAGTGATTATCTTTAGCCTATTAGATGGGCTTGCTTCATTGTCAATTTTATACCCCGGGAGTAGTCTATACAAAATAGTGATAAAATGATCAATAACTCCTTTATCTATAGGTCCTTTCTTCATCATTTTGTGTGTAGCCATCATCATGAGTTCAATATAACTCATCTCGTTTATGCTTTTCTTTTCAACCTTGGAGGTGTCAATTGACAACAATGATAGACTCACTCCTGGTTCCCTGTTGGATTCCCCTTTCTTCTCCTCTAATGAGTTAACCTTTATATCTTCCTCGCTTACACCAATGGCTTCGCCACTTGGTGCAGTTTCAGTAACTGTCGGTTCCTCCCTAGGAACTGTAACCTCATCCTATACATCTATATCTAGAGGACTGTTGTCCTCAGCATTAGTATCATGTACATTATCAACCTTTACACTCTTAGTATTTATCAATATCTCAACATTTGTCTGTACATTTGTATCTACCAGGGGCTTAATTTCCACTATATTAATGTTTTTCAAAATTGAGGGTGAAGTACCCATAATACCCTTTTCTTTTCCATCAACTGAAATATCTATAGTATCTGTCTTAGATTCTGGTGAAGTATAAAAAACCATGGTTCTCTTCAAAAAATGTAACCCATGACATGTGGGTCTCCTTGATTATCTCATTGACCCTTACTAAAATAAGATTGTTTATTCTATGTTTACTGTTAAATATTTTCCTATCTGCCACCTCTTGTGTCTTATCCATCTCCTGAGGAGCAACAGAAACACAAACAGATAATAACTCTTGTATCTTTATATTCTTGTCCTCTTGCATTGTTGATAGTCTTCTAGCATTCAACATATTATACAATTATGTCGGTATTTGATTTTCAATTTCTATCAAGTCTTTCTTATAAATATCCAAATATAAAAAAATTGCTTCCTCTACTTCTCTTTGTTCATCATTTTCTAAATGTTCAGAATAAAACTGTACATTCTTTAACATAGCATTTTTAGTAATCTCATCAACTAGCTCTGCACAAGTTTTTGGTGGAATAATAGTTACATTACCAGATTCAATTGCTAGATCAATGTCATCCTTCTTCTTCCTTCTTCTAGTACTGGATGGGACTCAAGGTGTTTCTTTTGGTTCTTTCTTCTATGTCAAGACCCTGATAGTAACTTTCCTAACAGGTTGCTTCTTAGCCTCTACCTTTTTTTCTTCAGTTTTCTTAGTTTTACCCTATTGAATTCCAGGGGTGTGTCATCTTCAGATGTAGACTCTGATGCAATAGGCTTGATGAATAATTCTAGTTCTTTTCTCTTCCTGCCTTTCTTTGGGATAACGCTAATTAGTGATTTGTTGTCCTATGAAATTTTTTCAACAAACTTACTTTCCTTTCCTTCCATCTTCTCTCTCTTCTTCCGGTTGAACCCATTTTCAACCTCTTGTGTCCTTTGCTTAACAGTGCCAAAGGTTTTTACATTTTCAACTTTTGGTGCATCAATTAACATATGTGCATAAGCATCAAGAATCTAATCATCAACTTCATAACTCATCTCCTTAATCTAGATCTTCCAGGGTTTGACCGCTTCCATGAGTGTTTCATCTTTCTTAACCATGAAGCATATGTCAGTTTAGTATTTCTCAACAATGTGCTTAGGAACCCTCATTTAAGAATTCATAGCCTTTTGAAATGTTGTAAAATAACCCCATATTTTGTCATCTCTCTAACTAGCCAATGTAGGAATAGACTGTTTCAGTTGCCTCCCTACTAGGATATCAAATGCTAATTGTCTCTTCCCAAAACTGGGAATCTCATTGATGAAAAATAGCTTTAAACAGACAATTAGGTTACCATGTCAGAAACTACCCTTATTTTCTCATTTAATCTTTCCTAGGTTTATCAACAGTTCATCTAACATCCAACCACATAGATCTATCTTCTCATTCTCCCTCATCATTTTATAAGATGCATTAATGCAGGAGCTAGAAAAAGAGTTCAGTCAATTTGATTGTGTTACCTTGTAACTGATGACCATGCTACCTGATGGTATGATGAAAGAATAAGTTTCTGGTCAACTACTGAGAGAGGGAGGTGAATCAGTAGATAGAAAAACTGGTAATAACTGTTGGCATTTTTTATGTTTATGTTGTGATTGTCATTGATGGACACACACTTGTATTGAGATCCCCTTTATATGTATGATCTCATGCTCAACCGGTATTTGTTCCAACCAGTATGTTGTACTCTAGTCTTTTGACTATTGGTGATTTTGCAGAATGTGTTTCCTGGTCTGAAGCGGCATGTTGACCCCAAGCGGTTCGCAGATCACAAGCAGTATGAGGAAGAAAAGCAGCACAACACATTCTTACCAGTCTTCATTTTTGTCAAACCAGCAACCAACATTTTTGTCAAACCGGCAACCGGCATTTTGTATGAACTAGTAACACTCTGTGATGAGTTACCAACCGACATTTTGTGATGAGTTACCAATCCACTGATTGTTTGACGGTGCCGACACATTGACGGTGATTCTTGTGTTGTGTTACTGAGTATGTCTAGATTCACTGAACCTAGGAAATTGTAATGTAACCCTATTGGACTGACATGAAATTAGATTCCTTTAAAAGGACATCATGTCTAGGGTTTTAAGGTGGTTGAAAGAGCTATGAATAGGGTTTATGTTGAGCTAGGGCTTAAGGTGAAAGAGTAGAGCGATCTTATGAGAGAAGATCGAGTTGTAACTGAGAGTGAGATAGAGAAGACTGAATTAATGCTGGAATGCATTAGCTGTGAGCAATACTGGATCTAACCAAGTAGTTTGTGCTAGTAGATAGATCAAACACTTGTTGATTACTCACATCTTTGACAAGTTTGTAGCCCTTAACTGGGTAGGCCTCAAAGCCTTTGTAAAATCCTCTAACAAGGTGGTTCACACATGTGAATCTAAAATCCTCTAACAAGGTAGTCTTTAATCGGACTTATCTCCTAATAGAGATTGAGATTCCTAATAGGATCTGTTCTGGTGAAGAACATTGTAAGACCTTAACCGGTCTGACCTTAACTGGTCTGGTTTCTATTTTGCAAATAGTGACTTGTGAGTTCCATCTCACCGTGGTTTTTCCCAGTTGGGTTTCCACATCAAATATCTTGTGTTATGGTTGTATTGCTTTTGTGGGTGAATGGTTTATTTGCATTTTGGTTTGTATGTGTGATAACCAGTTTGATTGTCAGACTACTTTACCAGTTTATCTCTAGACTGTGTAAGTGTTTTAGTGCAAGGTGTTTTGGCATTCTAATTCACCCCCCCCTCTTAGTATTCATCAATTGGTATCAGAGCCAACCTTTCTATAAGTTTAACCACTTGGAAAGAGGTATGGGAGAATACACATTGAGGGAACTTACTCAATGGCTCACTAAGTCTGAGCAAGCCTATGATGATCTTATGGTCAAATACAAGGCATCTCAAGCAAAAAGAAGAGAACATGCAGAGAGGCTGATGGAACTATCTGAAAGTAGTTCTGAAGATGAAGCTAACATGGAAGCTATGATTACTGAAGTGAATAAGCTGAATGATTCAAACTCCAATCTGAGAAAGGAGTTGGAAGGACTGACTATTTGGTTTAGCCAAGAGCTTGAGAACCGGAGAAAGGCTGAAGATCTGGTAAAAGACAGAGATCATGAGATCTCCAAGTTGAAACAAGAAATTAGTGCACTGACTGCTCACCTTCATGAGAGCAGAATGGAGAAAGAAGACATGCAAGGAGAACTGAACATTGCCATCTTAGAAAATGCAAGTCTTATGGAGACAAACACTGCTATTTCCAAAGACTCTTTGAATCAAAGGAAATACTAGCTAAGTTTGGCAAAAGTACAGTCAGGCTAGAGAAAAAGCTTGAGTCATCTAGACCGGCAAAGAATACCAATGGTCTTGGTGTTTCTGGACATGAGGAAGGAGAATCCTCAAGGACAAATGCTGAAGCATCAAAGAAGCAACCGACACTCAAAGGAAAAGGTAAGCAAAAATTCAAACCTATTTGCTTTAACTATCTTAAAGAAGGACACACTGCCAGTGTGTGTAGGAGCAAAGCCTACAATAATTTTCCTTATTTTATCAACAATATACTTAGATCCAATAAGTTCAATGGTCATTGTTATGCATGCAACAAGTTTGGGCACAGAGCATTTGAATGTAGGTCTATAATGGATAACACTGGAAGATATCCTCAGAGGACCAAAGGAACTAGTCCTGAATCTTTTATGAACCGGAACCACAACCGGTTTAATGTCTTCAATCATCAATCAAGAAGCGGTGGTCATCAAGCGGCAACCGGATGGAGAGAAAGTTGTATGATCTATCATGGTCATGGTCACACTACTACAACATGTACAATGGACCTTGGAGAGCACCTGGACTTGTTTGCTATCACTGCAACAAACTGGGTCACATTGCAAGATTCTGCAGAAGTAGAAAACGTATATCTGATGATATACCGGTCACTTAGGAAGGAGAAATAGATGCTGAAAAATTTCAAGAAGACATGAAGAAAGTATGGAAGAAGAAACCAGTATTATTGGAGGAGGAACTGGTTTCTGCACCCAGTGTGGAAATATCTGAATTGGCAAACTAAGCCTCAAAGGCTTAGGGGGAGCAAATAGAAAAATGCTTTCGAACCTCCGGTTAACACTGGTGTAAGACCTTAACCGGTATGCTATACCTGTCGCTTGGCAGAAGACCAAAAATGGTAAAAAGAAAAATTAGGGTTTACGCCCTAAAATAGGAGCATTAATGATGGTAGGTGAGAGACATGTATAAATACAATTTTCAAATCATTTCTCACTATCTATTTTTTAAGCGAAGAAAAGTTTTCAAGTGTAGAGCGAAGGGAAGGCAATTTGAGCTTAGATTTTGAGGAATTGGAGAGATTTGAAAGAGATTCAAATACAGCTTGCAATCGGCAGTGGAGAACTCAAAGTGGTGATTTGGCATCCAACGGAGAGCGAAGCAAAGCAGAATTAGGAAGCCCTAAATTCGCGTGTGAAAGGTATTTTTCATATTCTTGAAATACTCTTCAATGGCTTCCGCATCTCATACCAGTTCAAGCACATCCATTGAGTCAGAAAATTTCACTCAGAGGAAGTCCAAGTATAATGCTTTGTCACAAGTCCCAGCTAGAGTCATAGTCGAAGAAGGAATTTCAGACTATATTGATTGCAAGATAGAAGACCTAGGGTCCTTAGCCATTCATACTCAATTAGGTCTATTTTGCGGTAAGGACAAAAGGATCAAACTGGAGTTCAGTATCTTAGAGAAGAAGAGACTCCATAATGCGGTGTATTTTCTGGAAGATTTCACAGAGGATCACATCAGAATATCATGGAGGATCACATCAGAATATCATGCCTGAGGCAATTCATGCAGTCACCAGTTTTTGCAACATAGGGGAAGTGCCAGCCTTGAGAATGGTAAGCAAAATGGAAATGACCAAGCTCACCAGTTCGACAAGTGATTCATGAGGTATGACAGTTAATCCTATCAAGGATGAACTGGTAAAATACACCTACATGGTGGTAGGCTATAGGACATTATTAGCCAGCAGGATTAATTTTGTATCTATTGCAGTGGTAAATGCCGCTTACCGGATGATTATAGAGGATAAATCATTTGACCTATGCACCGGTATGCAAAGGCAACTCCTGTCAAATCTCAAGGCAATCAAAAAGGACAATTCACTGAGATTTAAATTTGGACAACTACTAGTAGGATTGTTTTTCTATTTCCAAGGCTACTTTCTGGGTGTAGGAGATGTCCAGTGGTCCCCTGACCAACCGGTAACCAAGCAGATAAAGGAAAGTGTGCAAGCCATTGGAACCAGCTATCCTGAGATCCTGAACAAATACTTTGATGAGTTCAGAAGAAAAATGAGTCAGAGGATGTGAATCTCAGGTGACATAGTGAAGAAGTATGAAGACGACATCTGTTTCACTATTCAGGTGGACAAATGTCTAATGGAGGCTGTTAAGCCTAGAATGGAGGAAGTGGAGCCTATGGGCTATGAAGTCATGTATGACATGCTAGAAGGGTATGCTTCAACCCTTATTGCCTCACCTCTTGATCCAAAGGTGAAGCAAACCAGAACCTACTTGGAGAGGATCACACTAGTTGAAGAACCATCGGTGAAGAAGGGAAAAGAACCGAAAGCCAAGAAAGCTAAGGCAGTGCCTACGGCATCAGCACCAGCTACCACTGAGACTCCAAAAGTGACCAAGCGGTCACTGGCAAAGAAGAAATCGGAGGCAACACCAACAAAAGTCTTCGAAAGAAAGAGGAAGACTAAGGCAAATGAACCGGACTCCGAAGAAATTGAGTCTGATGAACAACCAAAGAAGGCTAGATAGACTAAGAAGGTGAAGAAGAATGAACTGGCAACATCCGCACCCGTAAATATAGATATCTCCTCTTACAAACCTTTGACACATTGTCAAAGAACAGTAAAGAATATTAGGAGAAAGTTACTTCATGATTTAATTGATTATTATGATGATTTCAATAGTGAGGAAAAAGATGAAGTACTGTAGGAAATCATTCTTTATTTATGTAGAAATGACCAATCACCATCAGAGATTAAATCTCAGACACTAGATTCACTGTATAAAGCATTGGATAACAAATGGTGCATTGCCATTGAAAAGGAACAAGAGATTAGGGAGAAAGTTTTTGCACATTACTTCCCCGAACTCTCAAACTCAGAATTATTTGATGTATTAGATCAAAATAAAGGTCTCTTCTTCACAAGGAGAAGAAGACTCTGGTTGTTGGAAGGGAGAGCTGATGATGTAGAAAAGGATACACATCAACACATGGCCCATGCCATCAGTTCACACAAAGCTCAAATGGCCAACCTCCAAGCGGAAAAGGAACCGATTATTTCCAAACCCGATGAAGTTTTTGATGAGGAAGGAAACCTGGTGGAGGAACCAATCGACACCATAGATGTCGATGCTCTGGATACAGAAGATGTCACTCAGGATATACCATCTGAGGGAACTGAATAGGGGCAACAGGCTGATCAGGGTGGTAAACAAGCTGTGGACACACAGCAAGCAGCAAAAGATAAAGACGAAGAGAAAAAGAAGAAGGATGAAGATGAGAAATAGAGAAAGGAGGAAGAGAAAAAGAAAGAGGAAGAGGAGAAAAGAAAAGATGAAGAGAAAAAGAAGCAAGAAGAAGAAAGGAAAAAGAAAGAAGAAGAGGACAAGGAAGAAAAGAGGAAGAAGGAAGAAGAAGAAAAGAAGAAGAAAGAAGAGGAGAAGAGGAAGAAGGAAGAGGAAGAAAAGAAGAAGGAAGAGGAAGAAAAGAAGAAAAAGGAAGAGGAAGAGAAGAAGAAGAGGGAAGAAGAAGAAAAAGAAGAGCAGAAGAGGAGAGTAGAGGAGAAGAAAAAGGTAGAAGAAGACAAGGAAGAAGAGAAGAGAAGAGAAGCAGAAAAGAAGAAAGCTGAAGAAGCCAAGGAATGTGAAGTGGCAAAAAGCTCTCAGGTGGAGACTCTGAAGGCAACCAGAAGTCAACCCTCACCGGTTGATCTCTCTAGTCCTGTCGATCTCCAATCTGCAAGTGAGTTGGAACTTATGCAGAGCATCAAGGTTGCTCAAGAGAGCCTTGAGATCATCCACGGGAAAAAGGAACAAGACATCATTCAGGTAGCTGTAGACACGCTCACCAGTTTAATCCCCGGTACTAATCTTCCTGACACTGATTCATCACTAGCACAACTCAAACTTCTGTGTACCGTAGTGGATGATTAGGTGCAGAGCCTAGAAGAAGCAGCTGAGGCCAATGTAAAGAAAGAGCAGCAAAAGGCTCTTAATGTTGCTCTGGTGAAGAAACTGAATGAGCATAGGACTGAGCTATCAAAGGATCAAAAGGACATAAGGAGTGCCTTGGATGAGGGAAACTTGCTACTCAGCAAAATTTGTCAACCTCATCTATTTTGTGATGATGTGATAGCCAAGAAGCAACAACTTCAAACGGACTTACAGTCCTACTTAAGCACATTCAAGACTCCTTACGACTCCTTTGCAGCATATGGGCAAACTGTTCACCAGTTCCAGATCCAGTCAGCCAAGATAGAGCAAGAGATCAGCACAAGATCTAGGGATTTGTAGGAACTTCAACTGGTATTACTTCCATGACTGCAAATTCTTTAGAAATGCTATCTGAACCTGGAAGCACTAATAGTCACCCAAGAACTAAGCACAATAGATGCCATGGAGGAACAGGTATCACAAATGCAGACAGAGAAGGAAGTGGCAACCTCCCTACTTGAGTCCTGGTCTCTCTCCATGAAACAATTTTTGTAGGACTACAAAGTGGTTTTTGACAACTATTATTCATTATTGTCATAGACTCTTATATATATATATATATGGAAATAGGTTTTTGCAGCGGTACTTTGTCATTGTTGGCAAAGGGGGAGAAGTACATGGTTTTAAAATTTTGATGGTCTTAAATTTTGAAATTTTGATATATGCTATATGCTTTGATGATTATGCTCTGAATGCAAAATTGCTATACACTCTATTGATTAAGGGATTGTATATATGCTTAGGGGGAGCAATTTTGTTAATGGCAAGTTTTTGTTGTAAAACACTTAGATGTCAAAATTTTATTTTCCTAAGTGTTGCCATTAATGCCAAAGGGGGAGATTGTTGGCATTTTTGATGTTTATGTTGTGATTGTCATTGATGGACACACACTTGTATTGAGATACCCTTTATATGTATGAGCTCATGCTCAACCGGTATTTGTTCCAACCGATATGTTGTACTCTAGTCTTTTGACTAGTGGTGATTTTGCAGAATGTGCTTCCCGATCTGAAGTGGCATGTTGACCCCAAGTGGTTTGCAGATCACAAGTGGTACGAGGAAGAAAAGCGGCACAACACATTCTTACCAGTCTTCATTTTTGTCAAACCGGCAACCGACATTTTGTATGAACTGGTAACACTCTGTGATGAGTTACCAACCGGCATTTCGTGATGAGTTACCAATCCACTAATTGTTCGACGGTGCCAACACATTGACGGTGATTCTTGTGTTGTGTTAGTGAGTATGTCTAGATTAATTGAACCTAGGAAATTGTAATGTAATCCTATTGGATCGACATGAAATCAGATTCCTTTAAAAGGACATCATGTCTAGGGTTTTAAGGTGGTTGAAAGAGCTACGAATAGGGTTTATGTTAAGCTAGGGTTTAAGGTGAAAGAGTAGAAGAATCTTATGAGAGAAGATCGAGTTGTAACTAAGAGTGAGATAGAGAAGACTGAAGTAATGTTGGAATGCATTAGCTATGAGCAATACTGGATCTAACCAAGCAGTTTGTGCTAGTAGATTGATCAAACACTTGTTAATTACTCACATCTTTGACAAGTTTGTAGCCCTTAACCGGGTAGGCCTCAAAGCCTTTGTAAAATCCTCTAACAAGGTGGTTCACACATGAATCTAAAATCCTCTAACAAGGTAGTCTTTAATCGGACTTATCTCCTAACAGAGATTGAGATTCTTAACAGGATCTGTTCTGGTGAAGAACATTGTAAGACCTTAACCGATCTGACCTTAACCGGTCTAGTTTCTATTCTGCAGATAGTGACTTGTGAGTTCCATCTCACCGTGGTTTTTCCCAGTTGGGTTTCCACGTCAAATATCTTGTGTTATGGTTGTATTGCTTTTGTGGGTGAATGGTTTATTCACATTTTGGTTTGTATGTGTTATAACTGGTTTGATTGTCAAACTGCTTTACCAGTTTATCTCTAGACTGTGTAAGTGTTTTAGTGCAAGGTGTTTTGGTATTCTAATTCACCCCCCCTCTTAGTATTCATCAATAACTTCACCAATCTCAAAATCAATCTCTCAAAGTAAACTATCAATGTAATACCACTGTCAAGGTAAAAACTCATAAGATAAACTAGTTCACTGTTACAATAAATTAATAGTAAACAACTTCAAACTCGTAAACATCCAAATGCTTTTTCATATGTCAATAGACTTCATTACTCAATGGTTTTGGTTATCATGACTTATCAAAGTTGTTAAGTAAATCAACCATAAGAACATAACCACAAAAGCATTCACCACTTGGCACAAATATTTTTTATGTGGAAACCCAAATGGGAAAAACCACGGTGATATGAGACTCACAAGATGACTATCTGAACTCTTCTGAAATTCGCTGTATTAGGAGCCTAGCCTATTAAAGCTTTACAAAAGTCCTATTAAGAACAAATTTCCGTTAAGAACCACCTAGTT